>NW_028145462.1:1162500-1485000 GCF_977016875.1 Pavona decussata
TCGTTAAATGGAAGGAGTTAGCAGACAACACACATACTAGCTGTTTTCTTTTAAGAATACGTTATTCGTTGTGTTGATTTTACGTCCTTGTTTTCTGTCCCGCAATGGCGGCTTTTGATGAGTACATGAAGACTCGGCCAACATGTAGCGCACGCGCAGTAGACCCCTCTTTGCCGTTTGAGACCATCTCGTTTCCAGAGCCTACGATCTTTTGGTCAGCGGTTGGATCGTAGGCCCTTGTAACAGCCGTTTCCGGCTGTCGTGAATTTTACGACATCCGGTAGCGCACGCTCAGTGTGATAAATTACCATTGCGCTTGCTCAGTATTATTATTATTATTGCTCAGTATTAGGAAGTAAAGACAAATGCGCAGAAGCGTAGCATTTTTCACCTTAGAGCGCATCAGGTTTTCGACAGCCAATGAAAAAACAGATATTTTTGGATGGACCCAGAGCCACTCGTTCATTAATTAAAAAAAAAAAAAAACGTTGGGGCTCTGGGGACGAGAATGGTTTGAGACTTACGAAGAAATCCTATTTTATAACAAGTAATAAGGGGGTCTTAGTTTTTGGGTCTTCGTTTTCGGGTCTTAGGTCTTAGGTCTTAATTTTCGGGGGTCTTAGTTTTCGGAACAACCAGGTCGTCCGCGCAAAGGAATTGGTGTAAACAGCTAAACAAAATAGAAAATTGTCTCGCCGATTCAACCAATCCAGCTCAGCTGTAGACTTGCTTACAAGTCGAGCTTAGAGAGCGCGAAGCGCGATACTTTAAGAAAGTCTAGCTCAGCTGCAAAGCGAAAGAATGTGTTTAGAAACAAAAATGGACATCTTGATCGCAGCTCAAGAACGGCTCGACTGAAGTATTAGACGACTTCGAAGTGAAACGTGTTGCGCGACAGAAATTTGAGATCTGGGAGCAAGAGCATTCGGACGCGCTAAAGAGCTAAAGAGCGGCTGCCTGAGAATATCGAGAACTCGTGGTCAAAACTGAAATTTCGGATTTCCTCATATTTTGTCAGAAGAATCCCTTTAGAGAACTATTTACGAAAATAACAATAAAACTTTCCAAAGATTTTTCGTTTTCGAGAATTCCGGCATAATGTGAAATGCCGTGATCGCGTCGCAGCCGGCGTTAAATTTTGACGAGATTTGGTGCATTTTCAAATCGCTCGGGAAGGAAGACGGCTTAGCGTATTAAAACGATCTTTTGAAGTTAATTTAGGCATCCTTCTGAGAATGCGGTCTTATGAAAATATTGCTGGAGGATTTTTATTTACATGCAGTTTTCAAAGTCCGAATATTCCTATTTTCAGTATTTTCGTTAATACTGGAAATTGTGGAAACTTTGCGGACAAATATCGTGTCCTGGTACATCGAAATTTGTAGCAAGTATTAAAGTTCAGGAAAGCTCTATACATGTACTGCAATATATAAAAAATCCAGCTTGGGTAATTTAAAATCCAAGCGTTGACGGAAGTAAACACATAGGGAATTTTAATATATATTTTTTCAAAAATGCGAGTGGTCACGCAAGGACAAGTTAATAAATTTAAAACAAATTTATTGTTTATGTTTCATTTCTGGTAGAATAAAACTAAGTTGTTATTCGGAAACAAAATCTCATGTGTTAATGGGTTTATCCCTATATAAATTAATTTCATTCCTAGTAGATGATCACCGATCGCAAACGAAAAAATGAAACGTTCAGGTGTTATGGCACGCTTTCCTCGGTACGCCAGCGTCAACTGAATGCGAAGGATACGAAACAAAATCAATAAATATTTCATATCAAAGTGTATCTGAAACCCACCACAGACGATAATGTTTCATTAAATTACTAATCGACTTGCAAGAAAAACGCCTTTGGTTCAGAAAAGTTGCGCAAAAGTTGCAGTTTTTATAAATCCTAGGTTTGTCAAAGATGCATCTCATCTTCACTGTCAACTGAAATGTCGTGACAGGCACTACATTGAGCTGGATAAGAGAAGACGAGAATTCTAAAAGCTGAAGAACAAGGTATCTGTGTTTTCAATTTGCAGGTCCTAGACTATATATCATAAACAGAACTGAGATATCAGAGCCGGTAGAGAAAATCATGGTTTCACTTTAGTGCAAGGCTGGCCATATAATAGTTATCTTCAACAGCTACACGGCTATAATATATTTGAATGAGCACTTACCGTTCCAATACCTGCAAAATAGGCATTTAATGAACCATCCCCATTAATGCGAGCAATAGTCCACCCTTCTCAGTCAGATCCGGATAGAAGAGCACCAGAAAATAACCAAGGTTGTTTGCATATTATGGCCAGCACTCACTGATCACTGTGTACATAGCTATTTTAAACTTGCTATTTATAAACAATGACGCAAATGGTTATAAATAGCAATGTGCGTTCTTGGTTTGGAGTGGTTTGCTCGATACTAGAAACTGTATTTCTTCTTCCGCGATGTCATATTTTGCATTTTCTATATATTTTCGGTTGCATTTATGGCTCCGTGCTCATTTTCGTCCTTGATAGACGACGAGTTCGGTTGCGGTCAAAGTTCGTACTATTACAGCAACCTGCGTTACTTTGGGTGAATGCCAAAAAGATATCTCCAGTCATCCAGGTCCCAAAGCCAGGAAGGTGTTAGTAAAGTTATCGATCATCTGATGTTGTTGATTGAACATATGAAGTTAAGTTTACTGACTTTACATCGATGGAATACAAACAGCGGTGATATTTCTGATCAAGCTACGATGACCCAAGAACAAAAGTCTTTAGTACACTGATGGAATTTGATATTCTGAAAGCACGAGTCAAATAACAATCTGACCATCTGCCCGCGCCGTCGAAATGTCCACGGTTTTCATTGGCGGTAGCCTCCCACGCAGTCGTTTTTAGGGGACTCGTATTACCTCCTCCCCGAGTCCCCTCAAAACGACTGCGTGGGAGGCTACAGCCAACGAAGACCGTAGACATCTAGTTTAGACGTCTAGTTCAGTCGGAAGGGGTCGACAGGGAGAAAATCTGCGTGACTAGCATTCCGCAAGCGTTGCTTGTCTTCGCGCTCGCGAAACCCAGATATGCCTGGATAAGCCCTCAAACCATCATCATCATCATCATCATCATCATCATCATCATCATCATCATCATCATTATCATCATCACCATCTCCATTATCATCATCATCACCATCATCATCATCATCATCGGTGAATCGAATAAAGGCCTTAGAGGTACTGCATGTTGCCTTGCTTTTTTTGTGAGCATGAGAAACCTGCAGTTACTTTAAATGACATCTGTAGTGCGGAAATACTTCGGATTATTGTTGAATACCTTTTACGTGTAAGGGTATGTGTGTACTAAAGGAGATTCAAAATTCGTTCAAATTAAAGTAGCCACAGCGATAGAATGATTGCTGAGACCATTGCGGTTTTTTAATATTATTTTCTCTTTTTTTGTTTACGTTTTATCAGTCACCTTTCCTTCTAAGGGGCGGACCATTAGAAATCACGGGAGGGGGTGGGGGGAGGGGGTGACAATTCCCCAAAAAAAAAAAAAAAAAATCCTGCAAAGGAAAATTGCCAAAAAAGAAATTCCTGCAAGTAGTTCACCATCCAAAAAAAATTCCTGCAAGTAAACTGAACCAAAGTACGATATCAAAACACAACGTCAAGTAGTTTTACTGTACATATCAAGAATATAACCTGCCCTTCTATCATTTTAACGCATTTTACATGTATTAATGTTTTTAGAAGTGACAATGCAACAGCCGTGATTACATCTGATCTCCTGCTCATTTATGGAGAACCATATTTCAAATGTAGAAGAAATATAAAACAATTTTACTATATTGCCTTCGAACTTCTCACGCTTTTCAAGTTCGCTTTTGCGTTCAACTGTAAAGAACGGTATCGACCAACACGACGAAGCAGAGTTTCTTTGACAAGTGAAAAAACGTCCCTCGAAACATGAGGTGCGGTACATTTAGTAGCTCATTTCTTTCTCGATAATCCCGATACTCGAATTTCGAGAAAATCGAGACTCCAATTAAAGAGACTGTTACCTTGAGCGGTACTGTAATTAAACTGTGCGGAGCTTTGCATGCCTTTAATATTATAAAAAGTTCTGTCGAAAAAAAAATCGTGCAGAGCTTCCACGTCGAAAAAAAAAATACATGCAGGCAAATCGGACTAAAAAAAAAGTTCATCCACTTAAAAATTCTTCACCCCCCTCCCTTGATTTCTAATGGTCCACCCCTAAGACCAGGGTATTGTGTCTCTATACCACATGGTACCCGCCTCTTAGATAAAACAATAGTTTCCCCCCCCCCCCCCCGCATTAACTACATTCATTGTCCTCTTTTTTAAATGTCATTTTCACTCAAGATTGTTTGAGGGCCGGTTGGAAAAAGCAAGCGCCTGGGATCTAGGGATTATTTTCAGCAAACTTACATATGTATCTATTAACAAGTTGAATACGTTGTAACCAGCTTTAAATCAATGTTATTTTCTTTACTATGGAGGAAAATACTCAAAAAGACTCAGAAAATGCCGTTTAATTAGCTACGATAAAGGCCGTTTATTTGACAGGCAGACAGACAAACAGACTACACGGGTTTAATAGTTGAACTCCTGCGAAAAAGATGAAAATACCGCAACGTTTTTGATGGGAGTTTCGTCTTCAGTGAGCAATACCACGTGTAGATGAAACCCTCTACTCGAAAATATGCCAAAGCGCCGGGCAAAATGGAATTTTATCTCATATCAGCCGTATCGAAGCGGCAGGTAAATACAACTCGGATACTACACTGTAGTTATAAAAACGCCGTAAACATGTCATTAACCCTAGCTATCGACTGTGAGGTAGAAAATGTCGCTGTTTCGTACAGCTTCATTTAAGAGCTGAGCAAATTGTCACTCTTCCGTTTAGTGAAAAACGTACTAGTTGCGTGAAGTACAATAATGAAATTTGTCGATCATTCTGACGTTGCGTTATCGGAAAACATGCCACAGCAATCGGCCTTTACGAATTTTGCTGTGGCATTAGTTATCACTCACTCTAACTGTGAATAATTTTTTGTATGGGAATATTCAGCAACGAAAAACTGTTTAGAGTATTACATTTTGTATTGTAGCGATAACCTTGCCATTCTCTCGGGAAAATATATTATACAAACTAAATGAATTTCAAATGTGTTAACTAGTACTTGCATGACCACCGCAATATTTCGAAGAAAATACACAAAAAATTCCCTTATGTTAAATTTTGTTAACACTTGACTATAAATGTTATACCCAAACTAGATTTCTTACATGTTGCAGTAAAATACAGATCGTACCTCAAGCATACCTGTTATTGTAAGTTTCGATGTACCAGGACAAGATTTTACCTCGAAATATTTCCTCATTTTCAAGTGTTCACATGCGAGGAGTTCAACAGTCGGCATGTTGTTGACAGGCTGTGATCTAGAAAACGTGCCTGCTTTGCACAGCTCCACAAACCCAAAAGTGTATAACACCTGTAATTAGCTTTATTATTGAAACAAGTTCTTATTTAGTAAGATATATCATAAATACTTGGTTCTAGATGCACCACGTGGCAATGAAAAAGATTGGTTGAGATCTGGACGAGCAGAAAGGTGACATGACACTTTGACCTTTTCAAATTTGGCGTTACTTCTCACTCCCTAGTTAGACTTATTTTATTTAAGGGATATAAAACAATACAAAACTTATAAGATCATTAGATTTAGTTTTGGAACAAGAATTTTATAATTCTCCGGTAAAAATAACACACAAACAATAAGTTATTGAAACATGTCATCTTATCCTTGCGTGACCACTGGAATTTTTTGAAAAAATAAGTCAAAAATTCTCTATGTGTCTTATTCCGTCAAGGGCTGGCTTTTAAATTACCCAAGCTGAATTTTTTATATGTTGCAGCAAAAGAATAGAGCTTTTCTTTAGTGTAACTTTCATTGTAAATTTCGATGTACCAGGAAAAAAATTTTGCCCGCAAAGTTTCCACAATTCCAAGTGTCAACAAACATGCTGAAAATGGGATTCTTCGGACTTTGAAAACTGCATGTAAATAAGAATCCTCCAGCAATATTTTCATAAGACCGCATTCTCAGAAGGATGCCTAAATTAACTTCAAAAGATCGTTTTAATACGCTAAGCCGTCTTCCTTCCCGAGCGATTTGAAAATGCACCAAATCTCGTCAAAATTTAACGCCGGCTGCGACACGATCACGGCATTTCACATTATGCCGGAATTCTCGAAAACGAAAAATCTTTGGAAAGTTTTATTGTTATTTTCGGAAATAGTTGTCCAAAGGGATTCTTCTGACAGAATATGAGGAAATCCGAAATTTCAGTTTTGACTGAGTTCTCGATATTCTCAGTCAGTAGCTCTTAAGCAAGATGAGGAAAGTTCTCTTTCTTCTAGACAGACACATTTTTAGAAAGAGTGAGAGAATCAAAGCGTCTATTTAAGGTACAGGAGAGAAGAAAGAGGTATGATGACGTTTTTTGTCTATCTTGCATCCGTAGTGATTTGTAGTCTATTTCGTTACATTTCAAGCACGTTTTTCGCAACATAGATTCGCCGCACGAGTGATCAATTAATTTTTCTTGTGGAATGTATTGTAATCAAGGTTTAATTATAATTTTCTCCTCAGTTTTTACGTAATTCCATCAAGCCATTAAATTTATATATCAAGAAAGAAGGACTGGTCTGTTAGAGTTCTAGTAAATGCTTTCTTTTTTTTTTTTTTTTTTTTTTTTTTTTTTTTTTTTATTCATAGCAACGACACATACAAACAATACTACGTTACATGACTATTTGAGTTACACTACTATTACTACATTACATTACATTGCTTGACCTACTTACAGAAATTGTACTTACATTGCTTGTATTCTTTTTAACTAATTACGAAATAAATACACGTGCTACGTCATCCTGCATACGATGCTAACACAACACACACACACATACACACACACGCACCCCACCCACACATACAAGAGATAACAAAAGATTCCCCTTACTCAACTTTCATACCTAAAGTGCTTCACGCATCGTAGTTGCTGAGAGTGGTCCACTTAGCTCTATATTTTTCGTAATTAGAATTTCTAATGGCTATTTGTCTCTCACATTTGATCTTGCTGTCTAGTAAGGCAAGAAAGACCTTTAAATTTGGAGTCTCAGACTGGTTTCTTGCAAGAAAAACATGATATTTAGCAATAAGAAGATAATGGTTTAACGCGTAGAAGGTGGTCGTTTCAGGTTTGTAACCGTACAGGATTTCAGTATTACTAGGACTAATGTTGTCAGAGCGCTTAGCATTCCACCACATCATTAAGTCTTTCCAAAAGATTTTAACGTCGGGGCATTCGCAAAGCATGTGAATAAGCGTTTCGTTCGGAAAGAGGCAGCGTTCACATTCTGGAGAAGCCTTTATATTCATTTTGTAAAGAGAGTGATTAGTGGGTATGATGTTATGAATTAGCTTAAATTGGAAGCTCCTCAGTTTGTTTTCGACTGTGACTTTAAAAGGAAGCTCGTATACTGCCTTTACATTCAACTCTTGTTTTCTAAGATTGATTTCAACGATGGGGGGAGAAAAGGATCTTTCTGCAAGCATCACACGGACTTTTTTTGTAGAGGAGATGTCAAGGGATGGAACTGGTTCGTTATCTCCATTAGTGAGATTACCTACGATTTCGCTTTTCCAAATTTTAGGGATTGCCGTAAGAACACCAGCATAATCGAGAAAAGTAGAGCGAACGTTATATTTGCATTTGAAGTTTTCGAACGAAAGGAACTGGCCATGGATGTTTAGGAGGTCGCTTATTTTCAAAATGCCTTTATTAGCCCATGATCTATAATAAAACGATTTTCCGTTTATCTTTATAAACCGATTGTTCCAAATGATTTCTTGTTTGTATTCATTTGCGTTACGTGGATCTTTGGAATTGAGCTCTTGCCATACAGCTAAAACGTCTTTATAAAAAACAGAGAGATTTTTGAGGTCGAGTAATTTAAGATCGTAGTTACATTGAAATAAGAGAGTTCCACCGACCTTACCTAAAAGCGAATCGAGGAGGGCACACCAATGGCGGTCATTTGCTAGACAGTAATGATTAACCCACGAAGTCTTGAGCGATTTAACAACGTCAGCAAAATTGAGCATATTAAGACCGCCGTGGCTTATTGGGCCGGTCAGAGTTTTTCTTTTGATTTTATCTGGCTTAAATTTCCAAATAAAAGAGAAGATATTGCTGTTGACTTCTTTTACAAATTCTTTGGGAACATTTAATACGGAACAACTATAAACAAGTTTGGCGAGAGCTAAGCTTTTGACGATGGCAATTCTGCCTAAGATCGTTAAATGTCTACTTGACCAAGTATTTAGAACTTTTTTGAGTTTGGCAAGCCTCTCGTCGAAATTGATTTTATTCCCAACCTGAACATGATAAGGAAAAGCAATTCCAAGCGCAATGACGTATTGCTTCAGCCATGAAATGCCAAAAGGTTCTTCTTTGCCTAATCGACTTTTCAAAGGACCAAGCCAAAAACCCTCGGTTTTAGACTTATTGATTTTCAAGCCGGAAAGGTCACCGAACTGATCGAGAAGAGTTAGTAGGGACACCGCGGATGAATCGTCGCGAATGAAAGCGGTGGTGTCGTCAGCGTACATACTGAGTTTAGTGATCTTATTTCCGTTTTCAAGTCCTTTGATTGATTCATCGATTCTTATTTGGTGGGCGAGTGGCTCCACAGCTAGAACAAAGAGTAAGCCTGAAAGAGGACAACCCTGCCTAACACCCCTTTGGAGAGAAAAAAATTCCGACGAGTAGCCATTATTTACAACACAGCTAGAAATGTTGGTGTAAAACGTTTTGATCCAGTGGAGGAAACTTGGACCGAAATTCATAGTGTTAAGCACTTTAAAGAGAAAGTCCCATTCTAAAGAATCAAAGGCCTTTTCAAAGTCAAGGAAAAGTATCATTCCGTCCTTGTTTTCATATTGTTCAATTATATCCGAAATTAAGCGAATATTTTCACCAATAAATCTACCTTTGATGTACCCAGTTTGATCACCGTCTATCAAGTACGGAAGTACTTTCTCTAAACGTTTCGCAATACATTTGGTTGCTAATTTGTAGTCTGTGTTTAGAAGAGAAATAGGGCGCCTAAGAGTGAATTATTAAATTTCCAGTAGCCTGGGCCTCTTTCTTCTTGTTTGTCTTCAGGCTTGATCGAGATGGTGACAGGGGAGTGATCTGAATCATGATAGGCGGAAATGTCGGTTTTCGAAACGCGGCATAATAAATGCTTCGAGATGAGCCAGAAATCCAGTCTACATTTGATTTTCCCGGAGCTATTTCTCCACGTAAACTGCGTATCATGTGGATGTTGTTCTCGCCAGGGATCGACTAGGTCATAGTTGCAACGGAGTTCGTCGATCGAATGTATTACACTTTTTTTGAATTGAATGTCTTTACCTCCAAATTTATCGGAAGCGGACAGTGGGCAGTTAAAATCTCCACCAATAAGAATTTTGTCACTTTGCAGGCCACGAATAGAATCGGTTATCTTCTGAAAAAATGAAATTTGCTGGTTTTGGTCGTTTGGGGCATAAATATTAACGAGACACAATTCGTCTTCGTTGACGGTGGTGTTTACAATAATAAATCTGCCGTTTTTATCCGCAGTAACATTCGTCACCTCTTTACTGAGCGAGGGACTGAAAAGAATCATAACACCTCTACTGTGTTTTGAGCCGTGCGCAAAGAAAATGTCGCCTCCCCATTCTGCTCGCCAAAAATTTTCCAAGCTAGCATCGCTGTACGTCTCTTGCAGAAAAATTACATCAAATTTTCTAATATGAAGCCACCGGAAAAGTTTTCTTCTTTTGATAGATTTGTTGAGGCCTCTTGCATAAAGAGAAACAGCATTTAAGGTCATATACACACTAGATTTATGAATTTCTTTCTAACGCAATTCATGAACCACAGCTTGCAACGTTCGATAGCGCTTAGCCTTGCGATGGAAATGTTTTGTGCAGATGGTGCGCTGACAACAATTTACAATACTTTGAGTAAGGCGGGTACAAATCACGATGAGTACAGCAAGTGTACTATGGCAACTAACACTTAACATAATAGAAACACTAATTAAACTGCGAAGCAGCTTATTGTATAGAAGGGAATAAGTGCCATTTTTTAAAGGCATGTTGAAAAGAGACAAAACCCTCCTACAAAACTCTCCGCCAAAATTTAAATAATTAATTGATGAAGCGAAAGGGAAGCGAGGGTTTTGAAAGGGAACGTTTGAATAATGTTATGTTACATGTGGGAGAGGGTAGGAAAGAAAAATATTTGATTATAACCTAACGAATATTGTCCAAATCTTCGACTTCATATACTCTATGTACTTGATCGCTTTGGGACTTCCTGACGAAAATTTTGCCGTCAATGGTCCAGGCGCTATGCCAGTTGTTGATCTTTTTAACTTTTCTTACTTTAGCGAACAGTTCACGCCTATAGTTAGTTAAGTTCTCATTAATATAAACAGCTCCTGCATTATGAAAATAGTTGTTTAAACTTACTGACTTCAGGTGCTTTTTGGATTTATAGAGTTCACTTTTGGCTCTGTATGATCTGAATCGTACAATGATTGGTCTTGGACCGCCGTTAGATCTTCTCGTAGCCATTCTATGACAGATGTCGATGTCATTGTTGACAATATGTACATTGAGAACCTTTCCAAGCTTGATGATCTTGTCAGACAGATTTTCTTCTGAAGACTTAGGAATGCCGTGAATTTCGAGATTATGTTTTCTAGTGTATTGTTCTAAATCGTCTATTTGGCATATAGCGATGTCCAGATCGCTTTTAAGACCATCTAGATCGTCGTTTAAGTCGGCAACTTCATCTTCTGCTTTGCGAACTTCTTTCTTGAGCGAGCTCACATCTTGTTTCAGCTTGTTATTCTCCGCCTCTAATTTTTCCAGTTTATCGATGTGGAACTCTAGCGACTTCTGCAGTTCTTCGTGTTGCTTGCGAAAAGCTCTGTTCTCTTTAAGAAGCTCGTCAGTGTTCCGTTGTATGTTGTTCAGTGCGATCCAGATACTCGACAGATCGGCATGCTCGACCATGTGCTCTGTAGTCTTTGCAGTCTTATTTGGAGGAATTTCGGGCGAGCTGCTGCTACTAGGCCTTTCAAACCTCTTCCTTCCAGTGATGGGCGGACTTTCGTCGCATTCGCTTACCTTTTCAGCCATTTATTACGAAGCGGAGAGCTACACAGGACGGACTACTCAAAAACGCTGCCGTCCATCTTGGCTCTCCCCCAGGACTCCCGATGCTTTCTTGTTCTTATCAACATTGGAGTTCAAGCTATCTCGAGCTCCGCCCGCTACACTTACAATGCTAACAGTTGTATTCTATGAGCTAACAGAGCTTATTGATTAGTGTTATGGCGTTGCTAACTAGACAGGAAACATTTTCACATATTACCGCCTGCAAATTAGATTTCGAGTTCATAGTTCAGTGCCTCACAAAAGGCTAAAAAGCGGGGTTCTTTCACCTGTCGCAATGTCTAACAACATTTATTTTCAACGAATCAAACGAGAAAGGAAATGATGTGTCAATTGCCAAAACAATGATTGTCAAAGGGTTTATTTATTGCCGCTTCTACCCTCAAACTGTGTCCATGTTGTAGGTTAAAATGAATCCCAGGTTAAAATGATTTCAACCTAGGTTGATTTGTATTTTCCTTTGTTTAAGATGTAAATTACCCAACTTTAACAAAGGAAAATACAAATCAACCTCGGTTGAAATCATTTTAACCTGGATTCATTTTAACCTACAACATCCATACCGTATCGCACTGTTAAAGCTTTTCTTTTGAATATGCTTAACAAGTCATGAAAGGTGTTAGCCATCAGTGATCGTGACTTGACATGATCGTTCAATTCAATCGTTTTTTACAACAGTTGTCACTTACATAACTGTAAGTGTTAACCGCAACGTTTCGACCGTTAAACTGCTGGTCTTAATTCACTGATAAGGTGGTTGTGTCGACTAGCTGTCAGTATCAATATAAGTAGTAACACCATGTTTGACATCCTTGCTTTGGATGTTAGTGATTGGAGGATTTCGATTCTCGTTGTTCGGACCGCTACATAAAGCGTCGCTATCAGACATTAACAACAAGGTTAGCCTGAGTAAACAGACCTCGTTGTGCGGTGCCGCCACTGCTTTGACGTCTGTTTATTCAAACTACAGCCATGTGAAACAATCGTGAGACAAACGATCAATTTGAGCTATCATGCTTGTCATTTCGTAAGGGCGGTGGAGAAGAGCAAAGTATGCATGCGTATTTAGTAAGCGATTTTTCTGTAACTCCCTTTCAAGAGTCCTGATCATAACAGCAACTCAGTTTATTGAGTGGAAATTCGCTTTCATTCATTTTACTTTTAAGATAGCTGTCCATAGCGTTACGTGGTGGCACAAGGTACTATGCATCTCATTATCGTCAATATGTAATCAAAGATCCTTAAATCCAGACTCAACGACACCGTTTGTTGTGAGCACATGCACCGTTAGGTCCTTAAATTAAACAATACGGTTTCATAAAACGTTTAGAGAAATGATTACCGTTTTCAGAAGAAAAGTTAATCATCTGTTTTATCAACAGTTTAAATACAAAACTGATCGCTTCTTAAAATTGGCCGCCACATTAAAAAAAAACAAAAAAAAACTGGCTGATACGAATTATAACGTGATGGATCTGTTTTCGCGCAAGATTTTTTCCAACTCGCGCGCCAGCTTCTCGCCGACTCCTGAGACAAAAGAAAAGTAAAACTCCTTGGAGCTAGCTGTCTTAGAAACCACCGTAGTCTTTTTATTTTCACCGCTAGTTCCGTTTAGCTTTTTTTTGTTTAATTAAAAACTGAATAAAATAAAATGACGCCAACGCATTATTATAAATCCATTAGTGACCAACATTTTAAAGTCTCCTGACCCGTAACAAAGTATTGCATCCAACTGATGAATTGTCCTTGTTCTTCAACATGAGTGAAATTTATTTGACTGCTTATTATCTGTCTTGTGCATATCTTTGGTCTGTTGGTGGCTCCTTTCATAAAGAACATGTACAGCTCTGTAACGTTTTGACGCATCTATAGGTTTGGTATAGCTCCAGATAAACTATTCAACATGCATTGCGCAAATATTGTGCTGCGCTCTTGGCCTAAAATTAGAAAAATGTAAAGACAAAACAAGCAAAGTAAGTTGCTACAAAAACGCCAACATTTCTTAAGTTAAATTTCGACATCCTATGGAGACTAAATGAATATCTACTAATAACATGAAAGTTACCAGTCAATTTTAATTGAACGTATTTGTTCAACACCTTCCATGATTTCTGAGAAACATTATTGGATTCTTTAACAAAATATTTGCCGCCGGCAAAAAGCAATAGTATTCTGTGGGGGGGGGGGGGGGGGGAGAGGGGGGTCGGAACTTCCCGCCTCCCGTACCTTTGTCTCCCGCCTCCCGCCCTTTTTCGCGTTTCTCCCGTCCCCGAGTAAATTAGAAGGCTTTAAAACCCGTATTAGTCATAAAGCTGTACCAAGACGTACCATTCTCAGGTCTTTCATTATTCATTTTTTTACTATATATATTTTGAATAACGTTAACATTATTGATAGGTTTTGTACTCTGAGTTAATGAAGTTTTGACTAACATAAAGACTTTTGTTCTTGAGCCATCGTAGCTTGATCAGAAATAAAATACAAGCAGCGGTGATAAACATAATAAACTTGCGCATTTTATGTAACCTTACGTTTCATATGCTAGGTCAAGCTAAAATGCGCAAGTTTATTATATTTATCACTGCTGTTTGTATTTAATTTTTGACTAACATGTTCGTCTTGTTTGACGGTTTATCCATTCTTTTAGTGACAACAGTCTTAGTCCATCGTGCAGTGTAATAGTTGTTGCATTTCTTAATTATTCATTTGGTGAGATCATGTAATTCAAATGGGGAAGTAGGACATGGCGAGCTGGCAGCCAAACGCCCCAGTTTAGAGTTCGGTATGTCTGCCTAATTCTCGAAGCCTTATTGCGGATCCATCGCGTTTACTTAATTATAATAATTATGATCTTGATATCTTTCTTGATATCCTTACTCCCTAAAACTGCGTGAAAAAATTGCTTTTAGTTCGGGAAAAAGTAAAATGAAACTTTAGGACCTACTTTCAATCCAAGGTTTAAATCTCTGGGTTACTGGTGGTGAATTCTAAGCTCGCTGCTACTGTTCTAAGGAAAGAATTACTGCATTAAATGCAAAAAGCGTCCGAAATTAGACCGAACAAACTGTTCATCAAAAAGAAGTCTTCATCAATGTGCAGAGGAGGCTGCACTGATCTCCTTCTACTCCTAATCCTACTCCTCTTTTCTATAAAGCCGCTCCTGATTGCTTCCCATGCTATTTGGCTGCCTATTGTAATAGGAATCGATTTTGCCTTGTCCAAAACGAAAAACGGTGTCATTAAACGAGTCACTCCGCTGTCTCCACGTGCTCATTGAAACAGCATTCCGTCCGCAAATTCCCATACACCATGCAGCAAAATCTTTAGTACAGTCCGATTGACGGTCAATGGGAGCTAACTCCCAAGAAGGTCGTCCATGCCCCAGATTTCTTACTACCGCACTGAAAAATACTAAGAACTACTAAAATGGTCTTTGATGACATTGAATCTCTGATATTAAATTTACAAGACGCGTACTTGCTTGCCTTGCTCACCTCTTTTGAGACTTCTAAAAACTTGCGCACACTCACACATGTGTACACATACCACGCTTGACATTTCATGAGCTATGACGTAACACCATGAAAGGGTTTACAATTTCACCGGAGGT
The DNA here is from genome assembly GCF_977016875.1 of Pavona decussata. NCBI lineage: Eukaryota > Metazoa > Cnidaria > Anthozoa > Scleractinia > Agariciidae > Pavona > Pavona decussata. The sequence continues at coordinate 1,177,429 of NW_028145462.1, forward strand.
AACCCTGTTTATCGCCTGAGCACGAATTTTTGTGTGCCCTTGGATATAAAATATTGTGTAAAGCCTCGGAGGACGCTAAATGGAAGACAAATAACATTGTACAACATTGTTGAGTTCTTTTTTTGATAGTATTCTAACGCATTAACAAGTAAAGAAATTCCCCGTTTTGTATTGCTCTCCCGCTTCCCGTCCTCTTAGAACTCCCGCCTCCCGCCCTTTCCTCTCCCGTCTCCCGTACCCCTCCCGCCCCCTATTCTCCCGGGCTCCCGCCCCCCTGTCCCCCCCCACTATTCTGGGAAGGATGATTTAGGCCGGAATTTCGAGGGGGAATCTCATTAACATGAGGGGGAAAGAAATTAACGACGATGACGTCATCGCCGATTGTGTTGATCTCACGAATAAAATGAGGTGGATTCTCATGAACGTGGCATTTATTATAGTAAATAAATAGAATAAATAGGTATACTTAGCGCTCACAGATAGTTAGTATTTACATGAAAAGGACGTAATAGTAATAATAGCTAGAGTTTGGTTATAACTTTCGAAACGTACACGCGCGCGCATGGCCTTGATGACGTCTAGCGTGCCCTAGCGTGCAAAACCATATGCATATTCTTACGAAAAATTATTATTTCTTTCCATAATTCTTGTTATTTTTAGATCTTACTCGAGCGGGTGTAAAAAGAGAGCGAACCGCGAAACATTCTATCCATTTTTACAAAATCACTTGAAGGCCTTTCATCCTGATGATGCAATTATTCTGGTTTTAGATAATGATGTCGGCATTACCGTTGACAGCGCACTGTAATAAACAAAGAAAACTAAACACTGTTTTAATTGCTTAATCCCCCACGAAGCTCAACCTGAAACGAAACGTTTTAGTCATTAGGCGGGAAAGGTGCTTAGTAAATTGAGGCGAGCCCGGAAACACACACGAAAACTATTTTTTCATTACCTCCGAGTTTTCGGGAAAATATAGAAAACATCGAATAGAACCATGACAAGACAATATTTCACCTTCACCTTAAGTGCCGTTATCCAAAACCAATTAATTACACCTTACATAAACAGTGTTTTGTATTAATCTCCCCATATTAAGTTCTGAGAAGACTCCCGAATGCAAATTCTTTAGCTAAGAAATTGTAGATCCTGGAACTTGTGACTGGCCAAACGGCTTTCGCCTTCCGTGGAGCAAAAATCTACAATAATTTATCGAGGCATATCAGAGACACGGGAAAACTTAGCGTGTTTTAAAAAGCGACTTTTTAAGAATTTTTTTAATTCTTTGGTTTTTTATTACCGTATTTTTTCCTTTCTCTCTATATTTTCATCCAAATGTAAATAGTTTTCAATATTATTAGTATTATTATTTTAATCAGTTCATGTATGGCGGCAGAGCCCCTAAAGGGGAGCTATACAATAAAGTTTGTTATATGTATTTTATGATAATTAATTAATAAAAAAAAACCCTGTAAAACCGGTGATTCCGACCATGACTGCCATAAGATAAAAATAAAACATGACATCATTGATAAACCTGTCAAACCAGTTCATAACCTGTTGGTAAGACTAAAATAAAACATGACATCATCCTATAATAAATGCCACGTTTATGAGAATCCACCTCATTACTTAGGCTTCCCACAGGGAGACCAAGTTGAAAATTCCTCATTCAGTCAAAGGCCGTAAAACGCATGCGCAGGTAATCTTGTCGCTGCATGGGTTTGCAAGGGTCGGACATTTATTTAGTCGCCGATTTTCGCGTTTTCCGAAGGAAAACACAACTTTTCGAAGTGGTACATCGAAAGAAGAACTACTAAGGAATACTCAACAGTTTCGATAGCGGAAATCCGAGAAATAACGGCGAAGAAACTGTGCTTCGAATACAAATTGTTGTTTTGTCCAGGCGACGAGTTAGCGGAGCGCGGACATCTCAAATCCTTATTGAGGCCACGGACTTTCTACGCGATTTTTGAGTACTTCTGGGAATTCATCGAAAAATTACAGGTTTGATCGTGAATTTGTACTGAAATACTATTCTAATTGACCGATTCTTTATATTCTGAACAATTTTTGCGAAAATTTGAAAAACGTGCCACGCACGGGTTGATAAATTCGCTTCGAAATAAACTGGTAGTTCTTCAAATCGCCTTCGCGTCTCTCGTTTGGCATTTAGAATAATAAGCGTTTCTTTCTTAGGCGTGAACAAAGACTTTTCTGAATAAATTTTCCTTTAGGAAACCATTCTGTCTGTTTTTCTTTCTAGTTTAATTGACAAAACGTGACAACTGCGTAATCTTGCGTAAACTCGAGACGGATCAAATTTTGCCTATGTGACGCGGGACAAATTTCATCGATTAATGGGTTAAAGATACTGACAAAGAGAAATTCCCACGAAACACCAATTTCAATCAGAATTCCCTTTTTTCAAAAAACAAAAACTTTTGCGAAGGGGAGGGGGGGGGGGGGGGAGGATGAAGCCAACACAAGATATCCCTGCCCGCTTTGCTAATTCCTGTTGGCCAGATAGATGCAAATTTAGACCAGGAATATACATTGCTTACAATATACTTGCTTGTACTATGCTTGAGCTGTAAAACAATCGACAAATGACAGCTGAGATTTTATCACGTCAACTTCTGGCGTTTACAACTGGATATGCCAGGAAAGAAGCCCAAGTTCACGCACATACGCGTCTTGTTTTATTCATGAGATCAAGACAAGGTAAGAAAAGGAAGGGCATGGGTTCTACTACAACTTTCTTGTACAAGATCCGTTAATTGTAACGGTTAAAATATTATCCATTAAAATACGACATCTTGCTAGAATGTGTCCTAGCGTGGTATTCAGTTGGTTAAGGTGGGGGTACACCTGAAAGCTGTTTTCACGCCGCTTTAAATCGGTCAAATGAAAATATCTTGTTCGCATTTCTTAGCAATACAAAAACCCTCCATTCATTACACAAATCAATGATTTGGGGTTTTTTATGAATTTTTGGGTGATTTTTAGGTATATTTGGAAGGAAATAATTTTTCTTGAAGGATTGGTAAAATTAAAAGAAATAAGAAATGTTGAAGATTTAGTGAGGTTTTTAAAATTAGAATTTGTAGTTAATAACTAATAGACGGATACCAAGTTTGTCTACTAGCAACCTGGGGTGCTCTTGCGTGAGTATCAACTGTCTGTTAGTGTTCCAAAAATCATTTTTTTCTTCTATCCATTCTTAAAACCTCTTCAAATTTCACTCAAATTCAGGTAGAGCCCCACCTAAAAAACACGTCTGTGAAGGACGTATCCATAAAAGGGGCACTGGTTCTTTCATCGCTTTCATTACGTGTTCTGTTCAGAAAATCCTCGAATGACACAGGCACCCTTGCCCACACTGATCGCTTCCTCTCTTTCTCTGGAATCTATTTGCAATAAAAGATGCAATGGTCTTCGTTTAAAGGACAACGCCCTTCTCGATGGACTGAAAATAGCAGATGAATCTCGATGAGAACTCATCAAAAATCACCGTTTAGTTTTAAACACAATCTGAAAGGGCTTTAATAAGGCCCAGTTCACACTTGGACGTTTAAAACGTTTCTAACCAAATTTTCAGTTCTGTGTTTAGGCCTTCCATCCGTCGCGTAGCGATGAAAACGGAAAGGCATCCTTAAGTCACATGTTTGAAAAAAAAAAAAACAATAATAAATAAAATAACGGTATGCCAATTAAGTGATTGTTTCTAGTGAAATGTTATCGATCTTGACAGGCATTTAATATAAATATGTGAATTTCAGCGTTTTTCAAAAGATTATCACTTGTTTCATGCACGTTTGCCCACCATCAAATTTGAGTCAACGTACATGGGGCTCATTTCCACTCTCTTGTTGAGATTTATGATGGCTACATTCAGAACGGCAATCGTTAAAAAATAATACGAGCAGTACGAATTAACAACCACTTTGTAAAATCCCGCTAGGCCAGGTGAACATGAGTGGACGAGAAAACCGGTTAAACCAGTATTCATATTTGTACCTAGGCCATATGAATGTACTGAAAAACTGTCATACCCAGCCTTCTATCTTGTTAATGCCCAAATGTAGGTCGTCTGAGATCTGGGTACTACTTAGGTGTTGCGTAAACAGAGTAAACAATCAATGCTTGGAAAGTTTCTTTTATTTTCTTTCTTTTATTTAAATGTAAATATATTCGTTATGTATGTCGAGAGACAAGGTGCATTTTTAGACACCCTTGTAGTTAAATATATATTTTTTACTTTTAATCTTTGAATTGAACATATTTACAGTTCCTTGCATACGTTCGTTGTTTACATGTAATTATTTACAGTAAAGAGATGAAATTGTTTTCATATTTTTCACCCCATATGAAAACAGTATATATTTTTTTTATTTCGCAACTGAACTTTGTTTCGAAATGGTACAGAAACTGTACTGTAAGAAAGGACTATTAAATATTTCCTCCAATTTCACATGTTTATCTTTGGGGCAGGCCTCTGGGGAGTATTTTTTTAGTTGATACAATTACTTGAGGCGACAAAGTTTCGGCACGCCCCTCGAACACGAGACAGTGAGAAGCTGTTACAGTCTCCCTATTTTTCCCGCCGCCTCCCAACTCCGCTACCCTCCCCTCGGTAATTTAGACACTCTCCCCAGATCGCGCTCGCTTTTACAAACCAAGATGGCGACAGGCCAGTCTCGGTAGGTTGAGGGTAAGCACTTGTTTCCATATCCCCAATTGCCCTCCCTCTCTTCAAGTTTTCATACACGAAGTATATATTACACTAGAACGCTGAATTTTTTGGCTAGATATACCAACCCTCCATATAAATGCTAACCCTAACCCTAACCCTAAGCTAAATTAAGCTAACCGGAGTGCTATTTAAGCTAACCGGAGTGCTATTTAGGCTAATTTTTTAGGCTAACCGGAGTGCTATTTATGCTAACCTGAGTTTACTTCATGTAATGTTAAGGAAATGTCCAAGGGCAGTTTGAGGTATGGAAACAACACCTAACGGAGTATTCGGTCGATTTGTTCGCCCGTTACAGCGCGGCGGCTAGTTTTTAACTACTGTAAACGCGGAGAAAGCAGCAGGCAGAGGAATAAGGTAATGCATTAACTGTTAAAGCTCTTTTGACCGGCATCACCTCGTGTATTTCTCTCAGGAAATACATTGACAAGGAGATCGTAGAATTTGCAAAGAACAATCCTGAAGTTATGCACCTATCAATGTCAAGCCCGAGGGGGGGAGGGGGGGTGTCGAGCAGGGGTGGGGATTTTGACATTTTCTTAAAAATGATTTAAATTCTCCACCCCAGGGACAACATAATTGACCCAAAAAAATTGGGTAGGGGTGTGCAGCCCCCTTCCCAAAACCCTTACCCTATTTATGACCAAAATCCGCGATTTTTCCTACCTTATTTATGACCTGACCAAAAATTTGATACCCTATTTATGACCTGATAGGGTCTGGTCAACTTCAGTTCAAAACTCCCCTGGAGCCCAGCGCTTGACTGGAGCTTGACTTGCAGCACGTATACAGTTGCTGTAAACATCATGGTGAAGAAGTAGCTTCTTCTTAAAAAAAAAAAAAAACGAATTCCAGACTAGAGTGCAAAAATCGATACCCTGTTTATTACCAAAATGGCTAAAATTGATACCCTATTTATGACCAAAGCAGCTGAAAAACCATATCCTTTAGCGCAACACATACCTATATAGCCCATATAAGGGAGTAGCCCCGCCCCCCCAGGCTCAACCCACATATGACACTGAGTCTGGGAATCGAACCTGGGCCATATGTATGCTGTGAGGCGAGTGCTTTCACCACTGCGCCATCCCTCCTCCCCCTCGGTAGTACAGATGTCTCACCCTAGTGGTCTGCTGAGTACACTTGATTGTAAAAACGTTGTCACTTAAGGTGGCCGAACACAGTTTGCGCGCGCTTTACAGATTCTGTCAGTGATGCTATTAAGCGCACGCTAGGGTTGTGGTACGCAAATACAGCGGTCGATAAAGTGATCCCTCAATTTCACATGAAATGGATAAATAACTAAGTTTCTCGTTTCTGTTTTTTTTTCTTTTCTTTCCGAGCAAAAAAGTCATTCACCAAGGCCTTTTGCATGCTTTTCATCTTTGCCATGAAACCCAATTAAAGCCACGCATGTGCATTTGACCAAAAAAATGTGACTGGTTGTTTTCGTGGAAATGAACTGTTTTCTAAGGAACCGCTCATTAGAATTTCGATGCATTTGGCATGAAAATAGTTCCCTAAAAGCGTAACTCGCCTACAAAGAGAAACCTTAATCTAACAGAGAGTATCTTCACAAAACATTAAAATGCAAAATCAATATTTACAGGAGACCTCTCTGTTAAAATTACATGAAATAGTGCAGGAGCATGTGTGATGCCGTGGGAATTTCGTGAAGAAAGCAAGCCACTATTCTGAATGTGTTAAGAGGACCCTAAATTACATGAAAAGTTTTGGTGGCAACTTTAGAACTTGCTCAGACGGGTTTTATGGGAGGTCGAAAATGTGACATGAATATCCCAACATGGAAACGAGGCTCAAACATATAATTATCTATAGCTATCCATTATTTGCATAAAATTGAACCAAAATCGCCACAATTATGCAAATTAATGTTTCGAATACTAAAACGCGTTTTTTAAGAGGTTATTAGGGTCACGTGACTAAGCTAGCACGAAAACGAGGCTCACGCAAAAGCTGCACTGGAAGGCCCTTTTACGTCTCCTGACAAAGACAGAGATTGAAGAAACTATGGCAGATGGATGTCATCCGTGTAACCAAACATGTTTATATGGTAAGGGTTATCATGTGACCATGCTTGTATGAAAACGAGGCTGACACAAAAATCACATTGTTATAAATGAAACCTTAGTAATTTTACCAAAATGACAATGTTTTAACGAAAATATTTTATGAATTGTTTAAAGATAGAAATATGACAAACATTGGCCAGGCAACCAGTTTAATCAAAAATATTAATAGTCTGACATCTTGTCACTCTTCATAGCAGTGATACAATGTAGCCAAAACATTACAGTAATTCAGATAAACTTTCTTTCCCATATTAGAATCACTTTCCATTGGAGTTTACCGGTTTATCGAAATTTACCATAGCCTTCCTAACAAAATATCTTAGCATGGTTATCAGTAACTGTTACTGGTTGTCCGTGTGGTTCACTCGTGTGTATACAATGATTTACAATTTTCATTTGGACTATAAACTAGTCGACATCATCTGAAATGTCCTCTTCATCTAAACAGAGAAGATCTTCCTCCTAAACATCGTTATCACAGGTCTTCCCATTGTCCGAGCAGGTGCAGAGGTCTGTGCAGTTTAAACCAGCCTTGTGGCACTGACAGCGGTTAGTGGAACACCTTTCTTTGGAGCATCCATTCTTTACAAGTTGAAGTATCGCTTCAGGGGCTGGTGGCAGGTTTGTCATGACGGGTACCCAGTCATCTTGGTCCATTTACCATCCATACTGCTGCGGTGATGGTAGTGCTGGGTTTGTTATTCTGTCGCTGTTCCAGATCATCAACTGGTAATGCGCTCTCAGGATTGTCTGGTGCAATACGGCCTGTGGTCGTGGATGCCTGTCTGATTGTGCTTGTTTCTTCTTGAAAACGAATTATCCTAGCTCTTTAACAGTCGTTATTGTTGTTATCCGTTGATATAGAAGACAGACAAACTTCAAATTTCTTCATTTGGATGAGCAGCTTGCCCAAGTTCTGCAAGGGCAGTGATGATGGATAGATCCGCCTCTGCGAATACCTTCCAGCAGAGAAGCTTTCCCTTTCCAGAAAAAAACTCCCTGTGTTGTTGGCCCCACTTAGGGCATGGAATGCTGGCAGTGCTGCTATCTTCTCTGGCCAAAGAGTTTGAACAATCGATTTCAGCTCAATAGTCCGATGGTGTTGCCCTCTTCCTGTGACAAACAGCGTGTTCTTGCACAATTTCGGATAACGCGTAATAGCAAGGACGAAGACATCTGTATCCGGAGAGTGAATCTGTAGTTGGGTTGCACCATCGAGGGCATGCAAGATCATCTTTGTGTCGGCTTCCTCTTGGTTGCTCCGTAAATGCCCCTTGTCCTTGTGTGTCGCTTGACGTTCACTTCCCCTTGCTACCACCAGTTGCCTTCCACTACGATCAGCATACTCTTTAAACTTTTGGCCCAAATAGATGGTGAGGTCCATCTTGGCCTTCCTGTGTGACAGGAGTCATTTCAATGGAACTTTGGCAATGTGCGTTGTGTCGGTGATGTGGTAATAGGCTGGAGCTTGGCCTCCCTGCCGTCTAACCCTGGTGGCCGCTTTGAGTGAAAAAGGGCAAATCCTATCTGTCAACAATTAAACGCACTTCATTTCTTCCAGTGTATGTCGGCAAAACACGGTTGCTGAATTGTTCAGCCAGCTGTGCGCAATTTTTGATCCACTCTGGCTTGTCAAGTGACTGAACTTCTGCCATCCCATCTACAATAGCGACTTGCACTTGATCTTCATTTGGACTAGCTAATCTCCTGTTGTCATTCAGCCTCTCTCAAATGTTCATTAGATTACTCTTGGATGAACAGTGAAGCATCGTACCAAGAATAGCAAACAATGATCGCAGGACTATTGAAAATTCGTATTGGCCTACAGTCTCCTTAATATCAATTTCTGGCCTGGTCTTGGCACCATCATCATACACGCGAAAAGGGACCTATCCTCTTGAAGCTCCACAATCTTGTCTACCTTTACCATCTTAATGCACTGATATTCCATGTTAGGAGTTTTCTCTTCTTTAAGGGCCACCAAAGGTTAATTTCACTCACTGGATACGTTCTTTTACAAAACAGTCAAACAGTCTCCTGCCAATCTCACTTTGTTCACAAAAATCTTTTTTTTCCGTTTCTGGAATAAGCACCTTGGTCACTAGGTTGAACAGGTCGGTATGTGCAGCAGAGAATGAATTCATGAACCTTTCAATGGTGGCTGTTAACTGTGCTAAACCTTTCCCTTCACGTGCTAAGAGAGCTGTAGCTAGGTTATGATGACGACCTTGAAGTTTGGAAGACACCCCTGTCATGTTCTTGGCTTGTTCAGCTAGGCTTGCAAACTTTTTACCTATTTTTCATGTTTGTGTGATTTTGAGAGCATCTAATGTATTTTTTTTGGAGGGGGAGAGAGGGCAATGTTTAATGTAAGCGCTTTTCAAATATTCTAATTAATTTTAAGTTTGTAACTTTTGATGTGTATGTTATCAAATACCTTAAATAAAAACATTATTATAGAACATAATTATAGAAGATATTATAGAAGATTTCATTTTTGTTTTCATGAATTATTTACATAACTTGTGGACACGGGTCTGGGCTAGTTATGTTACATTCAATCATTTTCATTACATTCAAACAGTTAATCTTATTATTATTGTTATTATCATTATTATTATTATTATTATTATTATTATTATTTAGATAGTCCTTATTTATTTATTTTTTATTAACTTTTCGACGCTTTTTAAACTATTGAAAGTGAGAAATGAAGTAGAAAATAGAGCAGAAGAAAAGAGAAGAAGAATATCGCGTTGTATTTTTATAAGCTTTGTATTTTTAGGCTGGATAATGCAATGTAGACTGAGAATGTCTTGAGCTGTTATCCATTTCACGATATAAATAGTGTGCAAAAATTGATTTCCAATTATGTTATTGAATTTTATTGCATGCTAAATTATTATTATTATTTTTTTTTAAATTATTATTATTATTATTATTATTATTATTATTATTATTATTATTATTTTATCACCTTTCCTTCATTTTCATGATAGCCTATTCATCTTAAGGCCCTACCCTTATAAACACATTTGAATGCATGGGTGTTATCAAGCAACAATACTTCATACCTCATCCTTTTGCAATGTTCCATGCTCTTCAGTGCAGCTTTTGTGCCAGCCTCGTTTTCATGCAAGCATGGTCACGTGATAACCCTTACCATATAAACATGTTTAGTTACACGGATTACATCCATCTGCCATACTTTCTTCAATCTCTGTCTTTGTCAGGAGACGTTAAAGGGCTTTCCAGTGCAGCTTTTGCGTGAGCCTCGTTTTCGTGCCAGCTTCGTCACGTGACCCCAATAATCTCTCAAAATCGCGTTTTAATGTTTGAAACATTGATTTGCATAATTGTGGTGATTTTGGTTCAGTTTTACGCAAATAATGGATAGCTATAGGAAATTTTATGTTTGAGCCTCGTTTCCATGTTGGGATATACATGTCACATTTTCGACCCCCCATAAAACCCATCTGAGCAAGTTCCAAAGTTGCCACCAAAACTTTTCATGCAATTTAGGGTCCCCTTAACACATTCAGAATAGTGGCTTGCTTTCTTCACGAAATTCCCACGGGACTTTATTGCATGACATTTGCTGCCGGACTAAAAGTAGTGCAACTGTGTCAGTGTTTTTTGAGTTTTTCTGGATCCAAAACATGGAAAAAATCTAATGAGTACATTTTCTAAAAATAAAGGAAACCTACTATTTATGGACGTTTAATAGTTCGCTGCGTTGCCATGGAAACGGTACTTAGCTCAACAAGACGTACGAAAATGCATTCCTTCTTAGTTAGTCTTACCCCATACCAATTTTGGGCGTCCAGAAGCAGGTAGTTTCCAAATAACGTCTTCTATCACCTGTACACTAAAAAACTGTATTCGGCCACGTTAAAAGGTATAAACCGTGAAGGATAAGACCCAACAACTTTCTAGGAAGTGTTTGACCTATCAGCTTATTTATCTTCATGTTGTTAGAAAATAAAAGTATGTGCAGTTTTTAGGGCTTAAAATTCACATATTGTTCACAGACAAAGAAAAAGACACAAAATATGCACATGCCAATTAAATTATCCTATAATTTCACCAGGTTGCATTGTTTACAATAATATTGAAAGTTTACACAGGACAACTTTTTTCAACTGAGTGTATACACAACAAAAATGCATATGAAATCAAGTGTGGCTGTGTATTGTACTTATCTTAGTCATGCTGATCAATTGGTGTAGAATAAAAACCATTAAAGCTGATTGAGACTGCTTGACTTTTTGTTATGCCATACCAAGAGGTGAAGAGATGGAAGTAAAATACTTGAAATACATAAATTTGAACTGGGGATGAAAGAATGCTGCTTAAAGGGGAAGTATTATGCAAATTTGCTGTCATTTTAAAACCCAAAAATGTTTGTGTGTCGGCAGAAACAAAGAAATAGTTGTCAAGTTTGTTATAAATAATTTTTAGTGCCCCAGTGCAATAAAACTGTCGATTAGTGCCCCTGGCCAGAGACAGAGTAGGCTGGTATGGATTGAAACATGAAAAATGTTAGGCTAATGTTTTTCAAGTTCTTGCATTTTTGTTTCCAAAATGCACTTGAACAGATCACACGTTGTTCCTTTCAAGAATTGAGTTGATTTCTTTCCTCTTGTCATTCTAGAATCATTTGGCAGCTGATTGAAGGTTATTTTTCATCATTTTTAACAAAAGCTACCAAAACCCCCATGATACGTACTTCCCCTTCCGGCAAGATGCAGACATTACTGCAATGGCTTGCAGTTCAAGTGCACCACTTCCAAATTTTTCGTATTTATTTACTTTTGTGTTTTAGTGAACGGCAACAGTAAAATAGTGGAAGTGAAGAACAAAACTCCAGAGGAGATCGAAGAGTGGGTTGAAAGACTTAGGCATGAATCAGGAGTAAAAGTACAAAGGATAAGACAATTTTGGCACACAGAGAATCCTTCCATACAAGGAACATGGACACCATTCCTAAACAAACCACCATCACTGAGACGGTCAACTGTCAATGGAGCTATGGCGCAAATACAATCAAGCAGTTGACTCTGTGTGAATGTAGTCAACATTGCAGACATTGGCGAGAAATTACCAAGTTTGGTCTTGCTCAACAAGGCGATTGTGGCACCTTTTTTTTGTCCCCTACTTGCAACTCTTTTCCACTTATTACCTTGTAAAAAGCTAATGTTTTGAGAGGGTTGTTCAGGTTAGGAAAGATGCCTGAAGCCTCACTTTCTTAATGAGGTTCAAAGCAACTTGAAAATGACCTACTGGTATTTGTATAAAGTCATAGCTTTAAAGAAGCCACAGTGTCAACATGCCTTTGGTGAGTTTGTTTAATCATCAAGACAGTCTTCATGTGGTGATCATTTCCTTTAATCTCATGAAATGATATTGTAGGGAGAAATTATGTGCTGATCATTATTAAAGGGACAGTGTCACCGATTTTTAAAGTCATTTTTATTTTTTCATTTCATTTTTTATTTGCCCCATTCTTAATACAATGAATAGGTTTACTACATTATACATATATACGGTTGGCAGGAGATCCCAGCAAGTTTTTGCAAACTTTTCTTTAGGGGTCCCCTATTTCTTAAAACCTTATTATTTTTCTTCCTGATGTTGTAAGGGCAATTTTAGGTTACAACCACGCTGATTAATTTGTAATTTAACAGGGAAGAGCCGCCCAGTGGATCTGTTAATAAACCATTATTATTATTATTATTATTATTATTATTATTATTGATTATAGACTATTTGAACGGTTTTGGCCAAAGTAAAGCAGAATCGCCATGACAGTGCCCCTTTAAGATGTTTAGAAAGGAATTTAACACCTCTGCCAGACTAATCCCTTTGAAGAAAACCTGCAAGAAATAAAAAACCTTCTGGCTTTTAAAGGGTGGAAGGTGAATTTGCTTGAATATCTGAATAAAATGTAAAATATAAGAAACAATTGAATTTTTTGTTATTTCTTTTGGTATATTATGTTACATCAGTGATTGCGTGAACCTAAGTGTATATGACAAAAAAAATTATTTGGTTCGTCAAACCTTCATGTTGTTCTCATGAGAAAGTAGAGAAATAGATTCCTTATCAATTTTTCTTCCCCCCTGCTTTTGAGGCATATAAAAGTGTGAACTTTCACTTCCGGTTGGGTACAATACAGCGCAAGATGGGAGACTGGGGATAATAGGGCTGTGATGTCAATACAGTCAACTCTCTCGTAAGCGACCACCCTTGGTGCACGAAAAAGTGGTCGCTTACGGGAAAGATAAACAAACTAATCCTAATACTGGATTGATTAATTAATTACATAAAAATTTCACCTTAGCAGCTAAAATAAGGCAAATACACTGTAGAAACTAATTTATTTGTTTATTTTTTTTTCACATCTATTCATTCTTCTGATGAAACTTTGTATAACATCGTTCATGGTTCATGGTTCATTTTGGAACAGATCACTGTACCAATTCCCGTTTACCTACAGATCTAATTATAGCCATCTTCCCTGTCTGTACCCTGTCGTTATCTGTCAGCAGTCCGGGGAAGCGTCATCAAAATTGAACTTTGTCACTTCTGAGTAATGATTTACAAACGATCATACGTGATTATGTTGGGTGGTCGCTTACCGGAAACAGAAAACAAAAGAATATGTGTCAGTTCTGGCCTAAAAAGTGGTCGCGGTCCCTTAAGAAATTTGAGTGGTGGTCGCTTATGAGAGAGCTCTTAAAACAGTATTTAACTGAGAAACAAAACGGTTGTTTATGAGGTGGTCGCTTACGGGAGGTTGTCGCTTACGAGAAGTGGTCGCTATGAGAGAGTTGACTGTACAGGAACACTTAGTATGTCGCGTATTCAAACTGCGAAAACAGACATAGTCTTGATCAGCCTCTGTTTACCGTCTGTGTTTTACCTTTTGAATACATGACATACTTCACTTTAAAAAACTTGAATCCTTTTTTCTAGGAAATGATAACTGAAATGATTTAGTAAACTCAGGCTCACAAACAACTTATCAGCTTTGCGCTCTAAAAGTGAAAACCTTATCTTAAAGGGGAAGTATCACAAAAATTTGATGTCATTTCAAAAGCCAAAAATGTTTGTCTGACAACAGAAACAAAAAATTATTGTCAAGTTTTGTTAATTATCACCCCAAAGTAATACAACTGTAGATTAGTGCCCCTGGCCAGAGACAGAGTGGGCCCGTATGAATTGAAACTTGAAAAATGTTAGGCTAATGTTTTTCAAGTTATCATATTTTTGTTTCCAAAATGCGCTAGAGCAGAGGACGAGTTGTTCCTGTCAAGAATTGAGTTGATTTCTCTCCTCTCGTTGTTCCAGAATTATTTTGAAGCAAAGTGAAGGTCTTAATTCAACATTTTTAACAAAAGAGTTAAAAAAACCCCATGATACTTCCCCTTTAAAGGATCTTCTAATTTTCTACGTTTAACGACAGTGCCTACAATTAACGAAGTATTTTTGCATACTTTGTGACTATGCGGAAAAAGCTTATCTTAGTATGGGCTAATGGAATCCCGAAAGATAATTTGGGGTAGCGGGGTATTTTTTTGTAAGATAATTAAGCAACCATCATACAACATCATACAAAGAAATGTATGGCATTTTTTTCCAAATTTAGTTTTATTATCTCTAAAAAATGCATGGTTACCCCCAGTTTTCTTTTTGGATACCAAGAAACATACTTGCGTACATCGGTAAGACACGTTGCTTGATCTTATTTCCTGTTCATAAATTTCTCTTCACATAAATTTTCACGAAAACCCGTTTTTTCTTTCATTCACTCAGCCAAGGTAATAGATGATTAAAATTGGAGCGAAAATCATTAAAGTTTTCTCACACCAACCACGTGACTTGGTTGTGATCCCATTGTCACCCGAACATTGCCGATTCCTAGAAACCATGTTGACCTTTCTGAGAATAATCTTGTACAAGGCAATACACTGGCATCGCATCTGTTTCACTTCATGGCTTCTCAGTGAAGAAAAAAAAACTGCGGGTGTTCATATCAGCCTTGCTCAGTTCACTCATATGGTTACAACTTTACAGTCTGTGCATGAAATGTTGATGTGTGATAGTTCAGATGTTATTGAACGCAAGTGTAGCCGCTGGGATGAAACTGTTTCAGAAATCATTTACACAGTATTTCGGTAAAGACAGCGAGGAATCTTTAACATCCTACTACACAGCAGGTTGTCAGAGGAGCAGTCTATGAAGTTGACAGTAAAGAAAATATTTCAATCTTGAGAATAATACTTCAAAACAAATATACCAGTAAACCTTTATTGTACCAACAAAAACTGTTCAGTTTACAAACTGGTATGAGTTGTTAAATTACACGATATAATGATAGTAGGTTTGGCAGAACTTCAATGTTTGTCAACTCAAACAAACACTACAGTTTTCCTAAACTCTCTTGAGTGCTGACATGACCTTTCCCTAGACTAGTGTTGACTTAAGGCCAATATCAGTGTTCATTAGTATACACAGTAATTACACAAGATTATAAACCAGTAAATACACTTCAATAAAAGTTAATATTTCTGACCAGTGGTTTAATTACATCAATTTAAGAATCGTTTTTGTTTCAACAGAAATGAGATCATGTGGTCTCAAAATTCTTTTCAGCTCTTAAGAAAGCCACATTACTCAATTAAATGATTCTCTTGCTACAAACTGTATTTACAAGCACCAGTCATTAGTGATAACTGTATAAGTAAGTACATTTTTTGTGGAGAATAAATAAAAGAACATAAGAGTCCACAAATTATATTTAACAACGCGTGTTGGATATGAGATGATAGATAGCCAAGGGTGTGCGTATCCAACAAGCATGAGTGGAATAATTGTCTTATTAAAAATAATCAAGAAATACTGCTAGATTTTGCTGATTTCGCATTGCAAGAATTATTACAAGACAATTTAATGGTCTAGTCTATTTCTTGAGCATGGTATAATGGCTCATATACCATGGCCGCTATAATGGCTCATATACTATGGCCGCTAAGCCAATCAAATAGCTCGAATTAAATTATACAATGATCCAGTTTTTAATAAAATATAAATTTTATATCAACTGCATGGACATGTATTTTGAAATCGAATCATTAACACCCAAGGATCTGGTTCAATTTTCCCACAATGCAGGTATATTTTCATTATACAAATTATCCTGGCCAAATTGTTTGGAACGGAGGCCTTACTTGGGCTGATATGCAGACATGATTTTACTCCTATGCATTCTCTCTCCAATGCAATGGGGATGAAGAAAGACAAATTAACAAGTGTAAATCCTCAACATTGAACCGAGAGGGAGGGGGAGATTATGTTAATGAGCGACTTGTGGGAAAGATGTCGATGTTGTTAAAGCAAAGTAAAATGGGAAAAATTGCCAAAACAGTCAAGTGTCGCTAATGTCTTATTGGCCAGGATAATAGTTGCATGTGGAGCTGTCAATCTAGTCCTGGGAAACTTTTTCACTAATCATACTTGTAAGCAGATGAAAATCAACTATAATTTAAACAATACTTCAAATTACTTTAAGTAAGGAAAATAATTTATCAGTTTCCATGAAAATAGTTTGTCAAAAATATAATCATTTATCAGGATCAAGATAGCTTAAAGAGAAAGAGCTTTAAGAAATGAGAAATTCCGGTATCCTTTGCCATATAACATGTAAAAAACAAGGGCAGCAAATTAAAAGTTGTGCTCCTTGATTCGTTATTTTCAAGGCTCAAATTTTCAAGGCAGCAAATTTAAATAACTTATTAAACGTTTTAAAAAAAAACCTTTGAACATCTACAACAACTAAGGCCAGGCAAACTTTATAAAATAAAAAGGTTCTAACTATAAACCTTAATTGCCATCTCACCATTCTAATAAGATTAATAACTGGATTACACTGAGTGTGAAGATGACTCGGGGAGAATTCTTTTGGGACTATGCTGTAATAGGAATGCAAGGAGTAGATAGGAATAGGCAAAATGGCATTCTTTGCAGAAATAAATTCTGTGTATTCCTTTATTCCTGATATCGAAACACAATAAGAATAATGCACTTGTCATCGGCTTCCCCGAGGGGGGGGGGGGGGACCCCGGGCTGATATGGGGACTTTGCAAATTGTGTATTTCAAAGTTCTTGTATTTCCCCACCCGTGCGGGATTTTTTTCTTGCAAAGTCCCCAGTATTTGGCGAACCCAACTGGATTTGAAGATGCACTTCAGAACTTTATTTGGGTTCTTTAAACAGTCGGCAAACACTTGGACTTTGCATTCTGATGAAAACTGAACTTTAATTATTTTTTCTCGAATACTCCATAAGTTGCTATAAATCACTCCTCTTACTGTACATGCACAGTATGGTGAAAATTTCAACTTTTCATTCAGTCCTGAATTCCCCAGAATCTGTTTTCAATCTATCCGGACTGATGAAGAACAAGGGAAAACACACTATCATGATGGTTCATTGCTGCTTCTAAACACAACGTCCTTAAGTTTCCTGAGTACTCTGAACAATTGCTGTGATGCTTCAGAAATTAACATTCTTGCGAATATTTTAAAAAAATCAACTTTTTCTATCCTTAACAATTTAACAGACCGCTTCTATTATATCACTAACAAAAGACGACCTGTTGACCATTAACAGTGACCTCTATAAACAATAATATATACACAGAGGAATTTTAAAGTTGCCTATGCCTACAAATACGTACAAATTTTTGACGGATGGTCTGTCTGATAGACAAAAAACAATGGATTTTAAAACATACCTCCTTGTTCTCCTCCGCCATCTTGCCATCGATCGAGCGAACAAAAATCGTCCCCAATCTCCTCTCAGTTGAACATAAGCGAAGTCCCCATATTTTCCCCGAGAGTAGGGCATTCAATAATCTAAGTCCCCACATTTCCCCCACCACAAGGGACGAAATTTGTTGCAAAGTCCCCATAAAGTCCCCGTAATTCCCCACATCAGCCCGGGGTCCCCCCCCTCGGGGAAGCCGATGACAAGTGCATAACCAGAATTGTTCTAAAAGAATACACCCTCAATATTAAAACCTACACTCTTTAAATGATATTGAATTATACATTACAAGCTTTAAGAAAAAAAAAAAAAACAAAAGTTAAAACATCAGTAAACGTAGTTACTGTTACAGTCGAAAGCTAAGCAGTAATGGCTGTCTTCATAGTCACCTGATAATCCTGAATTCTCGCGAAGAAAATTAAAATGAGTTAATTTTTTTCATGAAACTTCCTTCGTTTTAGTTTTCAGTAAAAAAAATGTTGATTTGTGTTTCAGAATCACTAACTCTAAAGAACAATTACCTTGCCATTACGGTCACCTTTAACAGTCACAGCAATGTGACCCTCTATGCTCACTGTAATACCGGTTATATAAAAATTATTCTCTTCAGTTACTACTATTCTCCTCACGAACTCACCATCTGTAGTGTATATTGCCACACACAGGTGCTTTGTTCCTCGTTCCCATCCAGCGACGACAACAAATTCACCAGATGGATGAAATGCAATACGCCTGTACTCATCTTCTTTGGTGTTAATGTTGAATTTGCGCTGCTGTTTACCATCTTCGGTGAATATGAACACACAGGAACCATCCAGTGTCATGATCTGGCCATCAGGACCAGCAATGACAATATCACATGCAAGCTTCAGTATCCCCTCTCCGAAACTGCGTACATATCTCCCCTCATGGTCGTACACATGCACAGTCGTCCTTCCTGTCAGTACCAGCACTTTGTTATTGGTGACTGCCAGTCTGTCCCAGCTCTCTCCCCTCACAGGAAACTTGTGTAGTAGGTCAGCGGTATGACTGAATAACTGAACTTCCCACTTAGCGACTTAGCCCCATACCTCCCAGACAAGACCAATACAAAGATGTTGCTATTGTTCATATCAGTGGCGAAATCGAAAACATGTAAGCCCGTCTTAGTGTAATTACTTTCAGGGTGAAATTGGAGAACAAACTTTCCGCTGGTGTCAAACACTTTCACATTTTCATCCGAATTGTCTGCTAT
This sequence comes from Pavona decussata, assembly GCF_977016875.1. Classification (NCBI taxonomy): domain Eukaryota; kingdom Metazoa; phylum Cnidaria; class Anthozoa; order Scleractinia; family Agariciidae; genus Pavona; species Pavona decussata. The sequence goes on from NW_028145462.1 coordinate 1,196,339, forward strand.
AATAAACTGTCCATCTGCGTTTGTAGCGATACCCCGAGGATACTTCAGTTTGTGCTCCTCTTCGCCAAATGACCATGGTGTGACACAGCAGTGCTCCATACCTTGTTTTTGCAACACTTTAAACACAACGCCAGTTGTTTGCGGACAGCTGGTTGTTGCCAAAACTGACCATCAGAATAACATCGTAGATGGTGCGATTCACATGACAAGTGGCGGAAATAATCGCCCTTCCTTCTTCTTTTCCAAACCGAGCCCGGAAGCCTCCTTTAAGCTCGACAGTAAAACATTCCTTAACAGCAGACAGACTGTGTAGCTCTTCAATGCACACTCTACACGCTGCTAATGCGACCTCGGGATTGTCTACTGTCTCCAATATTGTCGACATTACTCGATATTGCATGGCCAGTACGCGATCAGACAATTCCAAAGCTTCATTAGCGAATGCTTCTGTCGCTTTTCTGCGGGCATCTTTGAATCTGTCTTTTGCATTGGCAAGCGCCCTCGTAGCTGACTCATCCAGGTCAGTAAGCTCCAGTCTTCTCATTCCTTTTGCCAGAGAAACTGCTTCAGCACTAGCTGTTCCAGCTGCTGCCTCTTCCTTTATCGTTCCGTGCTCCCTTTTGCGCCTTGCCTTACCAAACACTTCATACAACAACTCGATTCCTTCTTTAAAGAAGCTGATGCTTGCTAACAAATTTTTTCTTGCTAAGCCCTTCAACTGCGACTTGATATCGTCGATTTCACGCACGATTAAGCCGCGGAATTTCTGATCTGTTACGTCGCCATCCTTCAACTTTTCTGCTGCTTTATCCCTTCCTTTATTCACGAGCAAGCCGATGGTGGCTTTAAACACAGCCGTTATTATTGAGGACATCACAGCTAAAGAGAAAGCCTTACAATGCTAACAGTTTTATTCTATGAGCGAACAGAGCTTGTTAATAATTAGCTTGTTTGTTGTGTAATTTCCGTTTTGTGAGTTCAGAAGATATAGGATCGTGTTGCAGTTCAGTTTTCCCGTCGTTTTCGAAATAGACAGACACATTTTTTAGAAAGAGTGAAAGAATCAAAGCGTTTATTTAAGGTACAGGAGAGGAGAAAGGGTTTTTACGTAATTCCATCAAGCCATTAAATTTATATATCAAGAAAGAAGAACTGGTCTGTTGGAGTTCTAGTAAATGCTTTCTCGTTCTTATCAACATTAGAGTTCAAGTTATCTCGAGCTCCGCCCGCTACAGTAAAAACTCTTTCTCATGCAACTCAGCTGTGTACGTAACTTACGTCTGGAAAAAAAACAGTGGTTAGAAAAAATGAATTCAGACGATGACCTAGTCGATCTTGAAAGTGCCGAAGCCAGCCAACCATTAATGAAACGAAAACAGACCTTGAAAGTATCAAACACAATTGTGTCAAGATCAAAGGTCGTCCGCGCTTTGTCTCTGAAATTCAACCAATCAATCCAGCTAAGCTGCAAAGCGAAAGAATGTTTTTAGAAGCAAAAATGGACATCTTGATCGCAGCTCAATAAAGGCTCGATAAAGTATTAGACGACTTCGAAGTGAAACGTGTTGCGCAACAGAAATTTGAGATCTGGGAGCAAGAGCAAATCAAAGAATAACAGAGCTTAAGGTGATTCGACCCAGTTATTTTTTGGTGGTACCACCCTACTTTGAAGCTCTCTGGTATCCCCACCTTTACTTTTATCGTACGTCTAACACATAGAATGTATAACATATAGATCAATCTACAATATAGCAAAAAAAGTTTGGCGATCGGAGTAAATGTCACGCGGTTATAGTGCCACGCCCCTTTGAGGTCTGAGTCGAAATTCTACTGTTGCCGGCTTTTTTTCGTGAGAATCTCTCGGCTACACAGAATGCGCATTAGTGCCTTGCGCTGAACAAAGTTTCAACAAAATCACAAAGACCCAATTCGAGAAATTTAGCGCTTTCCAAATTTAGGTCATAATTTATGTAAAAATGATAAGCAAACTTTAAACGATTATATTTAATAAACTATGAGATTTATTCCTTTAGTTTGGGGATCTTTATAACAGGTGGACCCTTGCACGTCAGCAGAAAGCTTTAGGGTCTTGTAAATGCGCCCGATTTTGAGCAATGCAAACATATAGAAATTATAGTTTTAGCTATTTGTTGACGCTTGTCAACGTTTCAGAGTCCTCCTCACAAAAAAAGCATTTTCTTAAAAATTCGTAGTTTTTTTTCCTTCAAATTTTTTCAGGGCTACAATTGATTAACTAACTACCCGGATTCTGAATTTCATGGTCATTGAAAAACTGTGACATTATCTTCTATAAGCCCAAACTTGAGTAAACATTGAAGATTTTTAGCGTTTTGGCTGAGATTGTGCTTTGGGAGTTTTCTATTGTTTCGAGTCTGTCATGCTACAGCATTCTTGTTAAGCACGCGTGCAATGACCACGTTTGGCTGACTCCCGAATGCTTTCATTGGACAGTAAGTTCTTAAAAACAAAAAAAGAATTTTCGAAAAAGAGTGAATATTTGCCGAGAAATTGGGACGTAAGCGATTTCCACCGGAAGTTAAATTTTACTTTGATTGACAGCATATTGCTGCCGGTGTAACCACCCGCAATCTCGTTCCCAGAGCCCGCGTTGCCCTTATCCAGCGGAACGGGCAACGGACGCTGTCCGCGTTCTTGGTGCTGACCAAAAGAAAAGCGGGCTCTGGGAACGAGATTGAACCACCGGTTGCGATATTTGCGCGAACGGTCTTTCTATAGTCTTGAATCCCTCACGTTCTCGCACTTCGAATATCCTATATTTAGTGGAAGAACTTGCGTTTGTTCGAGTACAAAAAGACAAAAGCTTTAAGCTACACTTTAAAGTAGGTTAAGGTCTTAAAATCTTCCAGCGAAGCGAATACTTGGAGACGCGCTTGTTAATGTTTCAATTCGCGAGTACAGTCAACTCTCTCATAGCAACCACTTCTCGTAAGCGACCACCTCCCGTAAGCGACCACTTCGCAAACAACCGTTTTGTTTCTCAGTTAAATACTGTTTCAAGAGCTCTCTCGTAAGCGACCGCCTCTCAAATTTATTAAGGGACCGCGACCACTTTTTAGGCCAGAAATTTGACATATTCTTTTGTTTTCTGTTTCCGGTAAGCGACCACCCCAAAAAATCATCACTCAGAAGTGGCAATAGCTCAATTTTTAATGACGCTACCCCGGGCTGCTGACAAATAATAACAATTTACAGACAGAGAAGATGGCTACAATTATATCTGTAGGTAAACGGGAATTGTTACAGTGATCTGTTCCAAAATGTTATTCAAAGTTTCAGGTGAGTTTAATTAACATGAGACACATTGACAAGTACTGTACACGCCACTGTAGTTTTCTCGAAACTTGCTGCAGGTCAAAAAGCCAAATATGTTAGTTTGTATTTGCCTAATTTTAGCTGATAAGGTAATATTTTTATGTAATTAATTAATCAATCCAGCATTAGGCTTATTTTGTTGATCTTTCCCGTAGGCGACCACCTCCCGTAAGCGACCACTTTGTCGTGCCCCAAGGGTGGTCGCTTACGAGGGAGTTGACTGTACGTGAATCGCGCTTCATGAGCTTCCTTTTTGTTTTGCGACTGAACGTTATCAGATCACTTGTGTGCGGGTGCGTAAAACTTACAGGTCTCGGCAAGCGGAAAAAAAACTAAAAAGCAATTGAAAAATAACGCTAAGAATCATGTCCTATGTCTTGATCTTTTCTCACGTCGCCCGTCGCTATAAGAGTAAAGGGAAAGCCGCCGCTTTTGCTTGTAGCGTTTTTACAAAGACTTACTGTATTACGTTAATTTCCAAAGCGTTAAACGGAGTCAGCTCTTTTAAGGACTGCCTACTTTAATGCCCCCCCCCCCCCCCCACGCCATCACACCTACTATTGTTACTGTCCATACGTTCTGCGCATCGCGAGATACTCGGGTTTCCTATGGGTGGTGCATACTAATACAGGAATATTTTTGCGCGGTTTAAAACTTTACGGAGAAGGCAGAACTTAGCAAATGCTTGGTAGATTTGATCATTAGAGATGCACATGAAAAGGGTTGCGCATTCTGGTCGCCAATTCTGTTGTGAGGCACTTCATTTCTAAATGCGTGACTTGTCGGCGGCTTCGTGGTGTAGTTGGTGAGCAAAGAATGGCCGATCTTCCCAAAGAAAGGATTGCCCCAGCACCTCCATTCACTTACTATGGCATCGACTACTTTGGCCCATTCTACATCAAAGAGGGACGAAAGGAATTGAAGCGTTATGGTGCGTTATTTACCTGTTTATCTAGCCGAGCTGTGCATTTAGAGACGGCGAACTCCCTGGAAACAGATTCCTTTCTAAATTCCTCGCGACATTTTATAGCAAGAAGAGGGCCTGTGCGTGAAATCAGATCCGATCAAGGAACAAATATTACCGGAGCAGAGAAAGAATTGCAAAGAGCGTTATCAGAGATGGACAACAACGCAATCCAGAGAAGTTTATGCACGGAATTCAAAGCTGATTGGGTGCAATGGAAGCAAAACCCACCGCCTGCGTCGCATATGGGTGGCGTCTGGGAACGAGAAATACGCTCAGTCCGCTCAATCTTTACCGCCTTAATGCCAGAACATGGTCGTAACCTTGACGACGAATCGTTTCGAACTCTGATGGCAGAAGTAGAGTGTATCATAAACAGCAGACCTCTCACGACTCCTTCCAGTGACCCAGGAGATCTAGACCCACTAACACCGAATCACATCCTGACGATGAAGCCTAAAGTCGTTCTACCCCTTCCTGGAAACTTCCAGAAAGAAGATGTTTATCTGCGCAAAAGATGGAAGAGGGTCCAGTACCTTGCAAACGTACTTTGGTCAAGATGGAGAAGAGAATACGTTCAATGCCTTCAGCAAAGATCAAAATGGAATCGTCCCAGGAGAAACTTTGAAAAGGGAGACCTGGTCCTGATCGTTGATGACCGTGTAGCACGGACCATTGGCCTTTGGCCCGTATTGTCCAGACTTACCCTGACGAAGAAGGATATGTACGGTCTGTCAAGGTTACCACAGGAGCAACTTTCCTTGATCGCCCAGTTGACAAGCTTATCCTGATACTTGAGAAAGACGTATAGACCGGGTGTTTGAATCCCAGCCAGAGGAGCCATGTTGATTTCAGAGAACTGAGAACTGTCTTTTTTAGATAATTTGTTTGTAAGAGTTTTCTGCCGGTCAAACTCTTAGGGGAGACAGATGTTGCAGCGGCATTCTCATGAATGAGCTCATTTGTTTTTGGCACATTTTTTGTGTGTCACGCTTACATGTCGTTTTCATTATTATTCTGTTAGTTTTTTCTGCAAAACTTTGTCTATTGTTTCCGTAGTTCATTAGTATAAATTCTCGTCTTTGCTTTTTATTCATTCTCGTTTTGTGCTTTGGAGAATACAGTTTTAGGTTACGTTTTGCGTTTTTTTCCTTCATTACTTCGTTTGTCCGTTTTAAAGGCCGTATAACGTTTGTAAGTATTATTTTTTGGCTCGTCATTTCTGCTTAGTTTGTTATTTCTATATTCTTGTTTTTTGGCACGTCCTTTGCTGTAGTAACTTCTATTTTCCTTGTTTATTTCTCTAGCAACCGTATCGATTATTGCTTTCGCATCGTTTATCGGAACGTTCACCGCGTCGCCTGTTTTCTTTAAACTAAGGATATTTGACATTATAGAAGACGTAAAGTAACGCGTTGGAGCAATGGTTTTTTGGCCCCTTCATGTCCTATGTCTTGATAGGGAAAGCCGCCGCTTTTGCTTGTAGCGTTTTCACAGACTTGCTGTATTACTGTTATTTCCAAAGCGTTAAACGGAGTCAGCTCTTTTTAAACGTTTTCTTTCAAGCTTCAAACGGATACTTGTTTCCTATTTGCAGCATTAACAATTTGGGACGTTCACTCAAGAGCGAATTTTCACCCGAACTTTCGATAAGCAATTTCGAAACTTCGCTATTCTCAACAATATTTCGCTCGAATATATTTATTTGTCGGCTTTTCGACTGAAGAGCAGCAAGACTTTTCGTTTTGACTGAGACAATACAGACAATACATGCCTTACGGTGGTTCCCCGATAATTCCGTGGCGCTGATAATTTTACCCTCTTCAGCCGCTTCTGCTTCGGCCAAACAGCTTTGCTTGATGTGATCGGCTTCAGTCCCCATTTTGTTTTTCCCATAATCATTGCAGATTACAAAATCGACGTGCGCACCGGAGATATCCAACAAAATGGTGAAGGAGTTGATTACTCTTAAGCTAAAATTGGGTCAGTGAAGCTGGGGATTGAGTAATTTCAATATGCTTAGTTGCTTGGAGTTGCTGACAAAATGTGTTTGAAGAGATTAAAGGACAGAAATTTTGTTTTCCTCTTATTTTTTAGACATTGGTTTTGGGATTCCTGATAAATTTGTTGTTGGCTATGCCTTGGTGAGTTCAAATTTAATGACATTGACTTGATGTGTTTTGTTCATATTTAAAAAGTGAAATTTAATGTCTTGAGAGTTGAATATTTTTTATTGTTTTCATCGTCACGGGTTTAATTTATATTGTATCTATTTTTTGGGATCTTAATGTAAGTGTTGAACCTTTTTGCAAAGAATGTTGGCCATTGGTAGTACCCTACCCCACCCTTCATCCCACACCCCACCCTCCACCCATCACTCTTCACCTAACCTCACCCCTGAAGTACACCTGCCATGCAAAACTTGAATGCATGACCGTAACTAGAACACTGTCTTGGAGCTTCTAGCAATTGTATAGTTAAGCCACATGAGGCAATTTTTTAAAAAAAGTGAGTGGACATAATACCGGTAAATTATTACAAACAAGAAGCTGTTTCCAGCTTATACTCGGGACATATTTGACTGTGTGGTGCGTAACGGCCTACAATCTTTTAACAGTGATAACCTCTAGCATCGCCAATTCCCCCAAATAGATAGCCTGCGAGCAAACTCTCTTGGAGGTGGATCCTCTTTCCCCCTCCCGCCCCCCACCCCCAAGAGAGCTTGCTCGCAGGCTACCAAATAGATAGATACAGAGATATAGTGAGGTAATAAGTAACCACCAGATAGGATTACATTTCTTGCAGTCAGAATGAAATACAGGGGAAAACGACATTTGTCATAAGAATGCTTTTTATAATCCCCGGGCTTTAATCCTTGCGTTTTCACCTTTCGTTTAGAGACAGAAACCATTTGTACGGTCCTAATAAGTATGTGACGCCGGGTCAATGACGGATCGTAATTTTCGGTATGATCTAGACCGGGAAGGGGGGGGGGGGGTACTCCCTTATGTGACCTTAACGGGGACGTGCGGCCCGATAGGGTATGGTTTTCAGGGCGTTTTGTCTTGAACGGGGTATCTATTTCATCACTTTCTGTCTTAAACAGGGTATCCCTACGTGACCTAATGTCTTAAACAGATTGTGATTGCCAGTGCATTAAAATACAGAAATGCAGTAAGAAACTAGTGTATTTTGGGTTAAATGTTTTAGAAAGGGCCTGAAAATTTTGAATTCTGTCTTAAACGGGATAAGGAAATCGGAGAATTGTGTCTTAAGTAGGGTCAGGGTTTGAAGGCCCTGTCCGCACCTCCCTGACCCAAAAGTCACACTGTAGCTAAAGTTTCGGTATTCAATTAAATACAGCGGTTGATCTGACTTTTAATTGTGGTGCTATTCGAGTAATGGATAAACTACTTTGAGGCAAATGGGCTCCGTCCGTCCTCAGCCAAAATGCTGTCAGAAACCACGAAAGAGCCTGTTTACAGTTTAGGCTTGAGTTGTTCAACCTTCTCTTCAAAATTGCCATGTTCTTCCTGCATGTGCCGCTGAAACGCGCACAAAACGGCGATGAACTGTTTTAAGATGGGTGTATCACAGGTAACAGCCTCGTCTTCAAAGCACTTGACTTACTCGTGGTAGCCTGCATTGTTTTTGTTATAATCGTTGAAGTGATGCTCAAACCTGACCTCGTCTTCTTTGAAACATTTGCGCATAGCTTACAGTACTAATTGTGTATTTTAGAGGGATGCCAATTCTGGATATCAGTCCAATACTAGAATGACTGAATCAGTTATAACAAAAGACCAACCCGAGGTGACTTTTAAGGTGGCTGGCATTGTTTTCAAACATTTACTTCAACGGATCAATACTGCCACTCTTTATCAGTTGATACAACAATAATGGAATGAAAGAAATGCCTAATCATTGGTGAACAAGTTATGGTCGTTTTTCTCGGCATAATAGGTCGCCCTAATAGCAACAGTATAAGCAGTTAAAGACACCCCTAATTCTAGCTTTAAGTGGTTGTAACACAAAAACGAGCTAGGTGAGTCTCATTTTCATTATCTCATTTTCGCTTTAGTTCTTTCTCGCTTGCTTACTAAAATTTACAGCACATCCAGTTTTCCTCCATGGTTAGTTCATCCTGTGACCAGCCACCAAAATTGCTGATATACAACATCTTTGATATCTGGTACAGCGCAAACCTGAATTTAAACTGTGAACAGGCTCGTTAAACTGAAAGGGCTGTCCGAATCTTGGGAAGCGCCATGGGACATTTCATTTTACGGGCGTCATTTTAGCGATTGAACAAAGTTCACCCACCGATACTGGTCAAGTTCTCTTTCTCCATTATTCCTATGAAAGAAAAAAAAATGGAGAAATGAGAAAAGTAAAAAACAGACATGTTTGATGGGGGCTCGAACCTGATCCTAAAGGTAGTGGTTTGGGCGTGGTGTATGTCGTTGCATTGTTTCCTTGGACAAAGACCTCTACCGAGGATTAAAAATGCCAGGCCAGATGACGAATTGCTGTTGGGTGACAATCATTGCTATAGCATCGCATTCATCTGGTCAGGAAATATGAAATCTGCGTTGAAGATCGTCGACTGAGTTAATATCAGCTTTCATTCAGGAATTAAACTAAGAAAACCTACCGACTGTGTTCCAAGCAAGCTGTAACTATCTTTGTACTGGGTAAAGTGTAAATATAAATTAATTTTCTAGATTCAGTGCTATTTTGCAATTATATTTGCAAGTTGCGGTGATATATTTTTTTTGTCTCATCTGTGAATTTATATTTGCAGGATTCTAAAACTTAAGGAAAATTTATTTTATTGTTTATATACATACGCAAGTCCCCCAAAGTATGGACTGTGGCCACAAAACAAATTCTCTTGGGCTGCCTGTGTGTTGTCAACTCCAATCCTCTTACATGAAGAACATACTTCAAAAGAATCTGGGAACTAATTTCTAAATTTCAATATGGTTGGAATCCCTAACAGAGTATTCGGTCGATTTGTTCGCCCGTTACAGCGGCTAGTTTTTAACTACTGTAAACGCGGAGGAAGCAGCAGAGGAATAAGGTAATGCACTAACTGTTGAAAAGGCTTTTGTCTTTTCGTGAACCTCTTTTGACCGGCATCGCCTCGTGTGTTTCTCTCAGGGAATACATTGACAAGGAGATCGTGGAATTTGCAAAGAACAATCCTGAAGTTACAGTTTACGTCAGAGAACGAAATGGGAAACATCCCAGGATCGTTGCAAATTTTCGTAAGTTGATTTCGTAAGTTAATTAAGCGTAATGGATGTCCAATTAAATAAATTGTCTTCAAGTGGTTTTAAAAATGACCCCTTGCAATTGATTGTGCTTTTTCCTGCATAAATAAAAAAATGACTGTTTAATGCGCCGATCAACTCGAAACTTCAACATCCCCCCCCCGGGCAAACCCCGGGCATTTGAACTTTTGAAGATTGGATCGTTCAAATTCCCGCCCCTCGGGCCAAAATGGTGTTCAAATGCCCTACCTTATCGTCGGATTTGTCTGTCAAATGCCCCTCCTAAAGAACAATCGTTGTCGGCTCCTGTCATGAGTTACTACAAAAACCACAACTTGAACATTGAAACTAATGATTGGAAGTTGAATTTATTAAGTCGGACAATGTCAATCAGCAAGTGTAAGCTGTTCTATTAAACTCTGAAACACGGCAAAGGTTGTTTAACGAGAAATACATAATAACATATTTAAAATGAGTTAGCCGGCTACGTAGACTGTTCGAGTGGCAGGGTATTCTGCAGTTTAAGCCAAAGCGGCGGTTTTTCATTCGACAATGTTTTTTTTTCTTTAACTGTTCACTGCTGTTTTATGGCTATTCTAAAAATCTCTGCAGACACAAATGCGGGAGAAAGGCGCAGCTTGACTCATTGCATAAAAAACTACATTGTTTAAAACTCTAGAAATACATATTAATTAGTTAGCCGGCTACGTAGAATGTTGTTCGAGTGGCAGGATATTCTGCAATTTAAGCCAAAGCGGTTTTTCATTCGACAGTGTTTATTTCTTTCACTATTCACTGCGGGGCAAAGCCGCAGCTTGACTCATTGTATAAAAAATCTACATCCTTTTTATATAATCTATAAAAATAATTAGTATTTAAGCACTCTCACTTTTGAAGACCTTTTTTTTGTAAGCTTTTTTTGTAATGCTGTATCTCTAAACTCCTCCATCTCGTCCAAACACGTGTTTGTAGCTGTTAGCGACTTCGGGGCCCCCCAAAAAAGCGATTTGAAACCTGACACTTCCGGTTCAATTTTCCCCACCCCACCCAGGCAAGGTCAAATTCCCCACCCCCGGGAAGGCCTTACCTGTCAAATTCCCCACTCCCGGGCACAGAAAATAGTCAAATGCCCGGGGTTTGCCCGGGGGGGGGGGGGGGGGATGTTGAAGTTTCGATTTGATCGGCGTATAATGTCAATGTATTTAGTGCAGAGCACTAATTGGGGGTACTTTCCAGATCAAATTGGTATTTTGTAATGTTGGTTTTTTGAGGAGAGGGGAAAACCATAGTACCCGGAGAAAAACCTCTCTGAGCAAGGATGAGAACGAACAACAAACTCAACCCACATATAATGCCGAGTACGGGAATTGAACCCGGGCTACATTGGTGGGAGGCGAGTGCTCTCACCACGGTGCCATCCCCCCCCCCCCCCCTTCCGTGGGTAGTACAGATGTCTCACCCTTTTGGTCTGCTGAGTACACTTGATTGTAAAAACGTTGGCACTTAAAAGGTATAAACCGTGAAGGATAAGACCCAACAGCTTTCTGACCTATCAGCTTATTTATCTTCATGTTGTTAAAAAATAAAAGTATATGCAGTTTTTAGGGCTTAAAATTCACATATTGCTCACAGACAAAGAAAAAGACATAAAATATGCACATGCCAATAAATTATCCTATTATTTTACCAGGTTGCATTGTTTACAAAATATAAATATTGAAAGTTTGCACAGGAAAACTTTTTTCAACTGAGTGTATACACAACAAAAATGCGTATGAAATCAAGTGTGGCTGTGTATTGTACTTATCTTAGTCATGCTGATCAATTGGTGTTGAATAAAGACCATTAAGGCTGGTTGAGACTGCTTGACTTTGCCATACCAAGAGGTGAAGACGATGGAAGTGAAATACTTAAAATTATACATAAATTTGAACTGGGGATGAAAGAATGCTGCTTAAAGGGGAAGTATTATGCAAATTTGCTGTCATTTCAAAATCCAAAAATGTTTGTCTGTCAGCAGAAACAAAGAAATAATTGTCAGTGTTGTTGTAAATAATTTTTATCACCCCAGTGCAATAAAAATGTCGATTAGTGCCTCTGGCCAGAGACAGAGTAGGTTGGTATGGATTGAAACTTGAAAAATGTTAGGCTAATTTTTTTCAAGTTCTTGTATTTTTTGTTTCCAAAATGTGCTAGAACAGATAACAAGTTGTTCCTTTCAAGAATTGAGTTGATTTTTTTTCCTCTTGTCATTCTAGAATTATTTGGCAGCTGATTGAAGGTCTTAATTCATCATTTTTAACAAAAGATATCAAAAACGCCATGATACTTCCCCTTTAAGATGCAGACATTACTGCAATGGCTTGCAGTTCAGGTGCATCACTTCCAAATTTTTCGTATTTATTTACTTTTGTGTTTTAGTGAATGGCAACAGTAAAATAGTGGAAGTGAAGAACAAAACTCCAGAGGAGATCGAAGAGTGGGTTGAAAGACTTAGCCATGAATCAGGAGTAAAAGTACAAAGGATAAGACAATTTTGGCACACAGAGAATCCTTCCATACAAGGAACATGGACACCATTCCTAAACAAGCCGCCATCACTGAGACGGTCAACTGTCAATGGATCTACGGTGCAAAGACAATCAAACAGTTGAATCTGTGTGGATGTAGCCAACATTGGAGACATTGGCGAGAAATTACCAAGTTTGGTCTTGTTCAACAAGGTGATTGTAGCACCTTTTTGCCTCCCCCACCCAAAACTCTTTTCCACTTATTACCTTGTAAAAAGCTAATGTTTTGAGAGGGTTGTCCAAGTTGGGAAAGATGTCAGCAGCAAAAACTGTAAAGTGGGCAGCTTATGCAGTCAAATGGGCCATTTGCGAGTTGCTAAGGACAAAACTTTTCATATAAAAATTAGTTTTGTTTGCATGTGAATGTAAAATAATTTCTAATTAAAGCAATGTATGATTAGCGTCACTTTCTTAATGAGGTTCAAAGCAACTCAACAATGTCCTACCAGTATTTGTATAAAGCTGTAGCTTTAAAGAAACCACAGTGTCAACATGCATTTGGTGAATTTGTTGAGTCATGAAGACAGTCTTTATGTAGTGATCATTTTCTTTATTCTCCTGAGCTGTATGCTTGATTAAGTAGATATTGTGGTGAGAAATAAGGTGCTGATCATTATTAAGATGTTTAGAAAGGTTTTAACACCCCTGGCAGACTAATTCCTCTAAAGATGTCCCTGCAAGGGCAAGTAATTCATGGTACTTAAGGTACCATATAGTCACCCACATGACCCTAACCCTCCATATAGTCACCCTCACCTTACCATGAATTACATGCCTCTGCAAGGAAATAAAATCCCTCTGGCTTTTAAAGGGTGGGGGGGGGGGGGGGGGGTGAATTTGCTTGAACATCTGAATAAAATGTAAAATATAAAAAAACAATTGAATTTTTTTTTGTTATTTCTTTTGGCATATTGTGCTCCATCAGTGATTGCGTGAACCTAAGTGTATATGACAAGAAAAATTATTTGTTTCGTCAAATCTTCATGTCGTTCTCATATGAAAGTAGAAAATAGATTCCTTATCAATTTTTCTTCCCCACTTTTGACATATATAAAAGCATCAAATTTCAGTTTCGGTTGGGTACAATACAGCGCAAGATGGGAGACTGGGGATAATAGGGCGGTGATGTCTATAAAGGAGCACTCAGAATGTCGCGTATTCAAACGGCGAAAACAGACACAGTGTCGATCAGTCTCTGTTTACCGTCTATGTTTTACGGTTTGAATACGTGACATACTTAACTTTAAAAAAAATTGAAACCTTTTTTATGTAAATAATAACTGAAATAATTTAGTAAACTCAGACTCACAAATAACTTTTCAGCTTTGCGCTCTAAAAGTGAAAACCTTATCTTAAAGGGGAAGTATCACAAAAATTTGATGTCATTTCAAAAGCCAAAAATGTTTGTCTGACCATAGGCGGCCCAAGCTCAAGCTGTGAGTTGTGGTGATTATCTTGCATAATAACCGTCACGGCGCAAATTTGAGATCATCTGGCGTAATAACCGTCACGGCGCAAATTTGAGAGTTTGTATGGGAACATTTACGATCTGGTTTAGGAGGTAAAAATTCCGTAAATTTCTCAATAAAAATGACATACCTTGTGTATATGGTGTACTGTTTGTTGATTCTCTGTCTCCTTTTGCTGATTTGAGGTCATTTTAGCGAGTTATCGTTTCCTGGGTTTCACTCCTGAGTGTGAAACCCAGGAAACGATAACTCGCTAAAATGACCTCAAATCAGCAAAAGGAGACAGAGAATCAACAAACAGTGCACCATATACACAAGGTATGTCATTTTTATTGAGAAATTTACGGAATTTTTACCTCCTAAACCCGATCGTAAATGTTCCCATACAAACTCTCAAATTTGCGCCGTGACGGTTATTACGCGAGATGATCTCAAATTTGCGCCGGTTATTATGCAAGATAATCACCACAACTCACAGCTTGAGCTTGGGCGGCCTGTGGTGAAATCGACGATATCAAGTCGCAGTTGAAGGGCTTGGCAAGAAAAGATTTGTTAGCAAGCATCAGCTTCTTTAAAGAAGGAATCGAGTTGCTGTATGAAGCGTTTGGTAAGGCAAGGCGCAAAAGGGAGCACGGCACGATAAAGGAAGAAGCAGCAGCTGGAACAGCTAGTGCTGAAGCAGTTTCTCTGGCAAAAGGAATGAGAAGACTGGAGCTTACTGACGTGGATGAGTCAGCTACCAGGACGCTTGCCAATGCAAAAGACAGATTCAAAGATGCCCGCAGAAAAGCGACAGAAGCATTCGCTAATGAAGCTTTGGAATTGTCTGATCGCGTACTGGCCATGCAATATCGAGTAATGTCGACAATATTGGAGACAGTAGACAATCCCAAGATCGCATTTGCAGCGTGTAGTGTGTGCATTGAAGAGCTACACAGTCTGTCAGCTGTTAAGGAATGTTTTACTGTCGAGCTTAAAGAAGGCTTCTGGGCTCGGTTTAGTAAAGAAGAACGAAGGGCGATTATTTCCGCCACTTCAGTGTCATGTGAATCGCACCATTTACGATGTTATTGTGATGGTCAGTTTTAGCAACAACCCGCTATACGCAAACAACTGGCCTTGTGTTGATACCGGGAAAGAGAAAGTGGATCCACTCTTTGAAAGAAGAGTTTCTAAAGTGTTGCAGAAACAAGGTATGGAGCACTGCTGTGCACTATGGTCATTTGGTCAGGAGGGTGAAGAGGAGCACAAGCTGAAGAATCCTACGGGTATCGCTACAAACAGTTTATTATAACAGACGATTCGGATTCAAGTGTGAAAGTGTTTGACAGCAGGGGAAAGTTTGTTCTCCAATTTCACCCTGAACGCAATGACACTGGGACGGGCTTACGTGTTTTAGATGTCGCCACTGATGTGAACAATAGCAACATCTATGTACTGGTCAGGCTGGCGAGGCCTGGGGCTGAGTGGGAGCGTGAAGTTCAGGTATTCAGTCAGACTGCTGACCTACTGCACAAGTTTCCCGTGAGGGGAGAGTACTGGGGCAAACTGGCAGTCACCAATAACAAAGTGCTGGTACCAGTGAGAAGAGAGACTGTGCATGTGTACGAGCATGAGGGGAGATATGTACGCAGCTTTGGAGAAGGGATACTGAAGAATGCATGGGATATCACTGCTGGTCCTGATGGCCAGATCATGGCAAGGAATGGTTCCTGTGTGTTCATATTCACCGAAGATGGTAAACAGCAGCGTGAATTCAACATTAACAACAAAGAAGATGAGTACTGGCGCATTGCATGTCATCCATCGGGGGAATTTGTTGTCGTCGCTGGAGAGGAACGAGGAACAGAGCACCTGTGTGTGGCAATATACACTAAAGATGGTGAGTTCGTGAGGAGAATAGTAGTAGCTGAAGAGAAGATATTACATATGGCTGGGATTACAGTGAGCATGGAGGGTCACATTGCTGTGGCTGTTAAAGGTGACCGTAATGTCAAGGTAATTGTTCTTTAGAGTTAATGATTCTGAAACACAAATCAACATTTTTTTAGTGAAAACTAAAACGGAGGAAAAATCATGAAAACAATTAACTCATCTTTCTTTGCGACAATTCAGGTTATCAAGTGACTATGAAGACAGCCATTACTGCTTAGCTTTCGACTGTAACATGTAACTACGTTTACTGGTGTTTTAACTTTTGTCTTTGTTTTTTTGGGGGCTTGTAATGTATAATTCAATATCATTTGTGATGAAGAAACCTTACGAAAATATACAAGTTTTAAAGTAGCATAAAGAGTGTAGGTATATTGAGGGTGTATTCTTTTAGAACAATTCTGGTTATTCTTATGGTGGTCCAGGAATAACGGAATACACAGAATTTTTTTCTGCAACTGAAAGAATGCAATTCTGCCTATTCCCAGGGGCGTAGCCAGGGGAGGGTTCCAGGGGTTCCGGAACCCCCCCTCTCGCGTCAAGGAACCCCCCTCTCCTATTTTTAACAGTGATTTTATCCCAGCAAGAGTGTAATGGACTCTCGACATCTGGACCGAGCGGTTCGATCTGGCGGTCACTACCGCGGCAAATGTAGGTGTTGTGTCCTCCATCTCGCGCCGGATCAATCAGCAGCAGCACGGCGACAATGTACCAGCACAGACACCATCTGATTACTGTTAGAGGACAGTTGCTATTCCCCTTCTAGACCATCTGCAATCATAGATGAAAACATACTTTAATCTTACTAATGATGCTGCCTTGTCCCGCCTCTTGAATCTTCTTCCTGAGCTGGTAGCCGTTGGAGACAGAAAACCTGACATTGAAGCAGCGTTGGGGTTTTATGAGATCGACCTTCCTTCTCCTCATGTGGTTAATGTTGAGCTCCTGCGATGGAGCAGAAAGTGGTGCAGCACTGAGGATGCCGACCTTCCCACCAGTGCAGTTCAGACACTCCCAGCATGCGATCGAGAGTTCTTTTCTAACATCCACACCTTGATCCGCATTTTGTGCACATTGCCAATAACGTCAGCTGAATGTGAGCGCTCATTCAGTACACTAAGAAGGTTAAAACATACCTGAGGTCGACCATGTTAAGCGAGCGAGAGCCTGGGCTGGCGTTGATGAACATCAATTACCACCGAGACATAAATATCGAGGAAGAGATAAACACGTTCGCTCAACGGCAACCAAGACGTCTTCTGTTTGTGTAGCGTTAACGCCAAAGTCTTGTACATAAGTAATGTAAGGATTTTAGACCAACCGTTTTCGTTGGAACCAATTTGGAACCCCCCCTCCTCGAAATCCTGGCTACGCCCCTGTATTCCTATCTACTCCTTGTATTCCTATTACAAAATAGTCCCAAAAGAATGCTCCCCGAGCCATCTTCACACTCAGTTTAATCCAGTTATTAATCTTATTAGAATGGTGAGATGGCAATTAAGGGTTATAATTAGAACCTTTTTATTTTATAAAGTTTGCCTGGCCTTAATTGTTGTAGCTGTTCAAAGGGTTTTTTTTATAAAAACGGTTAGTTATTTTGCTGCTATGCAGTAATGTTGCTGTTATTTTTAAAAACTCATCAAGGAGCCTTGAAAATAACGAATCAAGGAGCTCAACTTCTGCCCATGTTTTTTACCTGTTATATGGCAAAGGATGCCGGAATTTCTTTTTTTTTTTAAAGCTCTTTCTCTTTAAGCTATTTGATCCTGATTATAAATGATTATATTTTTGACAAACTATTTTCATGGAAACTGGTGAATTATTTTCCTTACTAAATAATTTGAAGTATTGTTAAAATTATACTTGATTTTTGTCTGCTTACAAGTATGAGTAGTGAAAAAGTTTCCCAGGACTAGATTGACAGCTCCACATGCAACTATTGTCCTGGCCAATAAGACATTTGTGACACTTGACTGTTTTGGCAATTTTTCCCATTTTACTTTGCTTCAACAACATCGACATCTTCCCTATAAGTCGCTCATTAACATAATGTCTCCCTCCCCCCTCTGTTCAATGTTGAGGATTTACACTTGTTGATTTGTCTTTGTTCGTGGCCATTTGTAATGGAGGGAGAATGCATAGGAGTAAAATCATGTCTGCATATCGGCCCAAGTAAGGCCTCCGTTCCAAACAATTTGGCCAGGATTGTATAATGAAAATATACCTGCATTGTGGGGCAGTTGAATCAGACCCTTGGGTGCCAATGATTTGATTTTAAAATACATGTTCATGCAGTTGATATTTAATAATAATAATAATAATAATAATAATAATAATAATAATATATAATGATTTTTATTCTCCACAAAAATGTACTCACTTATACAGTTATCACTAGTGACCGGTGCTTGTAATACAGTTTGTCGCAAGAGAATCATTTAGTTGAGTAATGTGGCTTTCTTAAGAGCTGTAAAGAATTTTGAGACCACATGATCTCATGTCTTTTGAAACAAAAATGATTCTTAAATTGATGTAATTAACCCACTGGTCAGAAATATTAACAGTAACTGTTACTTTTATTAAAGTGTATTTACTGGTTTATAATCTTGTGTAATCACTGTGTATACTAATGAACACTGATATTGGCCGTAAGTCAACACTAGTCTAGGAAGAGGTCATGTCAGCACTTAAGGGAGTTTAGGAAAACTGTAGTGTTTGTTTGAGTTGACATAAACATTGAAGTTCCCCCAAACCTACTGTGGTTATATCGTGTAATTTAAGGACGGTGCCTACTAATACCGAAGTATTTTTGTGCGGTTTATGAGTACGCGGGAAAAGCAGATCTTAGCAAGGCCTATTGGAATCCAAAAAGAAAATTGGGGGTAACCACGCATTTTTCAGAGATAATTAACATTAATATCACTAAAAAACGCCAAAATATAAAGCAATGTATGGGATTTTTTCCTAAATTGAAGCTTAATCATCTCTGAAAAATGCATGGTTACCCCCAATTTTTTTTGGAGATACCAAAAGCATTTGGTAAGTTCTGCTTTCTCTGTATAGTTTTAAACCGCGCAAAAATATTCCTATATTAGTAGGCACCACCCATAGGAAACCCGAGTATCTCCAGATGCGCAGAATGTATGCGCAGTAACAGTAGTAGGCACCGTCCTTAACAACTCATACAAGTTTGTAAATTGAACAGTTTTCGTTGTTACAATGAAGGTTTACAGGTATATTTGTTTTGAAGTATTACAGGGGAAGTTATTTGGCATGAAAATTCCCATTTTATTTTCCTGGTTTTATTTTCACATAAATTCAAGTTTTATTCTCAAGATTGAAATATTTTTTTTTACTCTCAACTTCATAGACTGCTCCTCTGACAACTTGCTGTGTATTATGGTGTAAAAGATTCCTCGCTGTCTTTACCGAAATACTGTGTAAATGATTTCTGAAACAGTCTCATCCCAGCGGCTATACTTGCGTTCAATAACATCTGAACTATCACACGTCAACATTTCATCCACAGACTGTAAAGTTAGAACCACATGAGTGAAGCAAGGTTAATAAGAACATCTGCAGTTTTTTTTTTCGTCACTGAGAAGCCATGAAGTGAAACAGATGCGATGCCAGTGTATTGCCTTGTACAAGTTTATTCCCAGAAAGGTCAACATGATTTCTAGGAATCAGCAATGTTCGGGTGACAATGGGATCACGACCAAGTCACGTGGGTTGTTCTGAGAAAACTTTAATGATTTTCGCTCCAATTTTAATCATCTATTACCTTGGCCGAGTGAATGAAAGAAAAAAACGTTTTTTCGTGAAAATTTATGGGAAGAGAAATTTATGAATACGAAATAGGATCAAGCAACGCTTCTTTCCGATATTCGCAAGTATATTCTTGGTATCCAAAAAGAAAACTGGGGGTAACCATGCATTTTTTAGAGATAATAAAACTGAATTTGGAAAAAAACGCCATACATTGCTTTGTATGATGTTGTATGATGGTTGCTTAATTATCTCACAAAAAAATACCCCGCTACCCCAAATTATCTTTCGGGATTCCATTAGCCCATACTAAGATAAGCTTTTTCCGCATAGTCACAAAGTATGCAAAAATACTTCCTTAATTGTAGGCACTGTCGTTAAACGTAGAAAATTAGAAGATCCTTTAAAGGGGAAGTATCATGGGTTTTTTTAAACTCTTTTGTTAAAAATGTTGAATTAAGACCTTCACTTTGCTTCAAAATAATTCTGGAACAACGAGAGGAGAGAAATCAACTCAATTCTTGACAGGAACAACTCGTCCTCTGTTCTAGCGCATTTTGGAAACAAAAATATGATAACTTGAAAAACATTAGCCTAACATTTTTCAAGTTTCAGTTCATACGGGCCCACTCTGTCTCTGGCCAGGGGCACTAATCTACAGTTGTATTACTTTGGGGTGATAATTTATAACAAAACTTGACAATAATTTTTTGTTTCTGTTGTCAGACAAACATTTTTGGCTTTTGAAATGACATCAAATTTTTGTGATACTTCCCCTTTAAGATAAGGTTTTCACTTTTAGAGCGCAAAGCTGAAAAGTTATTTGTGAGTCTGAGTTTACTAAATTATTTCAGTTATTATTTACATAAAAAAGGTTTCAATTTTTTTTAAAGTTAAGTATGTCACGTATTCAAACCGTAAAACATAGACGGTAAACAGAGACTGATCGACACTGTGTCTGTTTTCGCCGTTTGAATACGCGACATTCTGAGTGCTCCTTTATTGACATCACAGCCCTATTATCCCCAGTCTCCCATCTTGTGCTGTATTGTACCCAACCGAAACTGAAATTTGATGCTTTTATATATGTCAAAAGTGGGGAAGAAAAATTAATAAGGAGTCTATTTTCTACTTTCATATGAGAACGACATGAAGATTTGACGAAACAAATAATTTTTCTTGTCATATACACTTAGGTTCCGCAATCACTGATGGAGCACAATATGCCAAAAGAAATAACAAAAAAAAATTCAATTGTTTTTTTATATTTTACATTTTATTCAGATGTTCAAGCAAATTCACCCCCCCCCCCCCCCCACCCTTTAAAAGCCAGAGGGATTTTATTTCCTTGCAGAGGCATGTAATTCATGGTAAGGTGAGGGTGACTATATGGAGGGTTAGGGTCATGTGGGTGACTATATGGTACCTTAAGTACCATGAATTACTTGCCCTTGCAGGGACATCTTTAGAGGAATTAGTCTGCCAGGGGTGTTAAAACCTTTCTAAACATCTTAATAATGATCAGCACCTTATTTCTCACCACAATATCTACTTAATCAAGCATACAGCTCAGGAGAATAAAGAAAATGATCACTACATAAAGACTGTCTTCATGACTCAACAAATTCACCAAATGCATGTTGACACTGTGGTTTCTTTAAAGCTACAGCTTTATACAAATACTGGTAGGACATTGTTGAGTTGCTTTGAACCTCATTAAGAAAGTGACGCTAATCATACATTGCTTTAATTAGAAATTATTTTACATTCACATGCAAACAAAACTAATTTTTATATGAAAAGTTTTGTCCTTAGCAACTCGCAAATGGCCCATTTGACTGCATAAGCTGCCCACTTTACAGTTTTTGCTGCCAACATCTTTCCCAACTTGAACAACCCTCTCAAAACATTAGCTTTTTACAAGGTAATAAGTGGAAAAGAGTTTTGGGTGGGGGAGGCAAAAAGGTGCTACAATCACCTTGTTGAACAAGACCAAACTTGGTAATTTCTCGTCAATGTCTCCAATGTTGGCTACATTCACACAGATTCAACTGTTTGATTGTCTTTGCGCCGTAGATCCATTGACAGTTGACCGTCTCAGTGATGGCGGCTTGTTTAGGAATGGTGTCCATGTTCCTTGTATGGAAGGATTCTCTGTGTGCCAAAATTGTCTTATCCTTTGTACTTTTACTCCTGATTCATGCCTAAGTCTTTCAACCCACTCTTCGATCTCCTCTGGAGTTTTGTTCTTCACTTCCACTATTTTACTGTTGCCATTCACTAAAACACAAAAGTAAATAAATACGAAAAATTTGGAAGCGATACACCTGAACTGCAAGCCATTGCAGTAATGTCTGCATCTTAAAGGGGAAGTATCATGGCGTTTTTGATATCTTTTGTTAAAAATGATGAATTAAGACCTTCAATCAGCTGCCAAATAATTCTAGAATGACAAGAGGAAAAAAAATCAACTCAATTCTTGAAAGGAACAACTTGTTATCTGTTCTAGCACATTTTGGAAACAAAAAATACAAGAACTTGAAAAAAATTAGCCTAACATTTTTCAAGTTTCAATCCATACCAACCTACTCTGTCTCTGGCCAGAGGCACTAATCGACATTTTTATTGCACTGGGGTGATAAAAATTATTTACACAACACTGACAATTATTTCTTTGTTTCTGCTGACAGACAAACATTTTTGGATTTTGAAATGACAGCAAATTTGCATAATACTTCCCCTTTAAGCAGCATTCTTTCATCCCCAGTTCAAATTTATGTATAATTTTAAGTATTTCACTTCCATCGTCTTCACCTCTTGGTATGGCAAAGTCAAGCAGTCTCAACCAGCCTTAATGGTCTTTATTCAACACCAATTGATCAGCATGACTAAGATAAGTACAATACACAGCCACACTTGATTTCATACGCATTTTTGTTGTGTATACACTCAGTTGAAAAAAGTTTTCCTGTGCAAACTTTCAATATTTATATTTTGTAAACAATGCAACCTGGTAAAATAATAGGATAATTTATTGGCATGTGCATATTTTATGTCTTTTTCTTTGTCTGTGAGCAATATGTGAATTTTAAGCCCTAAAAACTGCATATACTTTTATTTTTTAACAACATGAAGATAAATAAGCTGATAGGTCAGAAAGCTGTTGGGTCTTATCCTTCACGGTTTATACCTTTAAGTGCCAACGTTTTTACAATCAAGTGTACTCAGCAGACCAAAAGGGTGAGACATCTGTACTACCCACGGAAGGGGTGGGGGGGGGGGGGGGGGATGGCACCGTGGTGAGAGCACTCGCCTCCCACCAATGTAGCCCGGGTTCAATTCCCGTACTCGGCATTATATGTGGGTTGAGTTTGTTGTTCGTTCTCATCCTTGCTCAGAGAGGTTTTTCTCCGGGTACTATGGTTTTCCCCTCTCCTCAAAAAACCAACATTACAAAATACCAATTTGATCTGGAAAGTACCCCCAATTAGTGCTCTGCACTAAATACATTGACATTATACGCCGATCAAATCGAAACTTCAACATCCCCCCCCCCCCCCCCCCCCCGGGCAAACCCCGGGCATTTGACTATTTTCTGTGCCCGGGAGTGGGGAATTTGACGGGTAAGGCCTTCCCGGGGGTGGGGAATTTGACCTTGCCTGGGTGGGGTGGGGAAAATTGAACCGGAAGTGTCAGGTTTCAAATCGCTTTTTTGGGGGGCCCCGAAGTCGCTAACAGCTACAAACACGTGTTTGGACGAGATGGAGGAGTTTAGAGATACAGCATTACAAAAAAAGCTTACAAAAAAAAGGTCTTCAAAAGTGAGAGTGCTTAAATATTAATTATTTTTATAGATTATATAAAAACGATGTAGATTTTTTATACAATGAGTCAAGCTGCGGCTTTGCCCCGCCGTGAATAGTGAAAGAAATAAACACTGTCGAATGAAAAACCGCTTTGGCTTAAATTGCAGAATATCCTGCCACTCGAACAACATTCTACGTAGCCGGCTAACTAATTAATATGTATTTCTAGTTCTTTAAACGATGTAGTTTTTTATGCAATGAGTCAAGCTGCGCCTTTCTCCCGCATTTGTGTCTGCAGAGATTTTTAGAATAGCCATAAAACAGCAGTGAACAGTTAAAGAAAAAAAAACATTGTCGAATGAAAAACCGCCGCTTTGGCTTAAACTGTAGAATACCCTGCCACTCGAACAGTCTACGTAGCCGGCTAACTCATTTTAAATATGTTATTATGTATTTCTGGTTAAACAACCTTTGCCGTGTTTCGGAGTTCAATAGAACAGCTTACACTTGCTGATTGACATTGTCCGACTTGCTAAATTCAACTTCCAATCATTAGTTTCAATGTTCAAGTTGTGGTTTTTGTAGTAACTCATGACAGGAGCCGACAACGATTGTTCTTTAGGAGGGGCATTTG
Source organism: Pavona decussata (assembly GCF_977016875.1). Classification (NCBI taxonomy): domain Eukaryota; kingdom Metazoa; phylum Cnidaria; class Anthozoa; order Scleractinia; family Agariciidae; genus Pavona; species Pavona decussata. The sequence continues at coordinate 1,220,112 of NW_028145462.1, forward strand.
ACAGACAAATCCGACGATAAGGTAGGGCATTTGAACACCATTTTGGCCCGAGGGGCGGGAATTTGAACGATCCAATCTTCAAAAGTTCAAATGCCCGGGGTTTGCCCGGGGGGGGGGGGGGGGGGGGGATGTTGAAGTTTCGAGTTGATCGGCGCATTAAACAGTCATTTTTTTATTTATGCAGGAAAAAGCACAATCAATTGCAAGGGGTCATTTTTAAAACCACTTGAAGACAATTTATTTAATTGGACATCCATTACGCTTAATTAACTTACGAAATCAACTTACGAAAATTTGCAACGATCCTGGGATGTTTCCCATTTCGTTCTCTGACGTAAACTGTAACTTCAGGATTGTTCTTTGCAAATTCCACGATCTCCTTGTCAATGTATTCCCTGAGAGAAACACACGAGGCGATGCCAGTCAAAAGAGGTTCACGAAAAGACAAAAGCCTTTTCAACAGTTAGTGCATTACCTTATTCCTCTGCTGCTTCCTCCGCGTTTACAGTAGTTAAAAACTAGCCGCTGTAACGGACGAACAAATCGACCGAATACTCTGTTAGGGATTCCAACCTGCGCCATATTGAAATTTAGAAATTAGTTCCCAGATTCCTTTGAAGTATGTTATTCATGTAAGAGGATTGGAGTTGACAACACACAGGCAACCCAAGAGAATTTGTTTTGTGGCCACAGCCACAGCCCTTCCTTTGGGGGACTGGCGTATGTATATAAACAATAAAATAAATTTTCCTTAAGTTTTAGAATCCTGCAAATATAAATTCACAGATGAGACAAAAAAATATATCACCGCAACTTGCAAATATAATTGCAAAATAGCACTGAATCTAGAAAATTAATTTATATTTACACTTTATCCAGTAGAAAGATAGTTACAGCTTGCTTGGAACACAGTCGGTAGGTTTTCTTAATTTAATTCCCGAATGAAAGCTGATATTAACTCAGTCGACGATCTTCAACGCAGATTTCATATTTCCTGACCAGATGAATGCGATGCTATAGCAATGAGTGTCACCCAACAGCATTTCGTCATCTGACCTGGCATTTTTAATCCTCGGTAGAGGTCTTTGTCCAAGGAAACAATGCAACGACATACACCACGCCCAAACCACTACCTTTAGGATCAGATCCAGTCATGGGTTCGAGCCCCCATCAAACATGTCTGTTTTTTACTTTTCTCATTTCTCCATTTTTTTTTCTTTCATAGGAATAATGGAGAAAGAGAACTTGACCAGTATCGGTGGGTGAACTTTGTTCAATCGCTAAAATGACGCCCGTAAAATGAAATGTCCCATGGCGCTCTTCAAGATTCGGACAGCCCTTTCAGTTTAACGAGCCTGTTCACAGTTTAAATTCAGGTTTGTGCTGTACCAGATATCAAAGATGTTGTATATCAGCAATTTTGGTGGCTGGTCACAGGATGAACTAACCATGGAGGAAAACTGGATGTGCTGTAAATTTTAGTAAGCAAGCAAGAAAGAACTAAAGCGAAAATGAGATAATGAAAATGAGACTCACCTAGCTCGTTTTTGTGTTACAACCACTTAAAGCTAGAATTAGGGGTGTCTTTAACTGCTTATACTGTTGCTATTAGGGCGACCTATTACGCCGAGAAAAACGACCATAACTTGTTCACCAATGATTAGGCATTTGTTTCATTCCATTATTGTTGTATCAACTGATAAAGAGTGGCAGTATTGATCCGTTGAAGTAAATGTTGGAAACCAATGCCAGCCACCTTAAAAGTGACCTCGGGTTGGTCTTTGTTATAACTGATTCAGTCATTCTAGTATTGGACTGATATCCAGAATTGGCACCCTCTAAAATACACAATTAGTACTGTAAGCTATGCGCAAATGTTTCAAAGAAGACGAGGTCAGGTTTGAGCATCACTTCAACGATTATAACAAAAACAATGCAGGCTACCACGAGTAAGTCAAGTGCTTTGAAGACGAGGCTGTTACCTGTGATACACCAATCTTAAAACACTTCATCGCTGTTTTGTGCGCATTTCAGCAGCACATACAGGAAGAACATGGCAATTTTGAAGAGAAGGTTGAACATCTCAAGCCTAAACTGTAAACAGGCTCTTTCGTGGTTTCTGACAGCATTTTGGCTGAGGACGGACGGAGCCCATTTGCCTCAAAGTAGTTTATCCATTACTCGAATAGCACCACAATTAAAAGTCAGATCAACCGCTGTATTTAATTGAATACCGAAACTTTAGCTACAGTGTGACTTTTGGGTAACATTTGCTGCATATGAGTTTATAATTGTTGGCACTTTATTACTATCACTATATAATGAAGGTTTTCCTTTACTGCGCTCTGTGATTGGTTCGCAAAACTTGCGCCACTTTCTCAACCAATGAGAAGCAAAATCAAAACCACTCGTGACTTGTTCGTGTGTGTTTTCCTGCGCTACATGGTGCCTGCTACATGTATTTGCTTCAACTTCTGATTGGTTCATTTCACTGTTTGCTGTAAGTAAGTAATTTACTTAATGTCAAATACACAGGGGTTGGTCTCCCAATCCCCCGAGCCACAGGCTCATGATAAAAGTGTTTGACAATATAAAAAAAAAGCTAATAGCTGTGCTCTGTGATTGGTTAGCAAACTCACGCCACTTTCTCAACCAATTAGAAGCAAACCCCAAACCACTCGTGACTTGTTCGTGCCCGTTTTCCCGCACTTGGTGCCGCCTGCGCAAAATGTATTTGCTTTGCATTTGGATTGGTTCAGTTTACGTCTGTAAAAGGGTAAGCATACTCACTGTCTGTTTGTATCAGATAGGGATGTAGGAAAATAAAGCAAATGAAAAGATAGACAGATTGATGCTTATTTTATTTTATGTTATTTGCGTTAAAAGGAAATGTTCATGGAGACCTTTGTGTTGAAAAAGTCAGGATTTTTATTTGGCATACTATTTGTTATACTAGCTACAAGGCGTATTTCTTCTTTCCATTCTCGTTAATAACACAGATATGCTGTTGAGAAAATAACAAAAAAACTTGTATTAAAATTACGTTAAATCAGGCCAGTACCTTACTGTTTGTGGTTCTAGTACTATCACTGTATGCTTACCACACAGACATTAGGAAACTTGAACCAGGACAATAATTATTTGCCAGTGCCAAGGTGTAAGGTAAAATGCCTTTCAAAGTGATTTCAAACAGCCCAGAAAATAGCACCAAGGACAAAGTCAACTAAAACGTGATTCTCATTTTCTTTAAATAAAACTAATTTGTAATTATTATGTCCACTCACTTTTTTGAAATTTGCCTAATGTGGCTTACATGTAACTATGCAGTTGTCAGAAGCTCCAAGACAGTGTTCAAGTAACTGTCATGTATTCAAGTTTTGGATGGTAGCTGTACTTCAGGGATGGGGTGAGGTGAGCAGTGAGCGAGAGTGAGAGGGTGGGGTAGGAGATGAGGGATGAGGGGTAAGGCAGAAGCTCAAAGATAGCCTTCAAGTTACTGTCATACATTCAAGTTTTGGATGGTTATAGCTGTATTTCAGGGGTGGGGTGAGGTGAGGAGTGAGGGGTAGAGGGTGGGGTAGGAGATGAGGGGTAAGGCAGAAGCTCAAAGATAGCCTTCAAGTTACTGTCATACATTCAAGTTTTGGATGGTTATAGCTGTATTTCAGGGGTGGGGTGAGGTGAGGAGTGAGGGGTAGAGGGTGGGGTAGGAGATGAGGGGTAAAGCAGAAGCTCAAAGATAGCCTTCAAGTTACTGTCATACATTCAAGTTTTGGATGGTTATAGCTGTATTTCAGGGGTGGGGTGAGGTGAGGAGTGAGGGGTAGAGGGTGGGGTAAGAGATGAGGGGCAAGGCAGAAGCTCAAAGATAGCCTTCAAGTTACTGTCATGCATTCAAATTTTGGATGGTAGCTGTACTTCAGGGGTGGGGTGAGGTGAGGAGTGAGGGGTGAGGGGTACGGCAGAAGCTCAAAGATAGCCTTCAAGTTACTGTCATACATTCAAGTTTTGCATGGCAGGTGTACCTAAGGGGTGGGGGTGAGGTGAAAAGTGAGGGGTGGAGGGGGGGTTAAGCAGGAGCTCAAAAGCAGCCTTCAAGTTACTGTTGTACATATGTTGCATGGCTGGCATATCTCAAGGGTGGGGAGGGGAGAGGTGAGGGCAGGGGTGCAGAAACAGATAGACGAACTTGAATTTGCCAAAACATCCAAGGGATGAATATTATTGGCAAAGGCCAATGGCCAACATTCTTTGCAAAAAGGTTCAACACTTACATTGAGATCCCTGAAATATTCATTACAATCCTGCAAAATAGATAAAATATAAATTAAAGTCTGAAGATGAAATATACAATAAAAAATATTCAACTCTCAAGACATTAAATTTCACTTTTTAAAAAATGAACAAAACACATCAAGTCAATGTCATTAAAGTTGAACTCACCAAGGCGTAGCCAACAACAAATTTATCAGGAATCTCAAAACCAATGTCTAAAAAATAAGAGGAAAACAAAATTGCTCTCCTTCAATCTCTCCAAACACATATTATCAGCAATTTCAAGAGACTAAGCATATTGAAAATTCCTCAATCCCCAGCTTCACTGACTCAATTTTAGCTTACTACAGGTAGAGTTACCCCCAGCAATATGGCATGCTTCTCCAACAGTTTGTCAAGATCAGTTATATAACGATTCAAATAAGTGTTCTTCTTCCAATAAGTGTCCCCTTAACAAATAAGAGCCCCACTCTCAATGTTAGGAGTCCTCAGGTATATTAGAGACAGGGGTGTGCAAAGACCTTTTTAGGGTCTGCAATCAATGATTGGGTTAATTAAAAGGTAATTAAAGGAAATTAAAATCATTGAATTTTGTTTAAATAGAGACAACAAAAAAACGAGTATATGACTTACAATCCGGCCGATAGCCAGTACTCCTAGGTGTTCTTTTAACCAGTAAACAAGAGGTAAGAACACAAGATCATTATTAAAGACTCTATTGACCACCAAAGACATGCATTTGTTTAAAGAATTCAACACAATCCAGTGCTTCTAGCAGTGTTCCAGATAAGAGAGGGGTCTCCGGTCAAAAACCCGAGAAGCCTGGCTTCCTGGCCCAACAAAATGAATGGCAAACTTACGAAGATTTAAAGAGAACCAGAGCTATTGACCCCTCAAAATTCTTCATGGACTTTCTGGTTTTGAAAGTTATCTGGAACACTGCTTCTAGACACTGTAGTAAATTTGGGGCACTACCAATACACCCCTAAACAATTCCACATTATTTGTATTCTAAATTATTTTGCTACATTATTGTCATCCTATAGTTAAACAACAGCTGTTTTGAAGCACTCCAATGGATCTGCTTGTCAATAAATTATTATTTTTTTAATGTATATGGGGGTTAGTTTCTAAAGAAACTGTGGTGCTGCGTCGGTGGGGAATAGAAACAAATGCTTGGTTTACCAACAGCATTGACAACTAAAGGTGCATTGGCCACCGTAAAGAGATTCAGGTGCTGATGTTTTGAGGGTTTGCCCTTCGTCTATTTAATGACCCTTGCTACTCTGACAGAAGCTGGGTTGAACTTTGTAAGAGTCGTTAACAGTTTCTGCATAGTGGCTCCAGCAACAATATCCTACATTTATTCAAACCAAACAGAAAGAGCAATGATTAAGCTGAAAAACAACGAATGCTGAAATTTTGAAGACAAGCCCTTGGGTTTAACTTCAGGGGAGTTTAATTTGTTTCAAACGGGTTCATTCTGACCATAGTGAGGACAGCAAAGCTTACACACTAAGACAACAAACTCATCTAGCTGCCCACCACCTTGCATTTGCAAAGGCCAATTTACATGGCCCAATTAGTAGGTTCAGTCATGCTGGCCAATTTACATGTTTACATTTTGTCGCACTTGGCCACTTTCTTTTTCTGTCGGTGTAGCGTGGAGTAGTGGACGTCTGCCAATTCAAAACATCTGCTTCACTGTGACAGATTTTTGTAAATCAGGCTGATTTTCATACTTTCATTTCCTTTCTTTTTCTTTGTCAAATTGGGCCAAATTAGCCCAATATTAATAATTATTATTGGTACATGCAAATTAACTTTTATTGTGTGTGTGTGTGTGTGTGTGTGTGTGTGTGGGGGGGGGGGGGGGTGTTTACATCTAATATTGGGTGGGAGAGGGAGGGGGGCTGGAGGGGATACAATGTATATTTAGAATTTCATGATACTTGAAAGTTGAATGACACCAAGCACTGTCCTCATGTTCAGCTAAGTAAAAAGGTTTACAACATTAACTGCTACAAATCACAACTTACAACAACACACAATAGAATAATGATTGACACTGCAACCTACACTTAAGAGGACGGGCTGTTCCTGGAGGGTCAAAGGGCCAAAAAATTGAGACATGAAAGATTTGAAACATCTGATAAGTGACCGAAATTTGAAAACTTACCTCCACAACTAAAACATGCTGCATTTATAAAAACAACAACAACAAAGTCATCAGAATTACCCAGTAGTTGGGTGAATTTTTGTTCTTATACTTTTTTGGTTCTCTAAAAACAGTTTTAATATGGAGGTGAACTGTTTACCTGATGATTTCATTACTTTAATCATTTTGTTTTCACAAATTATATTTAAAAGCAAGCTGTTTTGTAAGAGACAGGAACCTACAGTGTATTCTGTGTGTCTGGCCAGTTAATAATAATAATAATAATAATAATAATAATAATAATAATAATAATAATAATAATAATAATAATAATAATTATAATAATAATAATAATAAAGTCTTTATTTCCTCACAAGTTAAAAAATACATATCTCATGTCACAATATTTGAGTAAAAAGTACATACATCTAAGTTATTTACAATTAAAATACGCTCACATAGCTAAATTGTATTTAAAAATTAGGCGATTAACATAAGAGTTCTTGAATCTATCTGTATTAACTTTCGGATACTGACTTGTTAGATTCCTTAAATTGTAAGTCGATACTTTCTTCTTGGGTAATAGTCCCCTTAGAGGGTGTCAGTCTATGCCAGATACCTTACTAGATACTTTTCTATCCTGCTTTTCTAGAAGGTTCTTGATAGAAAAAGATTTAAATGTATATTTACGTTTGTAACATCTATCTAGAAAACACTGCATAGCTGTCAGCTCCGCCTCAGAAGCACCATATAACGGCAACCCATAAGTGATGCTAGGAAGCACAATACTTGAAAACAAGTGATCTAACTCTGCCTGAGAATAACCTTCCTTACGTAAGGATCTTAATGTTACATTTCAATGGAAATTATGTAAAACAGAATCAAAATTATACATTTTGTACCAAGATACTGATAGTAAAGCTTTATTGAGACTTGAAGCTTATTCCATCCATCTTTTAGCTTACTCTTTTTATCAAGTACAGGACAAGGTCTCCGATTTGGTCCACAGCCTTCTCACAAGAAATGCAACTTTACCAATATTCCATAGTGTGGGCGTCACAACACCACTCTATGCATCATAGCTACAAGTTGAATGCCGAAGGAAATCAATCTTAAGTTACCTTTCCCTTTAATGACGACAAATCATCACTTCCAATCACTTTAACTTCGCCAGAAGAATGGTCATCCTGCAGTTAAAGTTGCAACAAAAACAGAAAGAAAAAATAAAACTTAAACTGTAATCTGTATAGAAAATGTCGCATACTCATACAAAACAATGTGTTATTAATTCACTAACATTTTTGTGCTGGACATTTAGAAAGTGATGTATATAGAACTGGGTCAATAAGCCTTGTAACTGTGTTGGCATCCACAAATCTCAGGAGATTATGGATATGTGCCTGGAAAGTATATAACTGTACATTAATTTTGTAGAAATTACCTCATAGCTTTTCAATCTGATGAAATCGACAGACATCTGGACTGACCGGTCTGTGAAATTAGAAAAGACACATGTTAAGAGACATAGTATCATTAAAATTAATCAATACTTATTATGATACCAATGATTAGCTGTGATAAGAGATGCCTCCATAGTTTTCCAAGATTCCTGGTGTAGGCTAGAAAAAAAAAACGTGATTGCAATGTTTTAAAATTACCTCTGCTAGCACTGATTGACCTGATACAATCCATCAGGTCACCAAAAAATTGATATCCCCCTTTCAGCACACACAGTCCAATGAGTGGGCCCTGTCCAACTTCACGGCAGATGTTCCTTGCCAATCTTTCAATTCTAAAAGACATTAAACAGACATTCAAGGATGACCACTGTTCAGAGAACAGCCTATTTATATGAAGGCAACTGAGAATGGTTCACAAAAGCAAGACCCCACTTCCCGTCCCTGTCAAAGACTAATCCAGCAAGGGATCCACATGCTATCTAATAAGTAAGGTGATTTCAAGAAGAACAAGGCACAGGATATAACAGTGAGGTCGCACAAGAGCCACTCCTGGCTCACAGTGCTGGAGTTTCAAAACCCAAAAATGTTTGTCTGACAACAGATTAACAAAAAAAATAATTGTCTAGTTTTGTTATAAATTATCACCCCAGTGCAATAAAACTGTCGATTAAAGCCTCTGGCCAGAGACAGAGTAGGTCGGAATGGATTGAAACTTCTCAAACTCATTAATAATTCATGCAGTCAAAAGCCAATAAATGACCTCCATTTCGGTCAGGTGGATGAATCTTGATACCCCAATGAAACACCAGATGAAACACCACCAGGTTTTCATCTGAGATGAAACATGTTTTTCATCTGAGATCAAACATTTGCATTTTAATGAGATTAATTTCTTATTGTTTCATTTGAGAAGACATGTCAAAAACTCGGGCTTCGTGCTTTATCACGGGTTCCAAATACCTCGAAACAGATGAAAGCACTCGGCCTGCGGCCTCGTGCTTTCATCTGTTTCTCAGTATTTGGAACCCGTGATAAAGCACTCGCCCTCGTTTTTGACATATTACTTGAAAAACATTAGGCTTATGTTTTTCAAGTTTTGGTATTTTTGCTTCCAAAATGTACTAGAACAGAGTATGAGTTGTTCCTGTCAAGAATTGAGTTGATTTCTCTCCTCTCGTTGTTTTGTTCCAGCATTATTATGTAGCAAAGTGAAGGTCTCATTTCACCATTTTAAAACAAAAGAGGTGTAAAACCCCATGATACTTCCCCTTTAACCCAGTTTCCACAGCATAAAATAACTTGAGAGTATTACAGACTAACTACTTAATAAGTAAAATAAAAGGGACATTGATAAGAGGGTTAGCTTCTAAAGAAACTGCAGTCCTGTGTTGGTGGGAAGTAGAAACAAATGTTTGGTTTTATCACAGAGTTGATAACAGGTAATTTGGTTGGCCACTGTTAAAAAATATAGATTTGATTGCTAAAATTACCTTTTTGTCTCAGTGTTTAGTGCTTACCTGTCACAGATAAGTCCTTTTGGTATCAAAATAGACTCTACATCTTCCTCATAGTGTTTAGGCAAGCAAAACATATCTAGAGAATAACCTCTGTAGTCATCGGCAATCTGTGTATCAAAATGTGAATATTGAGGTTCTTTTCTGATTGAGGGACTTAGTGGCATTGCAGAGATCACTGTTGGTGCAGCTTTCTTTGGAATCTCGTGCTTTAATGTAATTTTACAGTTGTTAAGGAATAAAAGGTCAACAAAAATGAACCCTGAGTAGCACTAGGGAGTATCACAAGGAATAAGTTTTATATGATCACACACATCAATCAATACGCCTCCTCCATGGTGCCTGTTAAGTTTTGACTCCCATCTAAAATACCATGTAAATATTAGGGAAGATTTCACTATTGGAAGTGCAGTTGCCCAGATGTGTTTTAAGATGCTTTGAACATTATTATAAAATGTCAAGGAGCCAGTGGAGTCCTGTTGCCAAAGGGTGATCACAACATCAACACAACAGTTAACAGCTGAGATACCAAGAAACATACTTGCGTACATCGGTAAGACACGTTGCTTGATCTTATTTCCTGTTCATAAATTTCTCTTCACATAAATTTTCACGAAAACCCGTTTTTTCTTTCATTCACTCGGCCAAGGTAATAGATGATTAAAATTGAAGCGAAAATCATTAAAGTTTTCTCAGACCAACCACGTGACTTGGTTGTGATCCTATTGTCACCTGAACGGCAGGTCTATTCCGGGGGTGAGGGGTGGGGGGTGAGGGGTGAGGGGTGAGGGGTGGGGGGTGAGGGGTGAGGGGTGAGGGGTGAGGGGTGAGGGGTGGGGGGTGAGTTTAACTGGGGTGAGTTTAAATGTCCCTTGACAGAAGTTCAGTCGGTTTCCCCATTAAACCTGTGATAAGGCCCAATTTTAGCAGTGCTCTTATTTATTTTTACGCGGTCGCTCGCTAAATTTTTGCAGGAATGGTTTTTAAAATACCAAGACTGAGATCCTGATCACAGGTTTATAGTTCTGAGATACTACGTCTGCCAACAACCGCGTCTCAATTGATACTAAAGCGCGATAAGAGGCGCCTCATTTTTCAGGCTACCGATAAACTAACCAATGGAATAATGAACTTTGACAGGCTGTTGACAACATTATCACAAGATGTTGATTTCATGCAAATGATCACAAAACACGTTCTTAAGTTGACTTGAAAGTTGACCTGGCTGAACAAAAGCAAAACACTATTATTAAGGATATTGTGTTTTATTTGTGAAATTTTGGCGTAAATAATGGATTAAGCTTTATAATACTTCAGAAGTATGTTTACTGGGGCATTTTGTTCATTAAACTCGCCGCGATACGTAACCGGATCCTAGTAAACTATTTTCATTATTTTTCACTCTGACGCCATTGAAAAGTTTCACGGCGAGGTTTACATTTCACGGCGTGAAATATTTCACTCCTTTATAATTTTACTTTCACGGCGTGACCGGGCGGCGTGAATTTATTTCCCAGTCTTCAGATTCACTCCCAGAGTGAAAACGTTTCGGAATAGCGTGAACACGGCGTGAAATTTCCACCTCACAGTGTGAAGTTTCAAATACACGCGCCGTGACCGTGAAAAAAATTCACTATTTGGAGTGAAATCCATAAGCCCTCTTTTCGCGTGGAGGGTCACATATGGAGACAGTATGACAAAGGGAAAGGGGTTTCTGGGCTGCTATGGAACCCATTTTGTTTTAGCACCTAAGATAGTGTGTGAATTAAATCACTGATTAAATTCAAATAAATTAGCAACAATGTAAAAATTATAGTTCTCAGGAAACTTATCAGTGTCACATGTACTACGTTACAATACACTCCATTAGTGAATGTCGGGTATTAGATGCGTCTCAGATCTCAGTAAAATAGGGGAAAGAAACTACAGTCTTGAATCTTGAATTGTTATAGTCTGAAATGTCAGCTGTCTCCTCCCCATAACCCCCTGTGGGTTAGGGAGAAGAGACGGCTGACATTTCAGACTAGAATTCGTTTCGAACAATTGGCTCACCCCTCACCCCTCACCCCTCACCCCCCACCCCTCACCCCTCACCACCCACCCCCCACCCCCCACCCCTCACCCCTCACCCCTCACCCCCCACCCCTCACCCCCCACCCCTCACCCCCCACCCCTCACCCCCGGAATAGACCTGCCGTGCAAGACAGACAACCCCGCTTTGGAGGCTAGGCAGGTTGGGACGAAGGCAGTAATTACTTCAACGTGCAGCAACCCAAAATGTTCCCAGCAAGTGCAGACTTGGCATAGTCAGCCAGATATGCCAAACTCCTGTATTGCAGCTGGCAATTTCCTGTTGTGTATAGCCATATTGCTAGCTGGTGGCTCTGTGACAAAAGTGTCACACATTTTTGCACACATGGGCCTTGGTTGTGTGTCCCTTAACACCTTCTTCAAGTACCAAAGGGTAAGCTACTTAATACATTCAGGGCACCAGGGGTTAAAGGGGTTTTTACATGAAGTAAAACATCTTTTTTTATTCCCCAAAACATAATGTAGTAGTAATTATGAAATGTGTGCTACAACTTGGTGACAACAAAACAATCTTCAATATTAATTTTAAATTAATGTCTAATTGTCAGTGTGTAATGCTTTGTCTTAAAATCCTTTCAGAGCAAACTATTCCCAACCATCTCTATCTATTGGCAAAAATACCAGGCTAAATTGCTGGAGAAGGTGAAGGCCCTTAAAGAGGGTGTCATCATAGCAGGAGATGGACGACACGACAGCATGGGACACAGCGCAAAGTTTGGGGCCTACACCATCTTCTGCTGCTCTTTGCTCATGATCATTCACTTTGCTCTTATCCAGGTATGTATAGGAATGTAGAGAGCTTGAGTGTTTTACTTACTGTTTTCTTTACAGGACATCATTCACTGGAATTTAATATTTATGGAGGGTCATACATCCTGATTCCTATAACTTGAACCAAAAATCAAATTCCTCTGTTTTTACTGTTGAAACTCCTGGTTAATGCCAAATTGATTTTAACTTTTCTTGGGAATGCTTGGAGAAATTAGTGCATTCAGGTGAAGGTAAAATTTTTGGTGTAATCCTTAGTTTCTTTATTCTTTTTCAGAGAAACCAAGCTGGAAGTAGCCCAGCCATGGAATTTATGGGTTCCGAACAAAGTATCCAGTATCTTCTGGGCTATGGCATTTTAATACAGACCTTCATTTCAGACCGCCATATCAAAATTGCCTCTCACTTGAAAACTGTGCTGAAGAACAATTTGTTCACTACTTTGATGTATGGCATTTAAAGAAGAGTAAGTATGTGGACACTATGGATGAAGATACCATTTACGTAATAAGTACAGTATGGACTACAAATATGACCACTCAAGTTAACCTGTTAAATGATTGTGTTTGTGATGTCAGCCTAACATCATTATATCACCAATTCAATGCGGTTGGATCAAAACAAATGGCAAACAAAACATACAATGCAGTGAGGTATTCTGTGGTTTATAACAATAGTAGCCACATACAGTGTAAACAAAATGCATTGCTTTCCTTTTTCATGGGTCAATTGGGGGGGGGGGGGTGGGGGGATCAAGTGTAAAATTATAATAACTAATACAAAATGTGATTACATGTAGAATTCTAAGATAAAACATTTGTTCTCTTGTTTAGAAATAAGGAAAGTTCTAAGTAAGTTGTCAAAGGAATCAGGATGTGAGGCTCTGGCAGACTGGATAAAGCCATGTGAAAATCATCTATACTGGAGCGCCACATCTACATTCAGTGGAAATGGCAAAGTCATATGGGCAAAGTTTAAGTCCTTTTTAAGCCACATTGTCAACAAGCATTCCTCCCTTGCTGATCCAGTTTTCAATAAGTGTGGGCATGGTGATATACAGCCAAGGAAGTGGCTCCAAGCAGGTAAATACACCTAAAAATAATTGAAACAAAATTGTGTTGTAATAAACCCCCCTCTACATCTGTAATACTTATTTTGTAGGCTATATCATGTGAAGAGGACAATTGGGCACTATTTGCTTCTTTATAGAAACTGGTTAATCTAAGCCTTTGCAAGACAAAATTTGTCTTGAGTTATTTGTCAAAATAACTCAGTTTGACAAGCCTTTATTTCTGTTCCCCCCCCCCCCCCCCCACCTCCTCTTGAGCTCACAGTCACATTGGCCACATTACCACATTTTGTTGATATTTTTAAGGTTCCATTGCCTACGAAAAACTGTGTACAGCTCTAACCACCAACAGTTTAATGAAGGGCATTAAACAAGCTTCTCCATTTGCACAAACCAGCTGTCTGGAGGGATTTTATTGCAGGTAAATATGAACACCAATAATTTGTTATGATCTGCAGTTAATTTGTGTTACTGCTACCTGCTGTTTCCAATTACCTTTATCAAGTGGGATTGTTAATAAAATATTTAAGTGGATATTAGTGTTCTTAAGACTTCTGTCTGGGATTGTCTGAGTTTGCATTGTTCTGGAAAACACTTGTTAACAACCAATCTGCCCAAAAGCATGGCCTCTATAGAAATGCTGATGTTGGTTATTTTTCCTTTATAGGCATATCCTTGCTGCAGTGCATTTCAACTTTAACCTTCAAAGGGATGTGAAATGCAAAGAAAGTGATGGATCAGAAAGAGTACGAGTATATTACCCGAAATTCAAAAATGGAGAAGCAACAGTTCATGACATAAAAATGACTCCAAATTTTGGTAATTATAATTTTTTCCAATTGAGTTGATGTTGAATCCCTTTAAAGTGCCCTTAACCCCAAAAAATTTTTCGCTTAAATAAATCTTTGCACCTGTTCGAAACGCATTGAGCCTTTTTGCGCCTTTTTTCAACTAAATCTTGACTTTTTATTAGCTGTAAAAATTACAAAATCTAGCCATCATCTGTCCCATGACCAAGCTGGTAAGGGGCATGGGTCTATTCCTTACATGACGTCACAAACTGCTTTGCATGCATTTTCACAAAGACTTAATACGATGCAAATCAGTTTGTGACGTCAAGTAAGGAATAGACCCATGCCTCTCACTAGCTCGGTCATGGGACAGATGATGGCTAGATTTCGTAACATTTCATTCATATGCAAACAAAACTAATATTTATGTGAAAAGCTTTGCCCTTAGCCTCACTTCCATGATGAGGTCCATTTAGCAACTCAGAAATGGCCCATTGAACTGCATAAGCTGCCCACTTTACAGTTTTTGTTGCCAACATCTTTCCCAACTTGAACAACCCTCTCAAAACATTAGCTTTTTACAAGGTAATAAGTGGAAAAGAGTTCCAAGTAGAGGACAAAAAAAGGTGCCACTATCACCTTGTTGAACAAGCCCAAACTTGGTAATTTCTCGCCAATGTCTGCAATGTTGACTACATGCATTTACACAGAGTCAACTGCTTGATTGTCTTTAAGCCATAGCTCCATTGACAGTTGACCATCTCAGTGATGGTGGTTTGTTTAGGAATGGTGTCCACGTTTCTTGTATGGAAGGATTCTCTGTGTGCCAAAAATAGTCTTATCCTTTGTACTTTTACTCCCGATTCATGTCTGAGTCTCTCAACCCACTCTTCAATCTCCTCTGGAGTTTTGTTCTTCACTTCTACTATTTTACTGTTGCCATTCACTAAAACACAAAAGTAGATAAATACAAAAGAATTTGGAAGTGGTATACTTGAACTACAAGCCATTGCAGTAATGTCTGTATCTTAAAGGGGAAGTATCATGGGGTTTTTGGTATCTTTTGTTAAAATGATGAAATAAGATCTTCAATCAGCTGCCAAATAATTCTAGAATGACAAGAGAAAGGATATCAACTCAATTCTTTAAAAGAACAACTTGTTATCTGTTCTAGCACATTTTGGAAACAAAAATACAAGAACTTGAAAAAAATTAGCCTAACATTTTTCAAGTTTCAATCCATACCAGCCTACTCTGTCTCTGGCCAAGGGCACTTATCGACAGTTTTATTACACTGTCATGTGGTGATAAAAATTATTACTTGGCAAATTATTTCTTTGTTTCTGCTAACAGACAAACATTTTTGGGTTCTGAAATGACAGCAAATTTGCATGATACATCCCCTTTAAGCAGCATTCTTCCATCCCCAGTTCAAATTTATGTATTTCAAGTATTTCTCCTCAATCTCTTCACCTCTTGGTATGGCATAAGCAAAAGTCAAGCGGTCTCAATCTGCCTTAATGGTTTTTATTCTACTCCAATTGATCAGCAGGACTAAGATGAGTAAAATACACAACCACACTTGATTTCATATGCATTTTTGTTGTGTATTTGCACTCAGTTGAAAAAAGTTGTCCTGTGCAAACTTTCAATAATTGTAAACAATGCATGGCATGCGCATATTTTGTATCTTTTTCTTTGTCTGCAAGCAAAATGCAAATTTTAAGCCCTAAAAACTGCACATACTTTTATCTTCTAACAACATGAAGATAAATAAGCTGATAATTCGGTCAAATGCTTGCCAGAAAGATGTTGGTTCTTATCCTTTGCGGTTTAAATTTTTTAACTGACAACACTTTTATAATTAAGTGTAGACCACAAGGGTGAGACATCTGTACTACTAGGGGGGAGGAGGCATGATGCAGTGGTGAAAGCACTCGCCTCCCACCAACGTGGCCCAGGTTCGATTCCCAGACTCAGTGTCATATGTGGGTTGAGTTTGTTGTTGGTTCTCGTCCTTTCTCCAAGAGATTTTTCTCCAGGTACTCCGGTTTTCCCCTCTCCTCAAAAACCAACATTTCTAAATACCAATTCGATCTGGAAAGTGTCTCCAATTAGTGCTCTGCGCTGAATACATTGACACTTATAAAACGTGATTTTTTTTTATTTTATGCAGAAAAAAAAGCACAATCAAGGGGTTAATATGCAAAATGAGTGATCATAGAAAATTCTCCTAATCCCTTCAATAGGTGTAAGAGAGTAAGGTCATTTTTAACACCACTTGAAGACAGTATTTAAGCTTAATTAGACATCCATTAAGCTTAAGTAACTTACGAAAATTTGCAACGATCCTGGGATGTTTCCCATTTCGTTCTCTGACGTAAATTGTAACTTCAGGATTGTTCTTTGCAAACTCCACGATCTCCTTGACAATGTACGTATTCCCTGAGAGAAACACACGAGGTGATGCCGGTCAAAAGAGCTTCGCGAAAAGACAAAATCCTTTTCAACAGTTAATGCATTACCTTATTCCTCTGCTGCTTCCTCCGCGTTTACAGTAATTAAAAACTAGCCGCTGTAACGGGCGAACAAAGCGACCGAATACTCTGTTAGGGATTCCAACCTGCGCCATATTGAAATTTAGAAATTAGTTCCCAGATCCTTTTGAACTACGTTCTTCATGTGAGAGGCTTAGAGGTGACAACAGACAGGCACCCCAGGAGGACCCCCAGGAGATTTGCTTTGTGGCCACAGCCCTCCTTTGGCGAACTCGTGTATGTATACTTACAATAAAATAAATTCTCCTTAATAAGACTCCTGCGAATATAAATCCACAGACGAGACAAAAAAATATGTTACCGCAACTTGCAAATATCAATCGCAAAAATAGCACTGAATCTAGAAAATTAATTTATATTTATACATTACCTAGGCAAAGGTAGTTACAGCTTGCATGTAACACAGGCGGTAGGTTTCCTTGGTTTAATTCCTGAATGAAAGCTGATATTAACTCAGTCGACGATCTTCAACGCAGCTTTCATATTTCCGACGATACCAGATGAATGGGAACAGCATTTCGTCACCTGGACTGGCATTTATATAACTCGGTAGAGGTCTTTGTCCAAGGAAACAATGCAACGACATACACCACGCCCAAACCGCTACCTTTAGGATCAGTTCCAGTCATGGGCTCGAGCCCCCATCAAACATGTCTGTTTTTTACTTTACTCATATCACATTTTTTTTCTTTCTTTCATAGGAATAATGGAGGAAGAGAACTTGACGAATATTTTCTTCAAATGACGCCCGTAAAATGAAATGTCCCATGGCTCTCCCCAAGATTAGGACAGCTCTTTCAGTTTAAAGAGCCTGTTCACAGTTTAAATTCAGCTTTGCACTGACAAGATATCAAAGATGTTGTATATCAACCATTTTAGGGGCTGGCCACAGGATGAACTAGCCATGGAGGAAAACTGGATATGCTATTAATTTTAGTATTACACAGGCCCGTAGCAAGGCTAAAATAACTAGGGGGGCTGAGCAAAATGGTTAAACAAAACTACCCCCCCCCCCCCAAAAAAAAAAAATAATAATTATTATAATTATAAAAAAACCAGACAGATTAGGGAGTTTAAGATGCAACGAGAACATAAAAAAGCAGTAGATTTAGTAAGCAAATCAATAACTTTGCACCTGCGTCACACTTTTTGGTACATTGCTTTGCCGTTTTGTTTTTTTTTTAACGCGGACTACCACGTGAAATTTCCTAATTTCACGTCTGAAGGAGAATGCAAACAAACGAAGACAAATTTTTCTTTCTCTTTTTAAATTTGGAATCGGGCATTGAGAATGCGACTGCGGGAAAATTTTGCTCTTGAGAGGACATAATTGTGTGGCTTTCGACAACGCGCGAATACTAAATTGCTATAAACTAAGGGCATTTATATTGCTATCAATGAGCGGATGTCTTAAAAAAACAAGTAGTTTATTTCAACAGCTTTCACGGTTTGCGATTGGTTGATTTCAATCCATTTTGCCTTTATTTCCGATTCACAAGGTAGGACTGCCTTCGTTGCCGTTGTATATAACTGAAGACAAACTGTTAGCGAAGGAAACTGACAGGTAGTAGACAAATTATTGAAGGTTGTGAAAAGGCACTTGCAGCATCAGAGTTCAAGACTGATTGATCAGTGCACATTAATCTGTTTTTATTATCATTTTTTTGGCAAATTGTTTTTTAACGTCCAAAATTCTGGGGGGGCTCAAGCCCCCCCCCCCCCCCCCTTGCCCCTCCCCCTGCTACGGGCCTGCAGTAAGGAAGCGAGAAAGAACTAAAACGTTAAACCCTTAATTGATTTTAAAGCTCCTGACACATTAAAGTTTTCGAAAATTGTTAGGTTGCTCTTAAGGGGGAGTTACACCTGAATGCCATTTTTCCACCACTTGACGTGGCTTTAATGGAAATATCTCGTTCGAGTTTCAAGCAATCCAAAAACTCTATCATCATATCGTGAATCTGTGTTGTGGAGTATTTTGTGAATTTTTAGGTATATTTGTGAGGAGGAGTTTTTCTAGAAAGAGAAGTAAGAAATATTAAAGATTTAGTGAAGTTTTAAAATTGGAATTTGTAGTTAATAATTAATAGATGGATACCAAGTTAGTCCACTGGCAACCTGGGGTGCTCTTGCGTGGGTATCATTATGTCTATTAATGTTCCAAAAATCATTTTCTTTCCTCTATCCCTTCTTAAAACCACTTCAAATTTCATTCAAATTTAGGTGTATTGCCCCCTTAACATGCTGATCATAGTTTCATAAGAAAATGAGTCACCTAACTCGTTTTTGTGTTACAACCACTTAAAGCTTGAATTAGGGGTGTCTTTAACTGGTTATACTGTTGCTATCAGGGTGACCTATTATGTCGAGAAAACGACCATAACTTGTTCACCAATGATTAGGCATTTGTTTCATTCCATTATTGTTGTATCAACTGATAAAGAGTGGCAGTATTGATCCGTTAAAATATAAATGTTGGAAATCAATGCCAGCCACCTTAAAAGTCACCTCGGGTTGGTCTTTGCCATTACTGATTAAGTCATTCTAATATTGGACTGATATCAAGCCTCTAAAATATACGGCACACAATTAGCACTGGCACCGGTTGTTTATTGTTCTATTTTATTATCTACTCATAGAGGAGGACTGCTACGAGCCATGTGCAAATGTTTCAAAGAAGACGAGATCAGGTTTGAGCATCACTTCAACGATTATAACAAAAACAACGCAGGCTACCTCGAGCACGTCAAGCGCTTTGAAGACGAGGCTGTTACCTGTGATACACCCATCTTACAACACTTCATCGCCGTTTTGTGCGCGTTTCAGCGGCACACATAGGAAGAACATGGCAATTTTTCAAGCCTAAACTGTAAACAGGCTCTTTCATGGTTTCTGGTACCATTTTGACTGAGAAGGGGCACAGCCCATTTGCCTCAAAGTAGTTTATCACATACTCAAATAGCGCCACCATAAAGTCAGATCAACCGCTGTATTTAATTGAATACTGAAACTTTAGCTTTAGCGTGACTTTTGGGTAACATTTGCTGCATGCATATGAGTTTATAAACTGTTGGCACTGTATTACTATCACAATAATGAAGGTTTTCCTTTACTGCGCGCTATGGTTGGTTCGCCAAACTCGCGCCATTTTCTCAACCAATGAGAAGCAAAATCAAAACCAATCGTGACTTGTTCGTGCGTGTTCTCTCGCGCGCGCTACATGGTGCCGGCTACATGTATTTGCTTAAACTTCTGATTGGTTCCTTTCGCTGTTTGCTGCGCTCTGTGATTGGTTAGCAAAACTCGTGTCACTCTCTCAACCAATGAGAAGCAAACCCCAAACCACTCGTGACTTGTTCGTGCGTGTTTTCCCGCGCTTGGTGCCGCCCGCGCTACATGTATTTGCTTTGCATTCTGACTGGTTCAGGTTACGTGATTTACGTCTTCAAAAGGGTAAGCATACTCACTGTCTGTTTGTATCAGATACAGATTTAGGAAAATAAAGCAAATGAAAAGATAGACATATCTGTATTTATGCTATTTGCGTTAAAAGGAAATTTTGATGGAGACCTTCATGTTGAAAAAGTCAGGATTTTTATTTGGCATACTATTTGTTATACTAGCTACAAGGCGTATTTCTTTTTCCCATTCTCGTTAATAACACAGATATGCTGTTGAGAAAAGAACCAAAAACTTGTATTAAAATTACGTTAAATCAGGCCAGTACCTTACTGTTTGTGGTTTTAGTACTATCACTGCATGCATACCACACAAACATTAAGGAAATTGAGGAACCAGGTCAATCGACGGTGCCGAGGTAAAATGTCCTTCAAAGTGATTTTAAGCAGCTCGGAAAATAGCACCAAGGACAAAGTCATCTAAAACGTGATTCTCATTTTCTTTAAACTAATTTGTAATAATTTACCGGTATTATGTCCACTCACTTTTTTAAAAAATTGCCTAATGTGGCTTAACTATACAATTGCTAGAAGCTCCAAGACAGTGTTCAAGTTACGGTCATGCATTCAAGTTTTGCATGGCAGGTGTACTTCAGGGGTGAGGTTAGGTGAAAAGTGATGGGGGGAGGGTAGGGTGGGGGATGAAGGGTGGGGGGTATGGTAGACGCTCAATGACAGCCTGCAAGTAAGTTACTGTCATACATGTATTCAAGTTTTGCATGGTAGGTGTACATGTACTTAGGGATGGGGTGAGGTGAAAAGTGAGGGGTGGAGGGGGTGGGGGGTAAGCATGAACTCAAAGGCAGCTTTCAAGTTACTGTGGTATGTATGTTACATGACTGGCATATCTCAAGGGTGGGGAGGGGAGTGGTGAGGGCAGGGGTGCAGAACAGATAGACGAACTTGAATTTGCCTAAACATCCAAGGGATGAATATTATTAGCCAAGGCCAATGGCCAACATTCTTTGCAAAAAGGTTCAACACTTATTGAAATATTCATTATAATCCTGCAAAATAAATAAAATATAAATTAAATTATGACGATGAAAACAATAAAAAATATTTAACTCTCAAGATATTAAATTTCACTTTTTAAATATGAACAAAACACATCAAGTCAATGTCATTAAAGTTGATCTCACCAAGGCATAGCCAACAACAAATTTATCAGGAATCTCAAAACCAATGTCTAAAAAATAAGAGGAAAACAAAATTCCTGTCCTTTAATCTCTCCAAACACATTTTATCAGCAACTCCAAGCAACTAAGCATTTTGAAATTACTCAATCCCCAGCTTCACTGACCCAATTTTAGCTTAAGAGTAATCAACTCCTTCACTATTTCGTTGGATATCTCCGGTGTTTGTTGTACGCGCACGTCGATTTTGTGGATCTTGTGTCTTATAGGGGGCCTCGATCGATGGTAAGGGTCGATATGTCGGTCGACACACGGTCGACTCACGGTCGATATCTCGGTCGATGTATCCACCGAGTATCGGTCGAGTATCGGGCGAGTGTCGGTCGAGCATCGGCCGCTATATAGGCGACGTATCGACCGATCATTGGATCATCTTCGGTCGAGAAATCGACCGACAGTCGGTTGCGATAGCATCGCCAGAGTGTCGGCAATTTATCGGTGAACCGTCGGTCAAGTATCGGTAAAGTATCGGTCGATGCATCGGCCAATACTCGGTCGACACGAAAAAGGAACGAGGATTTTACTTTGTTTTAAACCCGTTAAACCGGGACACTACAGTGTAATACGCTGGCATATTTTTGCGCTTTCTCTTGACCTAACGTGGTAAAATGATGCAATGGTGGAAGAATCAAATGAGATAACGACAGACTATCGACCGACTATCGGTCGTTATTGATATGACTGTTGCGATGATTTCAACAAAATTTATTCGTTTCTCGTTTGATAAACTCGCTCGTACTCACAAGATCGCTCGCTCTTTTTCTCCTCGTGTTCTAGTGCCAAAACCGGTCCTGACCGGTTCGGCTTACGTCACACACGCACCACAGGAACCCCATTTCGGGTCCGACATTGCGGTGCGCGATGTACATGAATGTCGATCGAGATAAGGAAGAAGTGTCGAAAAAACATATCGATGGAATATCGACCGATATATCGGCCGATACTATCGACCGATATATCGGCCGATACTATCGGCCGGTAAGCGGTGAAATATAGATAGAAATACACCGACACTTCACCGACACATCACCGATACTTCACCGATATTTCACCGAGTCATCCCCAATTATCGACCGAGTGTCGACCGAGTAGCGACCGAGGCTCGACCGAGATATCGACCGTCAGTCGACCGTGAGTCGACCGACATATCGACCGTTACCATCGACCGAGGCCCCCTATAAGACACATGATCCGATTTTGTAATATGCAATGATTATCAGGGGAAAAACGAAATGGGGACTGAAGCCGATCACATCAAGCAAAGCTGTTGGGCCGAAGCAGAAGCGGTTGAAGAGGGTAAAATTATCAGCGCTACGGAATTATCGGGGAACCACCGTAACCGCATGTATTGTCTCAGTCAAAACGAAAATTCTTGCTGCTCTTCAGTCAAAAAGCCGACGAATAAATCTATTCGAGCGAAATATTGTTGAGAATAGCGAAGTTTCGAAATTGCTTATCGAAAGTTCGGGTGAAAATTCGCTCTTGAATGAACGTCCCAAATTGTTAATGCTGCAAATAGGACACAAGTATCCGTTTGACGCTTGAAAGAAAACGTTTAAAAAGAGCTGACTCCGTTTAACGCTTTGGAAATTACCGTAATAGTCGTAATACAGTGAGTCTTTGTGAAAACGCTACAAGCAAAAGCGGCGGCTTCCCCTTTACTAGTTATCTTATAGCGACAGGCGACGTAAGAAAAGACAGGGCTTGAACAATCGTTCTCAAACTCATTAATAATTCATGCAGTCAAAAGCCAATAAATGACCTCCATTTCGGTCAGGTGGATGAATCTTGATACCCCAATGAAACACCAGATGAAACACCACCAGGTTTTCATCTGAGATGAAACATGTTTTTCATCTGAGATCAAACATTTGCATTTTAATGAGATTAATTTCTTATTGTTTCATTTGAGAAGACATGTCAAAAACTCGGGCTTCGTGCTTTATCACGGGTTCCAAATACCTCGAAACAGATGAAAGCACTCGGCCTGCGGCCTCGTGCTTTCATCTGTTTCTCAGTATTTGGAACCCGTGATAAAGCACTCGCCCTCGTTTTTGACATATTACATGAAACCGATGATCGAAAAATCAATCGATCAATCGATGACAATCGTTGCCTTGTTAGTTAATTGGCATCGATTGGCATCGGCCAATCGATGACCAATCGATAATCACGCAAAAGTGGTCGCAACTCATCGATTGCCATCGATTGGTGTTAAAAAAATTTCGGTATTCAACACCTTCCAGCATGTATGTATACGCGCTCGCAGTACGCACAAATGTTTCAGATTTGAATTCGTTCACTGGATTGTTTGTATGCAGATGCGACTGGAGACGAGTGAGTTCTGAATGGTGGGTGATGTAATTATACTGAACTGTAATAAAATAAACCAGAATAAACGTGAATAGGCTTCGGTAATCATTTTATTACTTCTTTGTCCCAACAAAGGTGCATAAAGTGAACAGGGTAAAAAATGAATAAAGTTTACTGCATGCAGGCTTAAATGGGTGAGCCGTATAGTAAAAGCTAACTTAGAGCTGCGCGAGAAAAAGCCAACAACACAACATGTACAACCTCTGTCCGAAACACAGTTACCACCGGTCACAAGAGGACTATAGGCCACAGTTTGGACTCAGATTTTTTTTGTAAATCTTGACTGAAAATAAAACGCATCAAAAATGAGAACCAATCGATGACAATCGATGTCAATTAACTGATCGATTGGCGTTGATAATCGATAAAAATTGATAATCGATGAAATCGATAATCACAGAGAAAACCCGTGCATCGATTGTTCATCACTTATCAATATCAATCGATTAAGGTTACTTCCATGTTTCGCGAGTGCCTTCAGGAAAATCTAGCGTGCGCGCGCTGCTTTCGATAAAACCACGGAAAACTATATATCACTGTAAAGCTGATAAATTGAAGTTTGCGAAAATATCAATGTTTTTTTATTTTGTTGGATACATAAGCGCTCAGAGGCCTGCAAACTCATTACTAGCGACGTTTACCTAACTGGATTACCCACTCTCACGTAAAGGCGCAAAACCAAACAGACTGCACAATATCAATCAGGAGATAATAGGCTAACAAAGTGTGTCAGGCTTTTTCTTTATTCCTATTGGTTTGTGAGAAAACCCATCCTAAAGATGGACAATGGAAAATTTTTGTAGTCGCGTCAGATGTTAACACGTCACGGGAAAAATATTTTGAATTTCGTAAAAGCCTGACACACTTTGATGCATTAATATCTGATGACCATTTTGGCCAAATTTCGTTGAAATCTGGCAAATCTACATACCCTATTAATTCATTTGAAGATGGGGAATTCGCGCAAAAACAAAACCCGTGTTTTCGGCCGTGAAACATTTTCAGAGTTTTCCCACCTCATTAAAAAAATACTTGTCAACGCGCTCACGCCGCCGGCCAATCAAACACAAAGAAGCATTCCCTGGGGAGTTTTGTAGCTAAAAAAGAAACAATCGAAATTCCCCGCGGAAGCATTTAGTGTTACTGTAATATTGTAAAGCGATTTCTGTATGGGAAAAGTTAAGTCTGGCGCGAGAAAGCGACCGGCGAAACCAAAACAAAGAAGAAAACGGCAGATAGATGCAGAACATGAAACTGGCAGCCCCAGCGGAGTTGACAAGAGACACGCACTTCTCACCGCTATTAGTACACGAGGCTGCGCGCTAAAGTTCGCTGCTTATTTTCAGCCGGTCAACAACGGCGAAAGTGGCTGAATTGTTGCCGGCATCTTCGATTTCGGACTCCGAACTGATGTTTGACCCTCCATTATCCGATTTCTTGTCCTCGAATTTCTCTGCTGCCGAGGCAGTTAATTTTTATCCGGCTTGCCCCGATGTCTTTCGACGAGGATGGGTTTGAAAGAAAATCTGACTGGTTGTACAAAGAACCTTTGTCGCTCTCCGCCAGCTGAAGTTTTTAGGCTTCGTCAAATGATTTTTTGACCTTCTTTGGCCCCGTTTTTTTCTTAACTTTCACCCAAGGCGACTTTTCTAGTTTCGCTTTCTTCACAACAGCCTTTTACGCAATGCTTGAATCCAAAATGGAACGCTGTTTTACAGTACAATTTTACATACAACGCCGTGACATGCGATGAACACGATGGCAAAATATGCAAATTTGCCGGATATTCGAGATCGCGGGTAAATTTTGCCGCGTAATATGTCAACACGATCCCGCATAAATTGGATTATGACACCTTCACTTGCTCACCGCTTTTCCTACGAAAACTTTGTTTTTCAGATAGCTCGCGTTCTTTTTGAGATTTCTAACGGCCGTTTTCACAAAACTTTGCATCCCTTTCTTGTTTCAACAATATCTAAAAAATTTATTTGAGAAAAATTCGACCTTCCTTCCCAATAAGTAACCTTAATTGGCATCGATTGTCATTGATTCATCGATTGTTCAAGCCCTGGAAAAGATCAAGACATAGGACATGATTCTTAGCGTTATTTTTCAATTGCTTTTTTGTTTTGCTTCCGCTTGCCGAGACTTGAAAGTTTTACGCACCCGAACACAAGTGATCTGATAACGTCCAGCCGCAAATAAAAAATGGTAGCTCATGATTCACGGACTCGCGAATAGGCCATTTTCATGATGGCGAGCGTCATTTGACTACAACTACTAGAATTCATTTTGTTTTCCTTTTCAAATTCAAATTTTGTAAACCCAGTGGACAGCAAAGAAGAATAGCTCTAATTAGCATGAAAGAACAAAAAACGGAAGTATTCTGATAGTTGTAGTCAAATGACGCCATAGTGACAGGTCACCCCATGTAACGGAATCCGGAATCCGGAATCCAGAGAAATTTTCATGTTGTGTCGGAAACAGGATAATAGCATAGATATCAAATAGCGATTGTGAAATGTTTGTCTGGAAATTTTGTTATTCTTATGTCTGGAAGATTCGTATCTAGCCAATCAGCGTTCTTTTTAACTAAGGTGTCCCGCAAAGATAAGGAACAATAGTCTGTGATTTATTTAGCTTTCAGTCGAAGTAATCTTTTATATCAGTCGAGTCGAGGAGTTGTTACAGTTGTGAAACCTAGCGAGAATAGAAGAGGAGAAGAATAAAAATCTAGTGAAGACGAGACAGTGTGGGCTATCCTTACTAATTCCCCACATTAGTGGCACCTCCGACGGGAACTGCAGTGATTTGGACAACCTGTTAGTCAATGGAAGCTAAACTGGAGGCAGAACTTCAGCTTCTAAAGCTTACACGAGGAAGGACGAAATCTGTCGTGGAGAAGGGAAATATCGAGAAGATCACTCGACATAAAGAAACTCTGGGAAAGATTGTGGCATCTATAGAAGACTTGAAGCTAGACATCGAGAAAGGTAAGCTTGAAGCGGGGAAAAGCATTGACGAAGTTGATGAATGGGGAAAAATTATCGAGCAAACGATTGATGATGTAGATAAAGAAGTAGAAGATTTAAATCGTCATCTCGAAGAAGCTGGGGCAAAAGCAATAAACAAAAAACGGGAAGAGGAAGAAGCTCTTCTAGCCAAAAGGAGGGAGGATGAACTGAACTTTGAAAAACTTAAACTTGAGCAAAAATCAAAAATGCAGTCGCCCGATCAGCCCGCCGGAAAACCCCTAAGTAAGGGAAATGTCAAAATGCCAAAGCTGGTAATTACGAAATATGACGGCACCTACGAAAAGTGGCTTTCCTTTTGGAACAAGTTCAAAGCGGAAATCGATGCAGCCGATATTCCCCCGGTTACTAAATTTGCTCATCTCAAAGAATTACTGGAAAGTGATGTTTGTGAATCAATCGATGGCCTCCCATTTAGTCCTGAAGGTTATGAACGTGCTAAAAATATCTTGAAGTCCAATTACGGCAAGACAAGCGAGATTGTGAGAGCGTATATTGATAACATCAATGGTTTACCTGTGGTAACTGGATGCATCCCTAATGAAATTCATAAATTTTGTCAGACTTTGAACTACAATGTTCAATCATTAGAGACTCTAGGTAAACTTTCTGGGTGTTTATTTATGGTGCGTGGCGTCCTAGACAAATTGCCAGACATAAAGGCAGACCTCGTGAGCGGAAAACCGGGATGGCAAGATTGGGGTTTCGGGGACCTTATGCAGGCTTTAGAAGAATGGAAAGCCATTCATCCGATGGAAACTTTGGGGGTAGAAAAGGTAAACGAAACGTCTCCGACTCCGCCGATTTATCACCCGCCGCGTCCGCCGCGTCCCCCACGTTTGCCTCGTGACAGAAGTTTCTACGCGCGACAGGGCGAACCCAACCCACGACACGCGTGTGTCTACTGCGATCGCGTGACACACAGATCTTGGGAGTGTGAGAACGTGACATCTCCAGCGGAGCGCCGTCGCATTCTACAAAACAAACGCTTGTGCTTCAACTGCACTGGGCCTCAACACAGCGCTTCACAATGCCGAAGCCGCGCATCTTGCGTACACTGCAAACAAAGGCACCACTCATCTATTTGCGACCGACCGTCGGCAACTGGACGCCAAAGAGCGAACAACGGCGGAGTGGCTCTAACTGCAACTCAAGAAGGAGAGAAAGTCTGCCATCCAATCGTACTTGTCAAGTTGAATGGCGTGACCTGTAGAGCCCTACTGGACACCGGTGCGACTGCGTCTTATGCTTCAGGATACATCTTGGATCGTCTAAACCTCGTACCAGCTCGCACTCTAACACGCCGTATACAAACTATCGTGGGCATAGTGACTAAGCGGACAGAAACTTACAATACGCAAGTGAGTGACACTAAAGGAAACAATGCAATTTCATTACGAGTAACTAGAGTAGACCGCGCTGAACTTTTGTCCGTGGAAAATCCTAACTATAAGGAAATGATCAGCAAATACCGCCATCTGGAAGGCGTTTTAATGGAAGACACCGACACTAAGAGCTTACTTCCGGTCCATGTTATTCTGGGCGCGAGTGACTACGCGAAGATAAAAACTCGAGAATCCCAACGCACCGGAGCTATCGGCGAGCCTGTGGCTGAGTACACTCTTTTTGGATGGACCATCATGTCACCAGGAACGGAGACAGACCTGGACAAGATGTTTCTAGCGCAGACGGCCTCGAATGACTATGAAGAGCTTTACCGGATGGACGTACTAGGACTCGAAGACAAACCTAATGGCGATCAGAGCGTTGTTTATGAAGAATTCCTTGAACAACTCAGCCGCAGCCCTGAGGGTTGGTATGAAACTGGCCTTCCCTGGAAAGGGGACCATCCTCCGTTGCCCTCTAACAAGTCTGGAAGCTTAAAGCGACTGGGGAGCCTAGTCCAACGACTTAAGAAGACAGGAAGGCTAGACGACTATGACGCTATCATACAAGAACAGCTTAATGAAGGAATTATTGAAGAAGCAGAGATGCCAGCAACTCAAAGAGAATTCTACATCCCGCACAAAGCAGTAGTGAGAGAGAGTGCAGAAACTACCAAGATGCGTATTGTCTACGATGCCTCAGCAAGAGCGTACGACTCAGCCCCTTCCCTAAACGACTGTCTGGAAGTTGGACCATCCCTGCAGAATCAACTATGGAAGGTACTCCTAAGGGGACGGTTTCATTCAGTGGCTATCGCTGGTGATATTCGCAAAGCATTTCTTCAAGTGCGTATCCGAGAGCAGGACCGAGATGCACTGCGGTTTCATTGGTTGGACAGCAAGGATCCTTTTCGTGTTCGCACGTACCGATTCACCAGAGCTCTGTTTGGTTTGGGACCCTCGCCGTTTCTGCTTGGCGGCGTAATTCAGCACCATCTGAACACTTGCAGACCTGCACACCCTGATCGCGTAGCAGAAATCGAGCGAGAACTGTACGTTGACGATCTCATTTCTGGTGGAGGTACTATCCAAGAAGCGAAACAAAAGAAAGCTACAGCAACTGAGATGTTCCACCAGGCCACCTTTCACTTACACAAGTGGCATTCAAACGTGACTGAACTAGAGCTCACTGAAGAAACTGAAACTGGGGATGACTTAAGCTACGCCAAGCAACAACTCGGAATCAAGCCGAGAGAATGTGGGCTGCTTGGTTTAAAGTGGAACAAACTGACGGACGAAGTTGGAGTTACAATTCCAGAGGAAGTTGCCCAACCGACAAAGAGAGGGATTCTGGGAAAAGTGGCGAGGATCTATGACCCCCTTGGTCTTATCGCTCCAATCACCCTGCAAGGAAAGCTTCTGTACGTGCATGGGACGCTCTGTTATCCACCCCCCTAGAACAGCAGTGGCAGAAGTGGGAACGTTCCTTGCCGCAACACGTAACTTGTCCACGAGCACTTACCAGCGTCCAAGAACCTATCGAGGACATTAAACTTCATGCTTTTGGAGACGCGAGCGGAAAGGGCGTGGCCGCTTCTGTGTACGCTGTGGTCAAACAGTCAAGCGCAATCAACCAAGGCCTGGTTACAGCAAAGGCAAGACTGGCCAAACAAGGGCTGACAATACCTCGCCGCGAACTGGTCTCCGGTCACATGGCTGTAAATCTTCTGACCAACGTTCAAGATGCACTTCAAGGATTCCCTGTGACTTCGCTGCATTGTTGGCTTGACAGCAGCGTTGCCTTACATTGGATACTAGGAGGAGGAGACTATAAGCAGTTTGTGGCCAACCGGGTACGAAAAATTAGAGAACACTCTGATGTTGTCTGGAGGCACGTACCTACTCAGGATAATCCTGCAGATCTTGCTAGCCGAGGTGGACTGGTAACTGAGGAGAACCAACTGTGGTGGAAGGGACCAGAGTGGCTAAGTGATCCTGCGAAATGGCCAGCCGACCTTGTGACCGCGCCCACCGCTGAATCTAACGCAGAGATGAAAGCTACAAAGGAGCTCTTTGCCATGGCCGTTAAAGCTGATGACGATCTAGACCATCTTCTGGCCAAGCACAACTACTGGAAGACTTTGCGAGTGTGCGCTTGGATTATGCGGTTTGCAAACAACGCTAGAGCGAAAAGAGCGACAAGAACAAAGGGACCCCTGACAACAGACGAAATTGAGAAGCAGAAACACTTTTGGTTGCTACGCGTACAGAGCCGGGGAATTGAAAGCATGGAGGAAGATCGCCTGTGCCTAAACTTACAGAAGAACAAAGATGGATTGCTTGAGTGCCGTGGGAGACTGCAAGGGGTCTATCCGATATACATCCCAGACGCCACAACGTTCGCAAACAAGTATGTCGAACACGTCCACAAAGCCACTCTTCACGGGGGAGTGGGGCTTACTATGGCTAAAGTGAGAGAAGAGTTCTGGATTCCCCGCCTGAGGCGCCTCGCGAAGAAAGTCATCAGGGAGTGTTATGGGTGCAAACGCTTCCAGGCTGTTGCTCTCGCAGCTCCACCCCCCGGTTTATTGCCTCTGGAGAGAACTGAGGGCTCAACTCCCTTTGAAATTGTTGGCGTAGATTTTGCTGGGCCGATTAAGTACCGCAAGTCCTCTCGTGTAGAAGGAAAAGGCTATCTGGTGCTCTACACGTGCAGTTTAACGAGAGCCTTGTACTTGGAGGTCCTGCCTAATCTGGAAACTACTACCTTTCTTTCAAGCTTGAAGCGTTTCATCGCTAGACGTGGACGACCTTTAAAGATCTTTTCAGACAATGGAAAAACGTTCGTAGGAGCGGCAAACCTACTGAAAGGAATCCAGAAAGATGAGCAAGTACAAGGCTACCTTGCATCGGAGAAGATTATCTGGAGGTTTAACCTAAGTCGAGCACCCTGGTGGGGTGGCCAGTTTGAGCGACTAGTGGGCCTCTTCAAACGTGCATTCTATAAAGTAATTGGTGGAGGAATGCTATCCTGGTCAGAGCTGTGCGAAGTCGTGCTGGATGTTGAAACTCAACTAAATCGCCGCCCCCTGTCCTATGTAGAAGATGACGTCCAGCTCCCTCTCCTCACCCCATCTTCTTTCCTATTCCAAAGATGTATTCGCCTCCCTGAACAAGAACCATGGCGAGAGGAGACAACTGACCTACGAAAGCGTGTCAAGTATTTGAGGTCTTGTAAGGACGCTGTGTGGAGACGCTGGTCTCGAGAGTACTTGGCGGCGCTCAGAGAGCGTCACAACTGCAATGGAAAAGGCAAGGCGAGGCCCTTAAAGCCTGGTGACGTCGTTCTCATTCGTTCAGAAGAAAAGAACCGAGGAAAGTGGCCATTAGGAGTGGTCGTTGAACTATTCAACGGCCGTGATGGAATTGTACGTGGAGTGAAGCTGCGCGCAGGGAAAACGTTTCTGGAGAGGCCGATTCAACACCTTTATCCCATGGAACTAGCATGCGATAGAGCGCCGGAGAGAGCTGAAGTCCTTACCCCCCTGAATGCTAAAGCGCCAGTCTTTCGTCCACGGAGAGAAGCTGCGGTTGCCGCAAACTTGCGTATTCGTGACGCTATAGAGAGTGAAGAACTTTAAAACTAAACGCAGGACAGAACTGTGCGGATGGACGGAGAATATAAAGTGATTTCAGCGAGCTTTGACATTCGTTACTTTGTTTTGTTTTGTTTCTGATTTCAATTAATTTAATTATTAATTAAGCTAGCCGTTTCCTCTGTTTACATGTGCTTCCGTTTGGAAGGCACATGGGGGGAGTGTGTCGGAAACAGGATAATAGCATAGATATCAAATAGCGATTGTGAAATGTTTGTCTGGAAATTTTGTTATTCTTATGTCTGGAAGATTCGTATCTAGCCAATCAGCGTTCTTTTTAACTAAGGTGTCCCGCAAAGATAAGGAACAATAGTCTGTGATTTATTTAGCTTTCAGTCGAAGTAATCTTGTATATCAGTCGAGTCGAGGAGTTGTTACAGTTGTGAAACCTAGCGAGAATAGAAGAGGAGAAGAATAAAAATCTAGTGAAGACGAGACAGTGTGGGCTATCCTTACTAATTCCCCACAGTTGGAATCCGGAATCCAGGACATTTTTTATGTTGGAATCCGGAATCCAGTGAGCTGGAATCCAGAATCCACTAAAGTTTTGGAATCCGGGATCTACTTGTGTCGGAATCCACTTGTGTCGAATTGTTTTGGTAGATTCTTCTATTTTTCTACCCAGTCACCTTTTAGCGGTCCACCTCTGAATCTTCTAAGCTTGCGACACTCGAAACACGGGTTCGAACTTGTTCACACAGGACCCACCCCTCCCCGGGGGGATATTTTCCTCATGACGTCAGCTTCAAAGCACATGCGACAAAAAAGATTCTCGAAGATTCGCTCGTTGACGCTTTCGAGTGCTTGCATCGGAAGGTTTTTGAATCAAGTGGTTTTTAACTTCACGGGTATGGGAAAGCACAAATCAAAGGAAGACAGGTAAGTTTACAGAAGTTTAGCTTTAAGATATTTCGAGATATTGTTTATATGATTGATTGAGGATGTAATAAGAAATAAGCTTACGTGTCGGATAAGTGAAGACAAAAAGAATCCGAAAAGAAAATCCGTCCTCAAATCGAAATTAAAGTGACTTCTCGATCGATCTCGAGTCTGATTCTTGAGAGTATTAATTAGAACAGAGCAAAACGTAGTTGAAGCTTGAATGACTTGTTGATACTTGAATTTCTCGACACTTCTGCAGAATAAACTTTGTTGATTTTAAGAAAAACTCGAGGGAACAGTTTTCTGTAGTTTTGGGGCTCCATTTTTCATTATGATCCGTTGATATACGACTTTAAATCAGAAAAGTGAATCGTCGAAAAGGCAGATTAATTAAAAACTATTTCATTTTTATGGGCTTTTCGTTTTATTGTTTTTCTCGATGTTTTCTTTCTGAAGAGTCCAAAAACTCAAAGCGCTAAGCGATCTAAGGTCTTTGACATACTCAGAAAAACAATGGTCGGTAAAACTGAACTAAAACTGATGGTTAAAGAACAAGTATGTACGGTGCTTTGTTTGAATTACTAGTAGAATAAAACACCATTTTGACCCTTTATCGACCTTTACAAGTAAACATTTTGACGCAAAGAAATAATTGAACGTAATGTTAATTCTAGCTCAGAGTTCAGTTAGAGCAGTTAGCTATGATAGCTAACTTTCGATAACTTAATAATCACGAATAATCTAAATTTAATAATTCGACGCAACATTGTCTACAATCACCCTTTTTATAGTCTTAGACGGGTCAAATAATTGCATTTTACTCTCTTATCAAATGCTGGAAAACATACTGCGTTTCCAAGTATTGACAAGTGGTTCCAAGTATCTGGCAGTAACACACATTTCGACACATTTTGAACATCATAATAAAGGTGAGGAGAGAGAAGGGAAGGGGGGGGGGGGGGAGGTGGTGGTGTATCATAAAGTGACAACCAGAATGAATGAATGAATGAGCTAATGAACTTTATAAATGTGTCGGGAGGAGTGTAGCCGAGGGTAAAAACCCTCTACTAATAGACAACTTTCGATATATTAAAATTGTAACTTGGCTACGATGCTTATGGGACTAAACAGAACAGATCACCTCGAGGTTCAGAAATATATATTTAATTTTGTTTCGATTCGTTTGCTTTATTCCCCTAAGCGTCCCAGCCAAGTTAGAATTTTAATATATCGAAATTGGGCTATTGAAGACACCTAACTAATTCGAACTTATGATTCATGAATGAATGCATGCATGCATGCATGAATGAATGAATGAATGAATGAATGAATGAATGAATGAATGAATGAATGAATGAATGAATGAATGAATGAATGAATGAATGACTGACTGACTGACTGACTGACTGACTGACTGACTGAATGAATGAATGAATGAATGAATGAATGAATGAATGAATGAATGAATGAATGAATGAATGAATGAATGAATGAATGAATAACATCAGCGGTACTTTGGCTGTATGCGGTTGCTTTTGCAATATTAACCTGTATGTCGTTCTCCAGAGATAAAAGAAAAAAAAAAGAAAGAAAAAGTAAAAAGTGGAAAAGAGAAAAAGATCGTGAACATCGCGTCACAACAAGGTATGCGTGTTAAAATACTTATTAAGTAAGAAATTGTACATAACGTTCTTGCTATCGTCCTGGACACCTACACTGAAATGTGATACATGCCGGGTATATGCATCTTGACCAACCAAGATAAGAAATGACATATAATCGCGACAGAGAAAATGTGTTTTAAACTTCCAAACAGTTCCAACCCTTGCAGGGTTTTGCTATTCTAGACACCGATAGATCTAAAGAAGGAAAAATGACTTTCATATAGCATTACTGAACATTTTATATCCTCTTAAGGGATGAAGAACGACGGAAACGAAAAAGGTCAAGCTCATCTAGTAGCGATGAAGTAGTAACAAGTAAAGTAGAAAGGAAAAGGTATGTATCGATATATACTACTTTTTTACAAGTTTTTACACAATCCCGCTGGTGTAATTTTGCATTGATCAGGGTGTTGTCGTTAATATAAAATTTAAGGAACCTTCCGTAACAATGAATTTTTAAAATACAATACGCCACTGCGGCCGACAGCAAATAGCAAACTGTTTCCAGTTTCGTGTTAAGGGCTCGTTTCCATATAGCCTTATCAGTCATACGGGTCGTACCAGTCCTATGAAAGATTTTTCATGACGACTCGGACTATATAGAGGCATTCGTACGACAGCCCAATGCTCAAACAGCCCTCTCCAAATGGTACGTGTCTCCATATAGTCGTCACGAAAAAATTTTTTATAAGACTGATACGACTATATGGAAACGAAGAAGAAATAATGACTTTCATATAGAATTACTGACAGAACATTTTATATACTCTTAAGGGGTGAAGAACGACGGAAACGAAAAAGGTCAAGCTCATCTAGTAGCGATGAAGTAGTGGCAAGTAAAGTAGAAAGGAAAAGGTATGAATCGATATATATACTACTTTTTTACAAGTTTTTACACAATTGAAAGCCGATTTACGATGAAAAATGTAATGGCAACAATGATGACCGTATTAGTAGTACTGTATGTTTATTTTTATTAATTTCATTTTTAGTGAATGTTTTTTTATAATATTCTTCCTTTTAAATAGTATTTGGACAGGCATGTATTTGCATTTGATCTCATTTATTTCAAATGATTTGTTTAGTATGCTGTTTACCATATGAATGTGCACTGAATCTCGTATGATTCATCATTTCTGTGGCACATTCTTCGAAATTATATACTAATGGGTCACTAATCAGATTTTTGTTGTTGTTGTTTATACAGCCACGGAGAATATTCTGTACCAGGTTCATCTCTTCAAACAAGCTCAAGATCAAGATCACCTGGGCCACATTCTAGGTTAGTCAGTAATGTCCTACTTTTCGATAAAAAGTCAGAGGAGCAGCAGTCAACCCTTCCTATCATAATATCAGTTAAGAAGTATATTTTTCCTTTAGGACGTGAACATTAATTCACAGCGCATTTTATACCATAAAAACCTCGCTCCTGATGTAGAGATCTTTACATTCTGTATATTCTCATTCTCTTTTAGTACTAATTTTACGCCAAAGGCAATTCATACAGGATTAAAACAGAGTAAAATCAATGTTTTCTGTCAACGAAAAGAAGAGAAAGGTAATTTCCTTTATTGCATATTTACAAAATATATGTAAATTAGGCCGTAGCTGGATTAAACTAAACACTTTGTTTCTTTTCTCTGTAGTGTCTTTGGAAACACCGATTAGTGTGGTTCAACGAACACCACTACCGCAGCTACGAAGGGATCCGGGTAAGCCTGACAGAACGTTTTTGAAAGTACCAACACGTATATCGTCTTTGTTTTAGCCAAAAATAGCTGTGACTGTTGAACTGATATAGCATGAACTTGAATAAAGTTGTCACCTGTGGTCTACAAACAGATTAGTTTATATTGCAGCTTTCTATTCAGTTTTGATTGTACTTTACGTGATGAAAATACAGTTATTGCTACAGGTTAATTTATTACTTCTCAATAAGGCCACGCGGCTCGGTCATTATTCCAGTACAATCGCACTGCATTTATATTAGAGCTTGCTTTTTCCTGCGATTACATTTTTAATAGAATACGAGGCAAACACCCCAAGCTCAATGAGAGTGAAAGTTTTCAAGAATCCCCCGGATGAAAAGGGGCAGTATACCCTAGACCAGAAGCGCAAATGGTACTTTGAAACTGACGGAGATTCAAGGGGGCAACTCTCTTTAGCGTCAACAGTCAAAAAGTTTCAAGAATACTTTCAAACAGAACATTGCCTTGAACTATCCTACTTTGATGGAGAGGAGGAAATGTTCATTCTCAAAGATTAAGACCTGCGCGAAGCATGTGGGTACTTTATCAATTGCTATCGCAATTACGATAACTATGCACAATTTGTAAAGATTTATGTCAAAGAGAAATGGAAAGCCACCAGTGTGACCTCTACTACAGTTAAAGTAAATCCCGGAACCACCAAAGCTGCAGCGGAGTTTTACAAGGCTTCAACAGTATCTAGAAACTTGACAAACTCATCTCGAAAGTTAGTAGAGTGTTCAACACGAAAGAAACTCAAGCAGAAGTTTTGGACAAAACATCCATTAAGTGTATGGCTTGTAAAATGGTTGTCAAGCTTGGCAAACCATACAACATACACAACTTCAGGAAACATCATGGAAGATGCCAGAAAGTCAGTTCCCCCGGAAATCAATCCATTGCCGCCTTATTTCTCGCCATGACGGCTATCGCGGAAAGGGTGAAGAGTAAGGCGAAAGAAATGATCGAAGAATGTGAGAGATTTGCAAAGGATGAGTCGTTCAGCGCTGCAAACGAGTTAAAGGAAGCACTTCAGAAAGTTGTGGAACAACCATCAGGTCTTGACACTTCTGCTATTAAGATAAAGAATCTGTCCTTGAATGTTACAGAAGACAAAAGTGATGTTCTACACGAGCGTTTCCGGGAATTGTGTGAAGCAGGAGGAGTGGAATTAGACAGCGAGCAGAGCAGCAACAGCAGCGACGATAACAGTAGTGATGACAGTAAAGACAACATCTGACTAGATTCGGAAAATGTTAAAAGATCCCATTCGGAAACCAACACAGAACTAATGCTGGATCTGAAAAAGCTTGACGAAGCGGCTGCAATGCTTGCATTTTTAACTGCCTCTGGTATTTTGCAAAAAAGCCACGTGTTTTACCAGCAAGTCCATTCTTTTTGTTCGAATGCCATGGGGCTGGTCAAAGAGAATCAACTGCCACAGTTATACCCAGCCTTAACTCGTTTCCAGTATGCCATCCAGTTTAATTGCAAGCCTGTAGCTTCATATCTTCTGTCCGGAAGAGGTAAACATGGTTGTGGCAGGAATTATTGCCAAACACCCCAAGAATATGTTGACTCTCATAATTTCAGTTTTCTTCATCCTCGTTCTATAGTACGAAACTCGCCACCTGGAAACGTGACCAACGGAGTAATCAGAGAAGATGTAAAATTGTGCATCCGTATGTGTCTTGAGAAGGAATGCCTCGCAATTTCCAACGAGAAGAGCTGTGGATATATTTGTTGCATAGCAACTGACGAGATGGCTTTGAAACCTGCGCTTGAATATGCTCCATCTCTTCAAGCTGTTCTTGGCCTCGTGGATCCCGATCGTCTAACTGTCAGACATATTCAGGAGGAGCTTAACACAGAATCTAACGATGCCGCAGTGGAATTTTTGAAGACCAGGCAGTTTGTCACCCAGGCAAGGGAAGTTCGAGTGGCGTCACTAGATGGAAAGATTGATTTCCCTATAGGAGTCTTCTATTGTGGGAATAAAGGAGGTGCTGGCTATATTGAGAACATGTATCGTGACATCGTCAATGTCGCAGAGAGATGCTTAAGCTGCTTGGAGAATCATGGGGCCTGTAAGTTCTACTGCGTAGAATGTTTTCTGAAGAAGAGCGTTTGTGAAGACTGTTCCCTTCTTGGATACTCTGACTGGCACCCATTACTTCGTCCATGTACTTCGTGTCTCAGAGAAAACAAACTGTGCCAGAGGCTTTTAACTTTGGCTTGGTGCACAGATTGTGATCCCAAACAGAAATGTTTTATGAGCTTGATGCAAGGCGACAAAGAAAAATATCCATACCAAGTTCCTCTTCCAGATTGTCCCCACAACATCAAATCAGTACGATCTGGTGAATTCTGGTACTGGATTGATATTGATGGCTACCTTGTTAACGTACGGTTATTGTTACTATTGCGGCGAGAAAGCGAGGATGAGTGTTCCAACCTGATGAAGAAGTGTCTTTCTCTGAATGCGGTGCGCAACAAAGATCGCATGGATGTCGAAACTGCAATCGAAATTCACCGAAAATCCGTTCAAGATGCCATACCAGACAAACCGATCTGTGCAACGCTCGTACCAGAACTTGAGTTTAAACATTGGAAGAAGAACGGGAATGGCATTTTAAGTTATCCAATCGGAATTTCTTTCTCTCCTCGACGAAGCAAATTTGTTTGTTACAGATAGGTCACAACATGCAGTCTTCATGATCGACATGCACTGTCCTGCAAATGTAACCTTGATTGCTGGTAGAGAAGATGCAGGGCACACAAACGGCAATGGGAAACAATCAAGGTTCCGAAATCCCGCTGGAATTGCCGTAACTGAAGATGACTACCTCTATGTCTGTGATGCTGGCAATGGTGTTATCCGAACGCTTAATCTCGAATCCTTGTTTTGTCATGCGTTGCAAATTCCTCAAGATCTAGAAGAACGTGAAAATGACGAAGAGGAGGAAAACTGTGCAACTCGACGAGTCCGAAAAATTGATGTTCAAGATCTCATTCTAACAACAGAAGCCAATTTACCCAGCTTGATGTCTCCATTTGCAGTTTGTACCCCAGCTACGGACAAATCCAAGCTGTTCGTTTCTGACATTCGTCTAAGAAAAGTTTTCCGTATTTCACAGGTATCACACAATCAAGAATTAAAAAAGACCACCGGAAATTTAGAAGAATTCATCAGCTTGCCTAGATCAAGTCTACCAACTGCTCTTGCGTTGACACATGATGGAAAGTGTATTTTTGTTGGAGATTGCTGCGAAGAAGGCTCGAAAGTTCACTTATATAATGTTGATGGAGCGACAAAGCTCAGAAGTGTCAGCGAAATTTCAAGTCCAATGGGAATCGGTATAACAGAAAACAGTGACGTTTTTATATCGTCGAGCAAGGAACACGGTATTTACCACTGTAGCGAAGAGAAAATGAGAACTGGAAGTGGGCAACCAGAACTACGTTTTGGTGGTGTTGCCCAAGGGCATAACGATGGCTTGAAAAGCACATGGAACATGCCAACTGGTATATATACCTACCGTAACACTGTTTTTGTCTGCGATACGAGCAATAAGGCTATCAGGATAATAACATCGGCAACGGGGCTTATTCCTCTTCAGCGTG
Organism: Pavona decussata; assembly: GCF_977016875.1. NCBI lineage: Eukaryota > Metazoa > Cnidaria > Anthozoa > Scleractinia > Agariciidae > Pavona > Pavona decussata. Next base: position 1,259,811 of record NW_028145462.1, read on the forward strand.
CTATGGCAAACTATGCCAACATCTTTAAGCTGGACAAGAAGGAGAACTCACGTCTAACATTCGCCGAGTCGTTGAAGTGCTTTGAAGGTGTTGTCTCTTTCTTCCAACAACACGAAGAATACGCATTTGACAGAACAGGGAAACGAAACACCAATGGCCCTGATATGACGATTTCACGAACAACCCGGCAGTTCTTTGTCATTGCTTTAGAGTCAATTACAAATGTTGTTAACACCTTCTCAGAAATTGGAAAAGAAGATCTTCTGAACTTGATTGACTTTGAAAGTTTAACAACCTTGGCAGTCGAAAGTTTCTTCAAGGGGATGCGTGCAGATCACGACATGCCGACAGTGCTTCAGTACAGATATAAGAGGACCCGCTGTGTGCAAGACAACATGATGAGAATATATCAAAAGCACTTTTCGTATTTTACCTGTCCGAACTCGTTCTACCCAGAGAGGATCATAAACAGCGACCCTCCAGACTTTGGTTTAAGACAAACGAAGCAGATGGCGACACATGAGGGAAACCAAGAATTGACTAAAGAAGACGTGGAAGAACTGAAGGACTTTGCGCGAGAGTACGGGAGAGGGGTGAGGCAAGACAACGTGAGGTCAAAGACGAAAGAGCTAAATGGAACATTGCCTTACGCCCTCAGTTTTAGACCTACTGTTATACCAACAGTTGACACCAACGAAGACGTTGTTGCTGCATGCCAGGAACAAGAACTTAACTTAGTTACAAGGTCCCACCCAGTCGTTAGAGTTACTGCAATTTACCAGAAAGACGATGTTATAGCAGTTAGACACAACAGAAGGAGTGAGACATGTCCTTTCTGGTTAGCTGTTCTTGCAGAAGACGTCCATCTGGATGTAAACACCTCGGAGTTCGTCAAACGGACAGTGCAGTTCACTTGGCTTGAACAAAGCGAAGACCATTTAACATACACTTTAGGTGGGCTGTCGCTTTCAAACTCCCCAAAGTGCATCCTGGCTAGAGCCAACAATTACACCTGTGATCAGACAAGAAATGACTGTTTCTTAACTCTGGCTCCAGAGGAGGATAACAGACTTTGTCGTCTTGCAAATTGTGATGAATTCGAGAATGATGTAAGCGATCATGATGACAGCCAAGATAGTCTGGTTGAACAGCAAAAGGATAACAGCACCCATCCTGTTCCGCAGTATGGCCCATCACGACAGGCAGGAGTTAGTTTAACAGGCCGCAGAACTACAAGGTTTCTCCTGCACTAAGTCCTCCCTAAGCAATGGTCTATGGTACCGGATACAACAGCCTTCTGTAAGCAGTAATTATAGCCTTTTATATGTGACGCTTAGCGAAACCAGCAGTGTGTGTTAGAAACTGGAAAATCTTTGGTAGCTACAATTATACAAGTCTCATGCACGGGATGGAAGAGGTAAAGCGCCCTCCTTATGCCTAATTTTGTGAGTTTTGACTAGGGACATAAGCGGAAGCGAAAGCATACGATTTTAAGTCAATGAAAACAGGCCCGAAATACACACAAAAGCATGCAGTGATGCTTTGAACTACAGCCACCTTTTAATAAATGTATGTGACAGCTTACGCGAAAGAGACCAAGAAGGATTGTTATATTATTAGATGTAATAGTCCTTTCTGGTTATGCTTTGCATATGTGGTTTTCCCTAGCATAAGAGGAACATAATCATAATAGGAAGCATAACAAAAAGGGAAATTTTGGATTTTTATAAGCTTTTATACTTATGCTTATACGCTCGCTTTGACAATGACATAGCGATGTTATGCACATACTTGTGTATATTTCGCTTGTGAAACGAACCAGGCTTTAATATAATAAGCAACCATTCGCAACCATGCTTAATGAAAGACTCAAAAGCAAAACCCTTTCAAAAAGCGCCGCTCATCATGATCTTTACTGTAACGCTCAAGTGGACGATGAGTAGAACTTTTTAAATTTAGTTAACGCACTTTTTAAGAATCAAATGACAAAAGCTTTCTCATTTTTGTGACGTGCATTAATTTCTAAGGGAAATCATTTTCCTAATAAACTAAGGGAACGAACGTTTAGATTTATAGCTTGTGCATCATTTGAACTTTCCATTGATGCCACTGATTTATGCAGAAAGTTACGTAATATATGTAACTAAGTTTGAACATTAGCCGTCAATCTGATATTTGTTGTTCGGTATTTGTTGATCATGTAAACGGTATAGGAATTTCCAGTAAATACTAAATGTGACGTTGTTCGATATTTTTTGATCATATAAATGGTATATAGGAATTGCCAGAATGACGTTTTCGAAATGTTTTGTTCTATGAGAGGGTATCGGTGTTTTTTCCCCAACGGAATCATGACTTATTGTTCCACTACAGTATGGGATAAAGGTATGTGTTTTGTTTAAATTATTACACTAGAGCTGAAAATACGAGTAGAACCAAGGACGCCGTAATCTGGATTCCAAATTATCGGAATCCGGAATCCAGAGGCTTGGAATCCGGAATCCAGTGAATCCAGAGGGTAGGGATCCGGAATCCAGAAGGATGGAATCCGGAATCCAATACCTCTGTGGATTCCGTTACATGGGGCGAGACAGGGGCACCCGACAGATCGTTTCGGTAAATTATCTGTTCGGAAGGCCCTTTTAAAATCCCCTACAATTTTCTTAAGGGAAATTTCACCTCGAACGTTCGTGATATGGGAAATTTAAGGCCTTGTGTTTTCGGATTGATAAAAATGTGGTTTCAGGTACCGAAGAAAGGTCAGCTAAGATTTTCGGAAGACCTAAGGTTTAATACGGTTTTCGGGAAATGGACAAAAATACCCTGGAAATTTCGAAAAGACTCAAGTTCCCCTATAATGACCGAACAGATAAAAATATTATAGCGCAGCCTGAAATGAACCAACAGAACTTTAAAAGCACTCCGCAAAGACTAAAATTGTGTTTCAAAGAATTGGAGAGAAAACTGTAGTTGGGTGCCCCTGATAGTGAAAATGTCCTATTGAAACATTAACATGCAAGCTTAAGCGCGTCTCCAAATATTCGCTTCTCTGGAAGATTTTTAGACCTTTACCTACTTTAAAGTGTAGATGTCACACCGTTCGCGCAAATATCGCAACGGGTGGTTACACCGGCAGCAATATGCTGTCAATCAAAGTAAAATTTAACTTCCGGTGAAAATCGCTTACGTCCGAATTTCTCGGCAAATACTCACTCTTTTTCGAAAATTATTTTTTGTTTGTAAGAACTTACTGGGAAGTTTATTTTTATCTAAAAAAAATGAAAATCCAAAAATTTTTTCTCAGGTATCAGCCACCCTTCAGGACCGTCCGCGCGCGGATCGCTGTAGCGTTAGTTGTTTTTATAAAAACCCCTATAAGCCATATATTTTTTAAAAGCTTAATAATTCCAGATTATGGATTTGAACTAACAAAAACTATTTACTTAAATGTGTTTCGAGTTGGAACGCTTTGTGAAAAAGTACACGTCTCTATAAATCATGTTCCACTCCCGACGGAAATAATCGGAAGAAAACAATTAACACCGCATTCGCTTCTCAACACGTTCCACTAAAAAACCGTGTCTCAGATTTTTGAAAAGGTGCGTTTGTTTCTCTTTTATTAGCAAATGAAGTTGGGGAAAGCAATTAGTCAACACTCCCTGTGGAAAAAAAGCTCCAGCTTTAAAATCAAAAGGAGTATTAAAATTCGCAGACACGGTTTTGTAGAAGAGATATATGGCATCACTCTGGCCAAATTTTAGCCAAATTGATTGAAAGGCTGCCGACTTGGAGTTCAAAACGTACGAGTCGATCGGCCAAATTTGCGTTCGGAGATAAAATAGAAAATACATTTTTGGCGGCATCCTACCTGGAATGAGATTATAACACCTAAATGTTTATTCTGATTGATATCAGAGATTTCTCGAACAATAGGACTTTGACAGGTAACATGTAACAGGAACAAACTTTCGCGGCAAGTAGCGGTTTATTTCAAACGCTCTGCTCTTCTCGGAAGAATTAAAAACAGAATTTGCGTTGTGCGACGGACAGCTTTCATTCTCGCACTGGATTCTCCAGGTAGAACCAAGTCCATGCTTAGTCGCTACATTTTACATGACTTGGACTCTTCCCTGGCAAAATCGACAAGATACAGACTCGTCCAGTTTCTCAAGCAGCTTTTCGCTCGATACGATAGCTCGACCGCTTATCGTTTTCCACGTTCCATCAGCAGATGGGGTCGATGAGCTTAATTGGCTTTCTTCTTCTGGGTCTTCAAGCTGGATTTTGGAGCGGCTTACGCTCTCAGCAACTGCAGCATTTTCGCTTTTCTTATCCAACTCCTCGAGCCACTTCTCTTGCCGATAAAATGAGCCTTTCTCGCTCTCTGCCAATTTTGCGGCCCATTCTTTGTCAAACCCGCTCTTCGATAGACTGTTCACAGTCCCCCTATTTTTCCGTGGGATTCTCCAGACCGGTACGCTTCGATGGAGCTGCCGCCATCTTGGTTTGTAAAAGCGAGTACGATCTGGGGAGAGTGTCTAAACTACCGCGGGGAGGGGAGCGGAGTTGGTTGGGCGGCGGGAAAAATAGGGAGACTGTAACAGCTTCTCACTGTCTCGTGTTCGAGGGGCGTGCCGAAACTTTGTCGCCTCGACTAATTGAATCAACTAAAAAATATGCTCCCCAGAGATAAACATGTCAAATTGAAGGAAATATGATAGTCCTTGTTACAGAACAGTTTCTGTACCATTACAATTGCGAAATAAAATAAAGTTGCGAAAGTCTTCCGAGTGAGGATAGGCATGAAAATACAGTACAGTACATCAGCTTTTTGCAAAGTGAATTTCAATACAAGCGGAACACATGTAGTGAAGCTAAAAGCGAAACCTTCAGATGCATGCCGCATTTGTAACATTTATTTTAAAATAGCAGTCGGCGATTTCGGGAAGAAAATCAAGTACATTTCCACTGAAAATTTGTTTAAGATCCCGGAAAGAGCCGGAGTTGCCAGCATTCCTCTAGCCGATCTTTTTTAACAAGGCACATCTTGGAGTTGAAGCGGATCCACAAGATGGGAAATCTTCACGTGTTTGCAAAAGCGCTTGCGACGAAAGCCACGATGAGCAACGTTTCAAGCGCTTTGTGTGTGTTGTTTGTGTGTGTGTGATTTTCAGCCGTTCTGAAACAGTTCCGTCCACCGTATCGACCCGTACCGAGACAAATATTACACTGAACGTTTTGTTGGAAGATGAGAGCGGCGATGAGGATGCTTGAGAACTATCAGGCCTCCAAGCCGACGAGACAAACGATAAAAATCAAAATATTCCCCACGATCTTCACAGCATTACACGCCAGCCCGTATCCAGTTTTAGAACTGTCGGTGAAGGGTACGTCAGTCATGCTGTCAACGCTTCAGAACTTCTATTGTCTAATTGACCAATGAGGTGTTGCCGTTGCTGGTGCAACGGGCCTTTGGAACGCGAGACAGTGAGAAGTTGTTACAGTCCCTCTATTTTTTCGCTTCCCCTCAATCACTATACTAACACTCACCCCCGCTCCCCTAGGTAGTTTAGAGACTCTCCCCAGATCGCGCTCGCTTTTACAAACCAAGATGGTGCCGGTTCCATCGAAGCGTACCGGTCTCGAGAATCCCACGGAAAAATAGGGGGACTGTGAACAGTCTAGCTCTTCGATTTCTTTTTCGCTCTCGGTTTCGATGACGAAAACGGACACGACCTTTTCTCTTTTTTTTGGCGGCATTTTTATACCTGCCAACTTTTTTTGAGTCAAACGCGTGAGATTTTTGTCTGGTCATGACCGGGATTTCCGAAAACGTTCGAGCCACTTCTGAAGATTTCCGACGACTTTCCGAAGACTTCCGAACATTGCCGAAAATGTCCGACGATATTCCGATGACCTTTGAACACTTACGACTCGCACGGATTGTAGACATTTGAAAGCTTTTGCGATTGTTATAAAGATCAAAAAATTAATACATAACAAATCTGAAACGAAATGAAGATTTTTTTGAACAACTCGTCCGGATTTGTGAGTTAGGCGTGAGATATTGTCCTTGATGCGTGAGATCGATGTCTCTAGTTTCCATGCGTGAGACTCACGCATAATGCGTGAGAGTTGGCAGGTATACATTTTAACCGAAGCAAACGCTAAAATACTAAAGGCTAAAACAACACGAAGACAATTCGCGCGTGATATGTCGAAGCACGCACTCGGTATCACGTTACCAGTTCATTAATTGATATATGACACGGGTATGACAGTTCTTGTCAACGATCAATTAAGATAATTTACGAGAAAAATTCTTTTACCCCCGATATCTTTCGACGGAATTAATATTTTCTTCTGATTTTTTTTTAAAAGAAAGCTCCCAAGCATATCTAATTGAAAACGTTGAAACCTCAAATATGGCAGGGATCCGCGCGCGGACGGTCCTGAAGGGTGGCTGATACCTTAAAGTATCATGGGTTTTTTACCTTTTTTGTTAAAAATGGTGAAATAAGACCTTCACTTTGCTACAAAATAATTCTAGAACAACGAGAGGAGAGAAATCAATGCAATTCTTGACAGGAACAACTCGTACTCTGTTCTAGCGCATTTTGGAAACGAAAATACGAAAACTTGAAAAACATTATCCTAATATTTTTCAAGTTTCAATCCATTCCGACCTACTCTACTCTGGCCAGAGGCAATAATGGTCACTAATCAACAGTTTTATGGTACTGGCGTGATAATTTATAACAAAACTAGACAATTATTTTTTGTTTCTGTTGTCAGACTTGTAAACGTTTTTGGGTTTTGAAACGACATCAGATTTTCGTGATACTTCCCCTTTAAGCTCTGTTATTCTTTGATTTAATATGCTCTTGCTCCCAGATCTCAAATTTCTGTTGCGCAACATGTTTCACTTCGAAGTCGTCTAATACTTCATCGAGCCGTTCTTGAGCTGCGATCAAGATGTCCATTTTTGCTTCTAACAAGATGCCCCTCTAATGGCATTACACGGAATGCTTAATGTAGCCGCAATTATTCCCCACTGTATGTTTCGCAGATATTTAAAAATATCCTCCCTTGGCCATTGAAATAATTGTCTGAATGGTTTTATTCAGATATATTGCGTGATACTTATCGTTGTGTTACTAGGAATCATACCAGAAATAACTATGCAATAACGTCATGACCCCGCTGAACTGGTCTGGCCTCCTCTAGCTCTAATCCTTCGCGTTGATCATTCCGATCTGTTTTTTAAAGCGGACTTCCTTTCCTGTGAACTCTCCCAATTTCCGCCGTTTCAACTGTCGAGAACTACCTAGAAGTTATTATTTCGATTTACTGCTTGAAAAAGGTTGGTTTTCTCTCTGAAAACGGCAGATCCGGAGTCATTGAACGAAAACAACTTTTCCAAATGATGATTTGCTTTGACGTCACACAAGTAGAGATGAGTGGGTCCCCTCCCTCGTGATATACGCGCAGATAATGGAGTTTGATTGGGCCGCTTTTGTTCAAGACAATCAAAACAATAGATCCCTTCTGGGAGAGGGAAGAATTTAATCTAGTTTTAATGAATAAATCAAATGATGATTTGACGTCACACAGAAGTGATGAGTCGGTCCCCTCTCTCGTGATATGTGCCTGAAAAATAGATTTTGATTGGGCCGCTTCTGTTGAAGACAATCAGAACAAAATATCCTTACTAGAGGAGGACAGAGTTTAATGCATAAATTAATGTGCACATTTGCGACACCGATGAAAAACAAGATGCCTGCTATACTGGCATTGCGCGTGATGCTGGGGCTGATTCATTTATTCCAACTGTATGCTTCGCCGATTGATAAAACTATCCTTGCTAATGGAATAGTTTGAGTCACGACGATCGCGTTACGTTGTTTCCCTTGTGTGACGCTACTCAGGGTCTCAAGGGAAATTGCGGGAATTCCATTGCGATAACGTAAGCTTCTCAATGACCTCTTTTCAGTCTCGCGTCGTGGTCTAAGACTGTCAAACAAAGCACGATTCCTTCGCCAGGAACTCACCAATATCCACCGTTTTAAATGTTGGGTGCTTCTTAGAAGTTATTCTTTCGATTTGCCGCTTCAAAATGGTGAAATTTCCGTTTGAAAACGGCACACTTGAGTCCAGAACATGTTAACAATATGGCGCCAAATTTAATCTGTTTTTAATAAATAGATCAAATGATGCGTTGACGTCACACAGGTAGGGGTGAGTGGGTCCCCTCCCTCGCGATGTAAGCGACAAGAATGGATTTTGATTGGCCTGCTTCTGTTGAAGACAATCAGAACAATACATCCCGAGTAGGAGAGGGGTGAGTTTAATGAATAAATTAATGTACCGATTTGTAGCTACGAGGAAGAAAAAAAACAAGATGCCTATACTGGCATTTACGCGTGATGCTGTTCCTGATTTATTTCCATTGTACGCTTCACAGCTATCCTGCGATCATAACGACAATTGCTAAAGGAAAACGTCATGACCCGGGGCAGATTACACTATCTGACTCAGAAGACAGAAATAATATTATTGTTGAAGACAAAAAGCTTTACTTAATGAAAACGTAAACTTTAAGTAGAAATTGACAGTCAGACTTTGAATTTTTTTTATGAAGTGGATTTCCAATAACGTTTAGGCATCAGTTCGACAAAGTCTGCAGCGCAGGTTTCCTGGCTCTTTGCACTGCGAAGCACAATCTGGTCCGCAGTCAATACCGCGAGCTGTCCACTTTCTATCATTTAAACTGTCGAGTAGTTCTTGGAACTTATCCTTTCGATTTACTCCTTCAAAGGTTAATTTTCTTTCTGTAAACATTACATTTGAATCTAAAACATTAAAACGATATGATCGCTTGCTCCTTGTCAGTTCCAGGTACGTGACGATGTACTACATAGTTTAATTTCCTCTTCACGCCGTAGTTATCAAGAAGATAGCACAACTCACTGTATTGGAGCTGCAAGTTTCTCCACAAAGTAAGCAAAAAAAAAAAAAAAAAAAAACAGACTGAACAACTGCTTTATCCATGTGCACATACTTTTGAATACAGTAATATTTTTTTCTTCATCTATAGTTTTCTAAGATTTCTTGCACTTGTAAGTACTGCCGGGAACTACAGCATTGTGCAGCAGTAGTCTTGATTCCTGTTGTCATATGTTCACATCTTCGTATAATGAGTTTCTTCAACGGAGGCCAATGAATGCTGATAATATGCATACCATCACTACCATAATCCATGATGTTACACTTCCCCATATCAAGAAATATCAGTTTGAAGCAGTTTTGAACGATGTGAGTTATGCCGACATCTCGTACAGCTTTGTATCCTTTGATATTCAAGTAGTTTAACTTAACGCAGTGCTTCCCAATGTATTTTATTCCATTGTCTGTCACTGGACACTTTGCTTCACCGAGATACTTCAGGTTTGCAGAATTCTTTCCAAACTTGAAACTGTCGCCTGTGCCTTTTTCAATAGGCGACAGCGCGAAGGAGTACTTACGCCAAACCGAACATTGGTACTTGAAGCACCCCTTCGAGAAGGGCTAGCTTGAACTGTCCTCAATTTAATTGTTTAAAAATCCCCTTTCTGAAGCAGTTCTTGTGGTCTTCCAAAATTCCTGAAGTCTCGTTTATTGTTGTTGGGTAGATTGATCCATGAGTTATGTTCGTCGTATAAGTACCGGATCTTTATATTACATTTATTCAGGAACTTTATACTTGAGCATCTAATCATTATATCTTGCGCTAGTGACTGAAAAGAATAATGGCTGTAATCACTAATGCTGCTGGAATCATAAAGCGGATCTATTTCGTTCATTTACAAATTAATCTATTAGAAAATCTACTTGTATTCTGCATACTTGATAATACAATCCATCGACGCATTCAATCAAATCAATCAACTTCTAGAGCTCAACAAAACATCACAGTAAGGAGTCGAACGTTGATATAGAAAAAGTAAAAAGCCTTTTTGTATCCTACTTACTTGATAACAGAATCCACGAATGCATTGATGACAATACATCGGCACTCGGCTAGGAAGGATGGACGGGCACCTTTCTGTGTCTCATCAGACCAAATTATATCAAAGTTTTTAACATTCTTTTTTGATTTAACGAATTATTTTCTGTATTGGAGACACGAAGTCTATTATTTATCAAATACGAAACGGTAAATGCGAAGTTTAAATTCGTATTGTTATTTTTATTGCATCATGATCAGAGTAGTACACATTGATTACTGAACTATCGATATCAAGTTTATTTGCTTGTCTGATGTAAACATGGTCTAGTAAACTACCTGAAATAAATGTAGGCATCTCTACAATCTGTAAATAATCCAAAGACTGCATTAATGATGAGAGTAGTTCCATGTCGTTGCTGCTAAAATAGTTAATATTGAAATCTCCTAAGATTATATCGATAGGATTGCTTCTAACTAAATAGTCAATACCATTAATAAGGTCAAGTATGTTTGAGTTATTTTTACGATAAATTAAAAGGAGAGAAATATTTAGGTGTGATCTATGGTTGTTAAATGTGAACGTAAACCTAACAGCATTTAAAGTTGGGTAGTATTCTTGATTTGTAACATGAAATTTTTTTTTGATGCATATGGCTAAACTTGAGTATTTATCTGAATTATGATCATACCTATATAAGGAAAAAGGAGATAAATTATCTATAATATCTGAATCGTTATCATTAGGTAAAAGTTGAGTCTCAGTAAATGCTATAAGATCATTTTTCAAAATATTTACATCACATTTAACATCAGAACTATGTTTTCTTAGTGAGCGTATATTTAAAAGGCATAATGTTACAACTAAATTGTTATCTTCTATCTTTCGTTTATTTGAATGTGTAATATCTTTTAAATCTACTAACTTGAAACTTCTTAATCTATCATATTCATTATGTACTCTAGGATCTGCTTTTATGTGTTTAGTATTGATTTCTCCTAAAATATGAAGTCCTTGAAGTGAAGTTGACCTGCTTAACGCAACATATACTTGTCCATAGTTAAAAGATCTTTGTTTGTTCAAATGGAAACTTATAACAACATTTCGCAGTGTTAAACCCTGGACTTTATGAATTGTACATGCCCAAGCTAGGCTTATAGGGAATTGAATTCTCTGTACTTCTGGAGACGATGGTTTACCTGGTCGAACTTTTATTTTTGATAATACTTGTTCAATAGGAACAACAGCTTTTTCTCTAGCAAATATACTACTACTGTTTTGTATTAAAGTTCTTCCTGCTTCATTATCATCAAACTTTATATAAACCACAGTTGGCTTTTGTGTTTTTTTATTGACATGAATCTTAACAACAGTTCCCATTTGTCCATTTATCAGTCTATCTGCAATATTAATATTTGTAGTAAGCATTACTCTAGCACCTTCTTTAATCTTCACTTCAAATTCAAGCCCTCCTGTTTTAGATCTCCCTCTCGATAATACTTTGTCAATATCTTGTTTTGTAACATTTGATGGATACTGGTCTGTAGCTCTAAGTACAAACAAAGGTGTAGATAATTGTAAAAGTTGTTTGTTGTTATGTTCATTAACAGGATCATTTTCTGCCCAGATGTGAAGTGCATTCAAGGGGTAATTGTTTGTTGATGGGACTAATACTCGAGAATTAATACAATTAAGATCCTCTTCAGTTTGTGAAGCTGTTCTAAATCTGTTTAAAATTTCGGCGAACTGCCGATCATTTTTCTGCCTCATAATGTCAGTCAATTCTATCATCGTGAAGACATGCCATGGATGACATAAATTGAAACACTCATTGTTGAATTTTTCAAAAATAGGTTTCCTCCGTATAGGTGGTAGTTGATACAAATCTCCTACAGCTATAATACTTATACCAGCAAATAGTTTAGAGCTGGATGATCCAAAAATGTCCTTTAGCCTTTGATGTATATGAAGAAGAGTAATGTTAGAAACCATAGAAATTTCATCTATTATAATAAGCTTTAATTCCCACAGTGTAAGTCTCATTTGTGTTTTCTTTTGGTCAGACATTGCTGGAAGATTGTCACCGGTTTCTTTAGGGATAGCCAACGCTGAATGTATAGTTGTTCCGCCTATGTGTATCGCAGAAACACCAGTGGGCGCCATTAACAGTACTGTTGGCAGATCAGGATTACTTGTTCTCTGTCTAAATGTTTTAATTGCTGTCTGATATATTGTATTTATTACATGACTTTTCCCTGAGCCAGCACCTCCAGTCATAAAAAGATATATTGGGTTAATGTCGTAAGGTTTTAGAGAACGAAGATTTTTAACTTTGTTTCTACACCAGCGTAGCACACTATCATACGCAATACGCTGTTTCTCGTTTAACGACCTTATATGTTCACGTAATAGATCATCAGAAATTTCCCTTGGTTGAACATAACTTGTAATTGTTGCATTTGTAGACTCTTGATCACTACTAGAATTGGAAGAAAGATGTGAAATAATTTGTTCATTAAATGATTCGTCATGAGTGATAAAAATCTGCGAGTCAGCGAGCCATGCGAGCCAAGGTGTGAGCCATGCGAGCCGTGCGAGCCATGCGAGCCGTGCGAGTCACGCGAGTCATGCGAGCCACAGTATAAATGTTAAGAATTTTTATTTGTTGTATTTACATTCACATAAGAACAAGAACAAGAGCATCGGAACAAGATGAATAACATCGCAATATTTAATTCTTACAGTGGGACAACGCAAACCATGATACTTTTTGTTACAGTCAACCCAGGTCACGCGTGAACGATATTTTTGAAATTTGAACGGAGTTTTGAAATTTACATGTCAGTTTTGAAGATTTCAGAGTTCCCGTATAAATTTCCCTAGCTTATTGACGGTATAAAGCTATGAATCAAGAATAACAATTGTTTCCCAATTGTTTTGAATCTTTTTTTTTTTTTTTTTCAGTTAATGCGTCTTTTTCGGAACTATTTCCAGAGAACTGTCCAACATTCCATTCACACGTCGGACATTACAAAGAGAAATTCGAATGTTCATTTCATTCTTGGAAATACTGTTCACGCGTGACCTGGGTTGACTGTAATTGACACGTCAGGGCTGATTGTCAGTGTCATTCCAAACTTGTAAGGAATGATAAATGAGTACTCAAAGATGAGCGAAGTCAATATTGTCGCACTAAATTCAATTTGAAAAGAAGCAGCGTAACAGAAGCATTTGCCGTCAGCTGGTGGGTCGAATGCTATCTCGAAACCAGCCTCTGCCACTCTAGTGGCGAGTTTTGAAGAAAGACTTGTCTAAGGGAAAGGACAACCACATGCAGCAGTCAGCCAACCGACAGAGTGCTGATAACTCTGATTCTCGACTAAAGACCAAACCTGTTACAGTCGAACCAGGTCAAGCGTACCCCCCTAGACTCTATTAATGGATCGATTATTTGAAAATTGAACCCATTAGTCGTTTCAAAGAATGCATTCATTTATTCATTGTTAACGCCGATCAATGATCAAATTAAAATTCGCAGAACATAGATCCGCGCTAACAGTAAAAGCAATAGCCTGTAAAATTCAAACTACAGTACATTTGAAACAGCTCGTTCGTTCAAACTGTTCCTGCATGTTGTTGACACATTCATATAATTCGTTATGCAAATTTGGTCATTGCAAGAGCACAAAGTCATGCGCTTGCAAATGAGTCGGGCTGAAAACTTCCAATTTATCTTTCATGTATAGCATTACCTACCTTGTAGCATGAAAAAGTTTGGTATATATCATTATTTCACCAGACTGTCCATTATACGTCGACAAATAGCGCAACACATGTGCTGCCATTGTCGAAGGTCAACTGAAATGAACATCTTTCACTGTGAGTTCGCATACTTTTCGCTAAATTAATTTGCATATACCTCAAAAAGAGGACCGTTTATTATAATAAAACGCTTCCAGTCCTTTTTCATTTTTGTTTTTGAATAACTAACGGAAAAAACGCAAGTGTACAAACGTAAAATGTTCATTTAGTGGTCATTAGTGAGTTTAAATTTACGCGACAGGACCCACCGTGCCCGGTTTAAAATGGCGAATTTTCTTTCTGACAGTACGCGTTGACTGCTGTAAATCACGAGAAATCTGCTTTTTGGAAAATCCACTGTTATATAAATCAAGAATTGCCGCTCTGAATATATTGAGAGGGGTTTTTCCCCGCGGGCTTTCTGGTTTTCTGATTTCATGCATTATTTGTACCCTGGTTCGTATAATCCAATCAGAAATCTAATTTTGATTTGAATACTTGAAACGACTAACGGGTTCAATTTTCAAATAATAGATTCATTAATAGAATCTAGGGCGGTACGCTTGACCTGGTTCGACTGTAAAATGGCGCGATTTACTCACCATTCTTGACGCCAACACACGGAGATCGAGGTGCTGTTCTTTTGTTTTTTTTTTTGTTCTTGAATGAAGTTCCACGTGGATATCAATGAATGACATGTATCAATAGATACCTATTCGAGTAGTGGTGCAGCCGTATGTTTTTCTCGGATTTTTTTTCTGAAGTCTTGAACCTTAATAAATTTTTGCGTATTGTTTTTATTTTTTTGCGCATCTTGGGCGATTTTGAATAGGCAAAATTCTCTCCAAAATTATAACAAAAACGAAAAAAAAAAAAAAAAAAAACAAAGAAAAAAATTCGTCCAAAATTTTCTCACGCGAATGTAAATAAAACAAATAAAAATTCTTAACATTTGCACTGTGGTTCGCATGACTCGCATGACTCGCGTGACTCGCATGGCTCGCACGGTGGCTCGCATGGCTCGCTGGCTCGCAGATTTCGCAGACCCATTCGTCATCACTTTCAACATTACTTTGCATATCTAATTGCAAGTCTTCATTTTCTTGATCATTGAAAGAATCAAAGGAATGGCTAAAATTATTAACTTCACTATTTCTTAGGGCTTCTAATGCTTCTGTTATAGCATCTGCTTCAGGTTCAAATATTGTTCTTTTTTGTTCAACAATAGCTTGCACTTTCGGTTCATAAAATCTTGATGCGTATGTTTGTTCATTCCCAATGAGACTATCTTCATTACGCCATGGATAGTACAGCATAAGTAAGTGGTGAAAGTACTTTTCGGGTTCTTTTACTCTGTTGGGTCTATGATACCGTAATACAGCCTTAGTTTTTCTACATTTCATAACTTCGTTTGTGTTTATTAATCTTATTTTGGATGGTAAATAGTTAATGACATCTGCATTTGTAGTAAATTGAACATGTGATTCTATAACATCATCTGTAAGAATTTCAGGTTGTGCATCGCTTGTTACACAATCATTTTTGTATTCTTTGTAATAATATGCAGCAAATTCAGCTAGACATAAGTTATCAATAATTGGATTTTTGTTAGGTCTGATGCTATAGCGTTCTATTATATTGGATTTGTAAATATCTGTACTATCTTCATCTAACTCATCAAGTTCTATTTTGCTCTTTGCAACTCGAATTCTATTGTCAGGTAAATCTGTACTCACAAAAACTGTTTTAGGGAAAACTTTTCTCAACCAAAGTTCAGGCATACATCTATATACACATTCTTGTGAACTCACTTCTCTAGTAGAAAGAAAAGCCGCTCCTATTTTTCTCAAACTGTCTTTAATGGCCAAATTTGAAGTCTTTGCTTCTTTTGCTGCATTCGCAATAGCCTGTGAACATTCTGTTTCATCCTTTGTGAAGTATGAGCAAACATAAGTTATACATTTGTAATGGTTAAAAACAGGTTGTAAGTCAACATTAGCCCTAAAACCTTTTATTCCAGCAACAAAATAATTATTAATAAAACAGCTATAAAGCGGTCTTTTAAGATGCAGATCAAAATCAGAATCACCAGATATAGACAAGGCCCAGTAATATTGTTCTTCTGTAACACCTAATGAACTCAACAGTTTTTCTTCCGTTGTCTTAGGATTATACTGCGGTTTGTTTGGGTTCAAGATTTTATTTATTTCTTCTTTTACTAAGCAAAGAATTTCATTTCTTCTTGTTAAAATGTCTCTTTTCAACTCTTCATCTAACTTTTCAGAAAGTGGTTCTGCTACTACTGTTTTCTTTGTGAAAAATTGTCCAAAATTAAATCTGCATGGAACATTAGTATATTTTCTACAACTCTTTGAGTGATTGTGCTTCTGATAAGTCTGAACTAAGGTAAATAATTGAGAATCTTTTTGTTTATCTGGCAAATATGCTTGAACATGATTGTCTATATATTTTATGTAATCTTCTTTTGTTTCATTTGTTAACTTTGGGCAATCATTTGTCCATATTAGTGCATGTAAATGAGGTGATCCTCTCATTTGAAATTCAATACGTAAAGCATAATAAACTATTTTACCAATAGGATTTGCTTTACTCAATAACACTTCAGTAAAAAATGTCTCTACTCTATACTGAAAATGCTTAGCAACAACAACAGGATTAGAATTAAGCATAGAGCACCTCTCATTGTAAGACAATCCTTCAATTTCTTCATCAGTTAAATTAAGTCCTTGTATTTTCCCAATAATTTGAAACAACTCAGGCCATCGAAGGTCAGCACAAGACAATGTCATGAACCATGTTGGAATTCCAAGTTGTTTTACCATCGCTATAACTTCATACATAAATTTTTGCCAGTATGGTGGTGTACCTGGAATTTGTCTTAAAAACAAGTAAGCCTGGTCTTGAAAGATAAGATTTTGAAAATTTTGCACATTAGATCTTAAATGAGATGCAGTCAGAGACTGTCCATGAACTTTTGTCAGAGCAATAGCAATACTATCTGAAACCTTTTTTTGTTCTATGATGAACTGCGCAAAAAACAAATATTCAGGATTCATTGCAAACTTACCACTATAATGTAAAAGACGGGCATTGAAGTATTTTGTAGGTGACAGATTGACCGCTCTCTCCACAGTATAGCCAAATCTGCCCTTTGGGAATAATACTGGAAATGCTAATTCTTCACAATGTTTATCAGTCATGAATGAAACTGGATGTTTATTTTCACCTGGTGCAATATTAAAAATTTCATTTCCATGAGACTTTAATCTGGTATTTTTGTCCACATTTACAGGATAATCTGGTAGCACTGACTGTAAACACGTTTCAGAAGTTGCTGCTCTAAATTCGTTCAAAGGATCATCTCTTTCCTCCTCACTTTGATCATTTGTTGCTTTCTGTTCACAAGATACCTGAATAATTGGAAACTCTTCACCATCACTGTCTGAATTAGCTCGTAAATGCATTTCTCTCAGATTTATGTCAATGTTTTCAATATTAACTGTTATACCACTATACAAAGGATTGTTTATTCTGAGCCAATTTAGCGCATTGAGTATAACTGCAGGTCGTACAGCTTGAAAATAAACATGGCCTCTAAAATCAAGATTTCTTTTAAGTTTTAACATAATTATTCCTGAGCTTTCAGGAGGTCTAGGCAAGACATTACAGGTATGATCACATTCTACAGGCACATTACAGATAGCTCCTTTAATTTTCCTTTGTTGACCTTTGGGCATAATTACTATTTTTTCAAAGACAATGCGTTGAGATATAAGAATCTGCTCAAGTTTTTCTAGACATTCTAGTTCTGGGGGAGTTTCATCAACCATTAATTTGTTATAAACAGCTTGACAGGGAACTTGTTCTTTTAACAATTTAGAGTGACATGTTTTACAGATATATTCTTTCTTATCAAAAGACATTTTTCCTGTGAAAAGATGCTGTTTGACATATTTAATTTTCTTTAATTCTATTACTGTTTTCCTATAAAGAGTTCTATTACACACAGAACATATGTAATAAGGCCCTTCTCTTACTGCTTTTTGGAAAGATGCAATACAGAAGTCCAAGTCATTGTCTGAGATATCTTTTCTTTCTTCTGTATTCCTAGCCACTCTCCTGATCTTTTCGAGCCATTTTTCTTTTTCTTCGCTTTTCATGTTGTGATAAATCTCTCTTGTTTTAGCTAAGAGTTGTTCTTTCTGATGAGGATCTATAGATTTATATTTCTCTGCACGGTGAGTGAGCATTTTTTGTTTCTCATTGGGATCCATAGATTTATATTTCTCTGCACAATGAGTGAGCATATTTTGTTTCTCATTGGGATCCATAGATTTATATTTCTCTGCACAATGACTAAGCATATTTTGTTTCTCATTGGGATCCATAGATCTATATTTTTCTGCATAAGCAGTGAGAAGATTTCTTTTTTCATTTGCATCCATAGATTTATATTTTTCAGCACGAGCAACAAGAAGATTCTTCTTTTCATTTCTATTCATAGATTTATATTTTTTGGTACGTGCAATCAAAACTTTTTGTTTTTCATTACTGTAACACTCACGGCGCTTATCTAAGTAGATTTTTTTCATTGCAGGCTCAAATTGAGTATAAGACTTTCTTCTTTTAAGTGCAATTTCTTTTTTGCACTTAGCAGATTTGTGGCATTTCATAATCTTTTGTTTTTCACCTTTATTCAACTCACAAGTGCACAATACACTCTGAAAAAAATACTCTATTTCATTTGACTTTACAGTACTTGTCACACTTTGACAGACCCTTTCGACTAAATAATTTTTATCACTTACTCTGTGTACATCAAGTCCTTGAATTTTATTCAAAGAAATTAAGTAAAATGTTATATTTCTGCTGGTTTTGTGAAAAACGCAACTTAAACATAGGCTTGGAAACTGAAGTAAAAATCCTGAACTCTTAGTTGCATTTTGCAACATCAACCTCTCAAGGGCTAATTTACTAAAAAATGAATTACATATAAGAATTCCTTTATTACTCGTAACAAACTTTACATTAATATTGGCACCGTATATATTGACATTCTGTGGTAGTTCACTGGAACTTGTCTGATTTTTAATAGTCTCAGTAAAGAAAGCACTTCCATATTCAACAAGAGCATCTAATGTATCAGACTTCCAATAACTACAAGGTTTAACAACAGAAAAACAAATTGCATACAGAGCTATAGCAGAACTCTTCGTTATAGTTTCATTATTTGTAGTTTTAATAATAGGTACATCTTTCGGTAAAGTACCAACAAGAACGTTATTACAAATTTGCTGCACAGTCTCGCGCGCTACTGCATTTTTTTGTATACCATTATTATCTCTTATTAAAGACTTTTCATATATAGCAAAAAACCAACCGTTAGAATGGCTACTCAAGAGGTGCTGAAATGAAGCGTAAATTCTAACTGAAACACACATATCATCTACATATATCCAACGAGTATCATCTTTTATAGCAACTGTAAAATGAGAACTTATACATCGAACCATGCCTTTAAGTACATAATTTTGACCAAGTACATCCATAGTCAAAGAAAAAAATATTTGATTAATATAATTGGATGACAGTTCCACAGTTAAAAATCGTGGAAGCGTTACAAAATGTTGTAGCATTGAAAGATCCCCAGAATGCTCTTGACACAAATCACAATAGAGTGCACTGCTATTTGGTAATATAGCCTCAGAAACATAATTCTCTAAGCCATTGTGAAGCAAGTTCGGAGAATTTATGTAAAGTACAAATATGGCCGTGCTTTTTATAATTGCATTGTTACACGATGAACAAACTGACTGATTACTTTGTTGTATGAGAAAAAGGGATTTTAATTCCTCCGTCATCATACCAACTACATCCAACGTAAATATGTCACTAAATACAGCATCTGCAGACATTGCGGCAAATGAGTTGCAATGTTGTCTTAAATAAACCCAAACAGGTTCTCGAACTACTGCCATTTCTGTTTGCACACCATGGTTTTCTAATTGTAGACATGCGTCAAATAAAGTTTGAAAAAACTCATTACGTTCGATATCTTTCAGAGAATCTTTAAAAATAGCAACGCTAAGTTCAAGAAAACAATCTACCGCACATGAAAACTTGCCTGAATGAGTAAGGCAATAATTCATGAAATGTCTTCTAGCATTTGTTCTCTGTTGTGACAGTTCACTGATGGAAGAGGTCTTGGAATTTGTTGCTTTACTGATGAATATATTCCCATTTATAATATGTGCTTCTTTGTTTGAAATAACGCAAGGATCGAAGAGTCCACGTAAAGCAGTGACACGAGGATAAGGATTGGTCTCTGTATCGCTAGATTCCTTTGCACTGACATGTGTCATTTCATGATTAACATTTTTATAAGTCCTTTCTTTTTTCGATGCAAGATATTTGCTTGTGCAGTTTTCCATAGCTTTCCTGATGCTACAAAGTACTGTTTTTCGTAATGAAGCTACTTGCATAATTTGATAAAGAAAAGACGATTTTGGGACAGTTTTTAAAACATACTTTCTAACCAATTTTCTATTTCTCCTTTTTAAACCCTTCTTTAGAGCTCTCAATGGGATTCTACTGGGTTCTCGATAATGATGCCGTCTTCTTTTAGTATCCCTTTTAATATTATTAATAAACAATGCAAATAGTGACCTACAAGTACCGTGTTTCACTTTTTTATTCATGTCAAACATTGTTAAATACTCTGTAACTATTTTTGTCCCACTCTTCTTCACAGTCCTTTATTGTGTACTTCACTGTCTCTTTTGTTTCAATATCGCACTCTCTGTTTTATGTCACACTCTTTGTTTTGCAAGGTTTGCAAGGTTTGTATAGCTGTGAATATCTGTTAATTTCTTGTTCAATGTGTTACAATTGTAACAACCAAGTGGCTGCTACTTATTGTTGTAACAACCAGGTGGCTGTTACGATGGGTGTAGCAACCGAGTAGTTGCTACGATGGGTGTTCTGTTGTAACAACCAAGTGGCTGCTACGATGGGTGTTGTAACAACCGAGCGGCTGCTACGATGGGTATTCTGTTGTAACAACCGAGTGGCTGCTACGATGGATGTTCTTTGTTGGGTTTTCTGTTATGACAACTAGCTGACTGCTGCGCTGGGTGTTCTGTTATGACAACCAGTTGACTGCTACGTTTTCTGCCACTGGGTGCTCTTGTAACAAACAATCCAGCACTATGTAGGTGCTACGTTTTGTAGGCCTTCTTTGCTCTCAGGAAGAAATTCAACCTCAACGACTTATACCTGCAAAAAAAGACAATCTGTTAAAATTGAAAGAAAAAATAACTGCTGAAAACTAATCAGAATTATATTACTAAAATAAAACAAAATACACTATGTGAGCAAGTCAGAAAGTTAGCATGACATTGTTTTGCTGACCTTTCATTATCTTACGTGACATCATACTGGAAGTTGCTTATGATAAGGTAATTACCGATACGCCACAGAAACCTGACCTCCGGCTACTTCGACTTGTCCAAGTGTACCATTTAGGCATTGCGAAAAACATTTCTACCAGTGCCACCGAGATTGTTGAACAGTTTCACTTAAAAACTCTACTAAGCCTCTGGAGGGGGGGGGGGTCATTTAATTTCAGGCCTCATCAAAGGGGGATTATTAGAGAAAGGCGCCAGTAATCGATAAGAGGGACCTATTTATCGCCTAACCTCCACCCTGTGAGGTCGAGGGACTATAGAGCGGTTTCTTTCTTTTTCCTGCAGGGATTTAACGTCCTGCCAACACTGTTTTGGCATATTTGGTTAAGGCGCCAGTCTGTAAAGAGGAAACACGCAAGTACGCGCAAAACAATCGACTCCAATGAGGAAACAGGAGCCTTGAAGGTTGTCAGTTTATTTAAAGAAGTATCAGTTGTATTTATTATCAATGGGACAATAATTATTTCAAATGAGAGTAAAACTTCGCTGTTATTATCCTTTGTTCGATATGGCGAGAAGAAACTCTACCGAAGATTTCTCAATTACATGTACTTTGTCGGAAACTGTCGTGACAGTGTCGTGACAATTTTAATGGAGTTAGCGAATGTGTAGTACCTGTCATTTAATCACGAGAAGAATTTCCGGTTATCAATAGATCGCGTGATAGGTAAAGAAACAAAATACCTTGTACTCGAGTAAGTTTAGTTTTTAGCACGATTTTGTGTGTCTATCAAGCGAGACGTGAACACCTAGTGAA
Source organism: Pavona decussata (assembly GCF_977016875.1). NCBI lineage: Eukaryota > Metazoa > Cnidaria > Anthozoa > Scleractinia > Agariciidae > Pavona > Pavona decussata. Next base: position 1,281,842 of record NW_028145462.1, read on the forward strand.
TAAATTACTTCTTTTAATCGGAAGAAGTGTGTTGGTTGGATATCAGGGAGGCAATTCCCAACAACTTCACATAAGCCGTAAATACACGAGGTAACTTTCCCTACCACGCGATGAAATTAAAAATACAGAACATGACGTAATAGTTTTGCCCATCAGCCTCTCTTGTTTTTCCTTAGACGGTAGATGAGTTCCCCGTTACGACATAATAGAAAACGTTGCATCACGCAGGCAGTCACATTTCCGTGTGTAGGGCATTGTTATAATTTAAAAGAGCGGCTGCACATGAGAGTCAAGTCATGAAATTCAAATACGGAGGTTGAGTATTAGTTAACAGACGCTGCAATCGAGCAGTTTTAACTCTTAACGGGTTCTTGTTTCATATATTACATTAGCCTGTGACAAGACAGGAAGAGGTAGCTCATCCTCTCTTGCCTGTGAACAGGGTCCCAAGTCGGGTGAAAATGTTACTCAAGCCTCAAGGCTGTTTAAATCAGATGTTTGAAGAAGAGAACTTAATACAGTCGGGACACGAGCAATATTTGATGCGTTTATGGGTAAACTGACACCGGGGAGTGATGACGTTAGCTATTTTTATTTCTTTTTAGAAAATGGCAATGTTGATAATCACGCGAGCGACGATGAGTGACATGACAGATCGTTGACTTGCAAAACAATATTTGTAATACCTCAGGAAACATTCCAACACACCGTAGTATTGCAAAGATGGCCATTCTGCTGCTGTAGCGTCCCATTTTTGTTGTACATAGACGTATTCAATAAGAAACTTACTGTAATTGCCAATGAATAGGTCATTAAAGGGTGAAAAAGTGCTGTAAGGTGAAAAACAAAGAGATGATCAAATGCCCCGGTGAACAGGGTCTGAGTCGGGTATAGCGCGAAAAGAAAAATGGTGAACGTTGTTGAAGCTTCCTTTCATCCGAAAGAACAATTGAGTCTTTGGTATGCTACTAAATGCAGTCTTAACACAAAAGTATAAGAATAACAGCTCCCTTAACTTCGCCTTTTAAGATAAATTACAAACCACAACCTCAGTTGTTGCGAATCACAGACATAAACGTTAACCCTAAATTAACCTATAGGAATATGATTTTCCGCCTATTTGTGATTTCGTAGAAAACATTGTTATTAATTTATTACAAGCTAGCATTTATCCACAAGTTTGTTATTATTTAATACATCAACGAAACAGAGTCAACGCAAAAGCAGTTACTTCAAGCTGCAGCAATTGACGTTCAGTCTTGAAAAGTTCCATTCTCAATACGACTACTGAATACTTTTCGAACCCAACGCCACTCACAAATTGATTATACGAAAAGTTTAAATAATGGAAATTGCTTCACTTGCAAATTTAAACCGCAGAGAATAAAATGAACCAAAAAGATGAACGGTGTTGAAACTTTTTCAGCCAAAAAATCAGTTAAGTCTTTGATATGTTACGAAACGCAGCCATAACTCAGAAGTTAATAAAAATGTCGACGCTTTTTCAATTAATGCCCGTTGAGATAAATTACAAACCACAACCTTGCCGTGAATCACACAAGTGAACGTAAACTCTGAATAAACCGAGATCTGCAGCACACTTTTCGCCTATTTGTCATTTCGTACAGAATACCGCTATTACAAGCTATATCAAAAGAGTCTACGTAAAAGCAGTTACCTCAAGCAATAATTGATGTCCTCCTCGTAAAAGATCTCTAAATACAACTAATGAAAACGTTTCGAACTCAACGCCAATCGCCAACTGCAATTGTTACCATCTAACTAAACGCTTAACTTGCTTTTCGCCATCTTTATCAACGTAGATTGCACCACTTCAACGTAACCTTGTACCCAGATTGATTGCATCATCACAACGTAACCTTACACCGAGATTGTTTTCATACGATATCGTTAGCAACTTTTGAAATTGATTGAAAATTAACCTTTGAAAAGTCATAATTTTACTCAATAATCGATCTCTTAACAAGCTTAGTCAATATGAAATGCGATCTAATCTTTGCAAGCTTATGTGCACTCTGGAGGGATGATGTAGGGTGTTGGGAGCGAAAACACAATTATGGTATTGCCATGCTGAAAATTAATGTCTGTACTGTCTCATTGCCTAATTGTAAGATCACAGCAATTTCAGAGATACCGGAAATTCTCGTGAGGCAATCTGAGTTGAAAGAAAAAAGCATGGCACTCAGGCTAAAGATAACGTATATCATACAAATTCATTAAGTCCTATCGGCGTTTTCCATGTGTGCATACAATAGTTTGAGTCATAAAGATAGCGTTATGTTGTTTCACCCACCGACGTTTTCATCAGATACCCCTCCTACCGGTCTGTTTGAAATTGTTATCTTTTGTTATTGTATGAAATCACAGCTAACGAAACTAGAGGCGAACGTCATATACTTACTGTTGGTATCTTTCTTGAGGAACAAATGACCGCAGAAAACAAAGGAATTAGTTAGTCTGAAGTATCTGTTTGTGAGACGTCAGGCGAAAATCGAAAATGAAAGTAATTTGTTCCCCTAAGGATGTTTATTCTCTGACGTATGCGTCTATTTTCACAAAAATAATCATGAGGTCAAAAATGCGCAATGACCCGCACATTTTTCCTACCGCTACTTGTTGTAAAAATCAGTTACTCAAGCCTCAAGGCTGTTTAAATCAGATGTTTGAAGAAGAGAACTTAATACAGTCAGGACACGAGCAATATTTGATGCGTTTATGGATAAATTGACAAGGCCCATCGCGTTGCGTGATGACCCGGGGAGTGATGACGTTAGCCTGTTTCATTTCTTTTTAGAAAATGGAAGTGTTGATAATCACGCGAGCGACCACGAGTGACATGACAGATCGTTGACTTGCAAAACAGTATTTGTAATACCTCAGGAAACATTCTATTCCAACACGTCGGAGTATTGCAAAGATGGCCATTCGGCTGCTGTAGCGTCCCATTTTTGTTGTACATAGACGTATTCAATAAGAAACTTACTGCATTTGCCAATGAATAGGTTATTTTAAAAAGGGAAGAAAAGTGCTGTGCTGAAAGAGCACAGGTCAACCACCCTCTGTTTGTGTGGTGTAATGACTGTTTGCAACTTGAGACTTGAGACGATATCGTAAGCTTCTCAATGACCTCCTTTCAATCTCCCATCGTGGTCTAAGACTGTCAAACAAAGCACGATTCCTTCGCCAGGAACTCTCCAATTTCCACCGTTTTAAATGTCGAGTGCTTCTTAGAGGTTATTCTTTCGATTTACCGTTTCAAAGTAGTGAAATTTCCTTTTGAAAATGGCACACTTTAGTCCACAACATGTTAACAATATGGCGCCACAATTTAATCCAAGATTAATGAGTAAATCAAATGATGCTTTGACGTCACACAGGTAGGGGAGAGTGGGTCCCATCCCTCGCGATATAAGCGACAAGAATGGATTTTGATTGGCCTGCTGTTGTTGAAGACAATCAGAACAATACATCCTGAGTAGGAGAGGGGAGAGTTTAATGAATAAATTAATTTACAGATTTGTAGCTACGACGAAGAAAAAAAAAAACAAGATGCCTGCTACACTGGCATTACGCGTGATGCTGGGGCTGATTCATTTATTCCAACTGTATGCTTCGCCGATTGATAAATCTATCCTTGCTAATGGAATAGTTTGAGTCACGACGATCGCGTTACGTTATTTACCTTGTGTTACGCGACTCAGACTATTACCGGAAATGTGTGAAATTCCATTACGATAATGTAAGCTTTTCAATGACCTCTTTTTAGTCTCGCGTCGTGGTCTAAGACTGTCAAACAAAGCACGATTCCTTCGCCAGGAACTCACCAATTTCCACGGTTTTAAATGTCCGGTGCTTCTTAGAAGTTATTCTTTCGATTCACCGCTTCAAAATGGTGAAATTTCCGTTTGAAAACGGCACACTTGAGTCCAGAACATGTTAACAATATGGCGTCAAATTTAATCTGTTTTTTATAAATAGATCAAATAATGCGTTGACGTCACACAGGTAGGGGTGAGTGGGTCCCCTCCCTCGCGATGTAAGCGACAAGAATGGATTTTGATTGGGCTGCTTCTGTTGAAGACAATCAGAACAATACACCCCGAGTAGGAGAGGGGTGAGTTTAATGAATAAATTAATGTACCGATTTGTAGCTACGAGGAAGAAAAAAAAACAAGATGCCTATACTGGCATTTACGCGTGATGCTGTTCCTGATTTATTTCCATTGTACGCTTCACAGCTATCTGGGATTATAACGGCAATTGCTTTCGGAAAACGTCATGACCCAGGGCAGATTACACTATCTGACTCAGGAGACAGAAGATAATATTATTGTTGAAGACAAAAAGTTTACTTAATGAAGACGTAAACTTTAAGTAGAAATTGACAATCAGACTATGAATGTTTTTTATGAAGTGGATTTCCAATAACGTTTAGGCATCAGTTTGACAAAGTCTGCAGCGCAGGTTTCCTGGCTCTTTGCACTGCGAAGCACAATCTGGTCCGCAGTCAATACCGCGAGCTGTCCCTTTTCTATCTTTTAAACTGTCGAGCAGTTCTTGGAACTTATCCTTTCGATTTACCCCTTCAAAAAGGTTAATTTTCTTTCTGTAAACAGCACATTTGAATCTAAAACATTAAAACGATATGGTCGCTTGCTCCTTGTCAGTTCCAGGTACGTGACGATGTACTACATAGTTTAATTTCCTCTTCACGCCGTAGTTATCAAGAAGATAGCACAACTCACTGTATTGGAGCTGCAAGTTACTCTACAAAGCAAGCAAAAAATAAAAATAAAAACAGACTGAACAAATGCTTTATCCATGTGCACATACTTTTGAATACAGTAATATTTTTTTTTCTGTATCTACAGTTTTCTAAGATTTCTTGCACTTGTAAGTATTGCCGGGAGCTACAGCATTGTGCAGCAATAGTCTTGATTCCTGTAGCTGTCATATATTCACATCTTCGTATAATGAGTTTCTTCAACGGAGGCCAATGAATGCTTATAATATGCATACCATCACTATCATATTCCATGATGTTACACTTCCCCATATCAAGAAATATCAGTTTGAAGCAGTTTTGAACGATGTGAGTTATGCTGACATCTCGTACAGCTTTGTATCCTTTGATATTCAAGTAGTTTAACTTAACACAGTGCTTCCCAATGTATTTTATTCCATTGTCTGTCACTGGACACTTTGCTTCACTGAGATACTTCAGGTTTGCAGAATTCTTTCCAAACTTGTAACTGCCGCCTGTGCCTTTTTCAATAGGCGAGTCCAGCGCGAAGGAGTACTTGCGCCAAACCGAACATTGGTACTTGAAGCACTCCCTCGAGAAGGGCTAGCTTGAACTGTCCTCAATTTAATTGTTTAAAAATTCCCTTTCTGAAGCAGTTCTTGTGGTCTTCCAAAATTCTTGAAGCCTCGTTTGTTGTTGTTGGGTAAATTGATCCATGAGTTATGTTCGTCGTCTAAGTACCGGATCTTTATATTACATTTATTCAGGAAGTTTAGACTTGAGCATCTACCCATTATATCTTGCGCTAGTGACTGAAAAGAATAATGGCTGGAATCACTAATGCTGCTGGAATCATAAAGCTGATCTATTTCATTCATTTACCAATTAATTTATTAGAAAATCTATTTGTATTCCGCATACTTGATAATACAATCCATCGACGCATTAATCAAATCAATCAAGTTCTACAGCTCAACAAAACATCACAGTAAGGAGTCGAACGTTGATATAGAAAAAGTAAAAAGCCTTTTTGTATCCTACTTACTTGATAACAGAATCCATGAATGCATTGATGACAATACATCCACTCGGCTAGGAAGGATGGACGGGCTCCTTTCTGTGTCTCATCAGATCAAATCATATCAAAGTATTTAACATTCTTTTTTGATTTAACGAATTATTTTCTGTATTGGAGATACGAAGTCTATTATTTATCAAATACGAAACGGTAAACGCGAAGTTTAAATTCGTATTGTTATTTTTATTGCATCATGATCAGAGTAGTACACATTGATTACTGAACTATCAATATTAAGTTTATTTGCTTGTTTGATGTAAACATGGTCTAGTAAACTACCTGAAATAAATGTAGGCATCTCTACAATCTGTAAATAATCCAAAGACTGCATTAATGATGAGAGTGGTTCCATGTCTTTGCTGCTAAAATAGTTAATATTGAAATCTCCCAGGATTATATCGATAGGATTACTTCTAACTAAATAGTCAATACCATTAATAAGGTCAAGTATGTTTGAGTTATTTTTACGATAAATTAAAAGGAGAGAAATATTTACGTCGTATGATCTATGGTTGTTAAATGTGAACATAAACCTAACAGCATTTAAAGTTGGGTAGTATTCTTGATTTGTTACATGAAATTTTTTTTTGATGCATATGGCCAAACTTGAATATTTATCTGAATTATGATCATACCTATATAAGGAAAAAGGAGATAAATTATCTATAATATCTGAATCGTTATCATTAGGTAAAAGTTGAGTCTCAGTGAATGCTATAAGATCATTTTTCAAAAGATTTACATCACATTTAACATCAGAGCTATGTTTTCTTAGGGAGCGTATATTTAAAAGGCATAATGTTACAACTAAATTGTTATCTTCTATTTTTCGTTTATTTGAATGTGTAATATCTTTTAAATCTTCTAACTTGAAACTTCTTAATCTATCATATTCATTATGTACTCTAGGATCTGCTTTTATGTGTTTAGTATTGATTTCTCCTAAAATATGAAGTCCTTGAAGTGAAGTTGACCTGCTTAACGCAACATATACTTGTCCATAGTTAAAAGATCTTTGTTTGTTCAAATGGAAACTTATAACAACATTTCGCAGTGTTAAACCCTGGACTTTATGAATTGTACATGCCCAAGCTAGACTTATTGGAAATTGAATTCTCTGTACTTCTGGAGAAGATGGTTTACCTGGTCGAACTTTTATTTTTGATAATACTTGTTCAATAGGAACAACAGCATTTTCTCTAGCAAATATACTACTACTGTTTTGTATTAAAGTTCTTCCTGCTTCATTATCATCAAACTTTATATAAACCACGGTTGGTTTTTGTGTTTTTTCACTGACATGAATCTTAACAACAGTTCCCATTTGCCCATTTATAAGTCTATCTGCAATATTAATATTTGTAGTAAGCATTACTCTAGCACCTTCTTTAATCTTCACTTCAAATTCAAGCCCTCCTGTTTCAGATCTCCCTCTCGATAATACTTTGTCAATATCTTGTTTTGTAACATTTGATGGATACTGGTCTGTAGCTCTAAGTACAAACAAAGGTGTAGATAATTGTAAAAGTTGTTTGTTGTTATGTTCATTAACAGGATCATTTTCTGCCCAGATGTGAAGTGCATTCAAGGGGTAATTGTTTGTTGATGGGACTAATACTCGAGAATTAATACAATTAAGATCCTCTTCAGTTTGTGAAGCTGTTCTAAATCTGTTTAAAATTTCGGCGAACTGCCGATCATTTTTCTGCCTCATAATGTCAGTCAATTCTATCATCGTGAAGACATGCCATGGATGACATAAATTGAAACACTCATTGTTGAATTTTTCAAAAATAGGTTTCCTCCGTATAGGTGGTAGTTGATACAAATCTCCTACAGCTATAATACTTATACCAGCAAATAGTTTAGAGCTGGATGATCCAAAAATGTCCCTTAGCCTTTGATGTATATGAAGAAGAGTAATGTTAGAAACCATAGAAATTTCATCTATTATAATAAGCTTTAATTCCGACAGTGTAAGTCTCATTTGTGTTTTCTTTTGGTCAGACATTGCTGGAAGATTGTCACCGGTTTCTTTAGGGATAGCCAACGCTGAATGTATAGTTGTTCCGCCTATGTGTATCGCAGAAACACCAGTGGGCGCCATTAACAGTACTGTTGGCAGATCAGGATTACTTGTTGTCTGTCTAAATGTTTTAATTGCTGTCTGGTATATTGTATTTATTACATGACTTTTCCCTGAGCCAGCACTTCCAGTCATAAAAAGATATATTGGGTTAATGTCGTAAGGTTTTAGAGAATGAAGATTTTTAACTTTGTTTCTACACCAGCGTAGCACACTATCATACGCAATACGCTGTTTCTTGTTTAACGACCTTATATGTTCACGTAATAGATCATCCGAAATTTCCCTTGGTTGAACATAACTTGTAATTGTTGCATTTGTAGACACTTTATCACTACTAGAATTGGAAGAAAGGTGTGAAATAATTTGTTCATTAAATGATTCGTCATCACTTTCAACATTACTTTGCATATCTAATTGCAAGTCTTCATTTTCTTGATCATTTAAAGAATCAAAGGAATGGCTAAGATTATTAACTTCACTATTTCTTAGGGCTTCTAATGCTTCTGTTATAGCATCTGCTTCAGGTTCAAATATTGTTCTTTTTTGTTCAACAATAGCTTGCACTTTAGGCTCATAAAATCTTGATGCGTATGTTTGTCCATTGCCAATAAGACTATCTTCATTACGCCATGGATAGTACAGCATAAGTAAGTGGTGAAAGTACTTTTCGGGCTCTTTTACTTTGTTAGGTCTATGATACCGTAATACAGCCTTAGTTTTTCTACATTTCATAACTTCATTTGTGTTTATTAATCTTATTTTGGATGGTAAATAGTTAATGACATCTGCATTTGTAGTAAATTGAACATGTGATTCTATAACATCATCTGTAAGAATTTCAGGTTGTGCATCGCTTGTCTCACAATCATTTTTGTATTCTTTGTAATAATATGTAGCAAATTCAGCTAGACATAAGTTATCAATAATTGGGATTTTGTTAGGTCTGATGCTATAGCGTTCGATTATATTGGATTTGTAAATATCTGTACTATCTTCATCTAACTCATCAAGTTCTATTTTGCTCTTTGCAACTCGAATTCTATTGTCAGGTAAATCTGTACTCACAAAAACTGTTTTAGGGAAAACTTTTCTCAACCAAAGTTCAGGCATACATCTATATACACATTCTTGTGAACTCACTTCTCTAGTAGAAAGAAAAGCCGCTCCTATTTTTCTCAAACTGTCTTTAATGGCCAAATTTGAAGTCTTTGCTTCTTTTGCTGCATTCGCAATAGCCTGTGAACATTCTGTTTCATCCTTTGTGAAGTATGAGCAAACATAAGTTATACATTTGTAATGGTTAAAAACAGGTTGTAAGTCATCATTAGCCCTAAAACCTTTTATTCCAGCAACAAAATAATTATTGATAAAACAGCTGTCAAGCGGTCTTTTAAGATGCAGATCAAAATCAGAATCACCAGATATAGACAAGGCCCAGTAATATTGTTCTTCTGTAATACCTAATGAACTCAAAAGTTTTTCTTCCGTTGTCTTAGGATTATACTGTGGTTTATTTGGGTTCAAGATTTTATTTATTTCTTCTTTTACTAAGCAAAGAATTTCATTTCTTCTTGTTAAAATGTCTCTTTTCAACTCTTCATCTAACTTTTCAGAAAGTGGTTCTGCTACTACTGTTCTCTTTGTGAAAAATTGTCCAAAATTAAATCTGCATGGAACATTAGTATATTTTCTACAACTCTTTGAGTGATTGTGCTTCTGATAAGTTTGAACTAAGGTAAATAATTGAGAATCTTTTTGTTTATCTGGCAAATATGCTTGAACATGATTGTCTATATATTTTATGTAATCTTTTTTTGTTTCATTTGTTAACTTTGGGCAATCACTTGTCCATATTAGTGCATGTAAATGAGGTGATCCTCTCATTTGAAATTCAATACGTAAAGCATAATAAACTATTTTACCAATAGGATTTCCTTTGCTGAATAACACTTCAGTAAAAAATGTCTCTACTCTGTACTGAAAATGCTTAGCAACAACAACAGGATTAGAATTAAGCATAGAGCACCTCTCATTGTAAGACAATCCTTCAATTTCTTCATCAGTTAAATTAAGTCCTTGTATCTTCCCAATAATTTGAAACAGCTCAGGCCATCGAAGGTCAGCACAAGACAATGTCATGAACCATGTTGGAATTCCAAGTTGTTTTACCATCGCTATAACTTCATACATAAATTTTTGCCAGTATGGCGGTGTACCTGGAATTTGTCTTAAAAACAAGTAAGCCTGGTCTTGAAAGATAAGATTTTGAAAATTTCGCACATTAGATCTTAAATGAGATGCAGTCAGAGACTGTCCATGAACTTTTGTCAGAGCAATAGCAATACTATCTGAAACTTTTTTTTGTTCTATGATGAACTGCGCAAAAAACAAATATTCAGGACTCATTGCAAACTTACCACTATAATGTAAAAGACGGGCATTGAAGTATTTTGTAGGTGACAGATTAACCGCTCTCTCTACAGTATAGCCAAATCTGCCCTTTGGGAATAATACTGGAAATGCTAATTCTTCACAATGTTTATCAGTCATGAATGAAACTGGATGTTTATTTTCACCTGGTGCAATATTAAAAATTTCATTTCCATGGGACTTTAATCTGGTATTTTTGTCCACATTTACAGGATAATCTGGTAGCACTGACTGTAAACAGGTTTCAGAAGTTGCTGCTCTAAATTCATTCAAAGGATCATCTCTTTCCTCCTCACTTTGATCATTTGTTGCTTTCTGTTCACAAGATACCTGAATAATTGGAGACTCTTCACCATCGGCACTGTCTGAATCAGCTCGTAACTGCATTTCTCTCAGATTTATGTCAATGTTTTCAATATTAACTGTTATACCACTATATAAAGGATTGTTCATTCTGAGCCAATTTAGCGCATTGAGTATAACTGCAGGTCGTACAGCTTGAAAGTAAACATGGCCTCTAAAATCAAGCTTTCTTTTAAGTTTTAACATAATTATTCCCGAGCTTTCAGGAGGTCTAGGCAAGACATTACAGGTATGATCACATTCTACAGGCACATTACAGATAGCTCCTTTAATTTTCCTTTGTTGACCTTTGGGCATAATTACTATTTTTTCAAAGACAATGCGCTGAGATATAAGAATCTGCTCAAGTTTTTCTAGACATTCTAGTTCTAGGGGGATTTCATCAACCATTAATTTGTTATAAACAGCTTGACATGGAACTTGTTCTTTTAACAATTTAGAGTGACATGTTTTACAGATATATTCTTTCTTATCAAAAGACATTTTTCCTGTGAAAAGATGCTGTTTGACATATTTACTTTTCTTTAATTCTATTACTGTTTTCCTATAAAGAATTCTATGACACACAGAACATATGTAATAAGGACCTTCTCTTACTGCTTTTTGAAAAGATGCAATACAGAAGTCCAAGTCATTGCCTGAGATAGCTTTTTTTTCTTCTGTGTTCCTAGCCACTCTCCTGATCTTTTCGAGCCATTTTTCTTTTTCTTCGTTTTTCGTGTTGTGATAAGTTTCTCTTGTTTTAGCTAAGAGTTGTTCTTTCTCATGAGCATCCATAGATTTATATTTCTCTGCACGGTGAGTTAGCATATTTTGTTTCTCATTGGGATCCATAGATTTATATTTCTCTGCACGGTGAGTTAGCATATTTTGTTTCTCATTGAGATCCATAGATTTATATTTCTCTGCACGGTGAGTTAGCATATTTTGTTTCTCATTGGGATCCATAGATTTATATTTCTCTGCACGGTGAGTTAGCATATTTTGTTTCTCAATGGGATCCATAGATTTATATTTCTCTACACGGTGAGTTAGCATATTTTGTTTCTCATTGGGATCCATAGATTTATATTTCTCTGCACAACGAGTGAGACGATTTTGTTTTTCATTGGGATCCATAGATCTATATTTTCCTGCACAAGCCGTGAGAAGATTTTGTCTTTTATTGACATCCATAGATTTATATTTTTCAGCACGAGCAACAAGAAGATTCTTCTTTTCATTTCTATCCATAGATTTATATTTTTCGGTGCGTGCAATCAGAACTTTTTGCTTTTTATTATTGTAACACTCACGGTACTTATCTAAGCAGATTTTTTTCCTTGCAGGCTCGAATTGAGAATAAGACTTTCTCCTTTTAATTGCAATTTCTATTTTACACTTAGCAGATTTGTGGCATTTCATAATCTTTTGTTTTTCACCTTTATTTAACTCACAGGTGCACAATACACTCTGAAAAAAATACTGTATTTCATTAGACTTCACAGTATTTGTCACACTTTGACAGACCCTTTCGACTAAACAATTTTTATCACTTACTCTGTGTACATTAAGTCCTTGAATTTTATTCAAAGAAATTAAGTAAAATGTTGTATTTCTGCTGGTTTTGTGAAAAACGCAACTTAAACATAGGCTGGGAAACTGAAGTAAAAATCCTGAACTTTTAGTTACATTTTGCAACATCAACCTCTCAAGGGCTAATTTACTAAAAACTGAATTACATAGAAGAATTCCTTTATTACTCGTAACAAATTTTACATTAATATTGGCACCGCATATATTAACATTCTGTGGTAGTTCACTGGAACTTGTCTGATTTTTAATAGTCTCAGTAAAGAAAGCACTTCCATATTCAACAAGAGCATCTAATGTATCAGACTTCCAATAACTGCAAGGTTTAACAACAGAAAAACAAATTGCATACAGAGCTATTGCAGAACTCTTCGTTATAGTTTCATTATTTGTAGTTTTAATAATAGGTACATCTTTCGGTAAAGTACCAACAAGAACATTATTACAATTTTGCTGCACAGTTTTGCACGCTACTGCATTTTTTTGTATACCATTATTATCTCTTATTGAAGAATTATTATCTCTTATTGAAGACTTTTCATATATAGCAAAAAACCAACCGTTAGAATGGCTACTCAAGAGGTGCTGAAACGAAGTGTAAATTCTAACTGAAACACACATATCATCTACATATATCCAACGAGTATCATCTTTTATAGCAACTGTAAAATGAGAACTTATACATCGAACCATGCCTTTAAGTACATAATTTTGACCAAGTACATCCATAGTCAAAGGAAAAAATATTTGATTAATATAATTGGATGACAGTTCCACAGTTAAAAATCGTGGAAGCGTAATAAAATGTTGTAGCATTGGAAGATCCCCAGAATGCTCTTGACACAAATCACAATAGAGTGCACTGCTATTTGGTAATATAGCCTCAGAAACATAATTCTCTAAGCCATTGTGAAGCAAGTTCGGAGAATTTATGTAAAGTACAAATATAGCTGTGTTTTTTATAATTGCATTGTTACACGATGAACAAACTGACTGATTACTTTGTTGTATAAGAAAAAGGGATTTCAATTCCTCCGTCATCATACCAACTGTATCCAACGTAAATATGTCACTAAATACAGCATCTGCAGACATTGCGGCAAATGAGTTACAATGTTGTCTTAGATAAACCCAAACAGGTTCTCGAACTACTGTCATTTCTGTTTGTACATCATGGTTTTCTAACTGTAGACATGCGTCAAATAAAGTTTGAAAAAACTCATTACGTTCGATATCTTTCAGAGAATCTTTAAAAATAGCAACGCTAAGTTCAAGAAAACAATCTACCGCACATGAAAACTTGCCTGAATGAGTAAGGCAATAATTCATAAAATGTCTTCTAGCATTTGTTCCCTGTTGTGACAGTTCACTGATGGAAGAGGTCTTGGAATTTGTCGCTTCACTGATGAATATATTTCCATTAATAATATGTGCTTCTTTGTTTGAAATAACGCAAGGATCGAAGAGTCCACGTAAAGCAATGACACGAGGATAAGGATTGGTCTCTATATCGCTAGATTCCTTTGTACTGACATGTGTCATTTCATGATTAACATTTTTATAAGTCCTTTCTTTTTTCGATGCAAGATATTTGCTTGTGCAGTTTTCCATAGCTTTCCTAGTGCTACAAAGTACTGTTTTTCGTAATGAAGCTACTTTCATAATTTGATTAAGAAAAGACGATTTTGGGACAGTTTTTAAAACATACTTTCTAAACAATTTTCTGTTTCTCCTTTTTAAACCCTTCTTTAGAGCTCTTAATGGGATTCTACTGGGTTCTCGATAATGATGTCGTCTTCTTTTAGTATCCCTTTTAATATTACTAGTAGTAATCACAGATTATTGGAGTGCGTTCGATTCCTTACAAAGGACAAAACTTAGGTATGGTAGGCACTTTCCTGTTCGTTTTAATTTGACTTATTTCGTTCGTTTTACTCTTTATGCAACTTTTCTTTATTGCAATAATCATCATGTTCACAGAATATTTGAAGTTTCCTTTCCAAATTAATAACCACAGTTTTACTGCTGGTTACCCAGCCTGAATAAAGCAAAGTTAATGGGCAAATAAAAATCTTAACTTTGAGGGTGAAGAAACATCTGGAGCGTGAGGGATTATTTCACTCTTCCACCCTGAAGCTACGAGATTAGGGGCAAACCCGAGTACTTGACAGATCTGACAGAGAAAAATTATAATTAAGGTTGCATGACATTTGCAAAATATTTTCGTAACGTCTTTAATCATTGAAGAACGTACTTTAACACAACACGGTATACTTTTACTTCTACTTGCTACTACTATTTACTAACAACAAGATTTCAAGGTATTTCTTATACGCTACGCGAAAATCCCGCTGCTATGAAGCGATAAACATTTTGAATGTGGAGATCGAATTAGCATATTGGAGGTCTTGATCTCCATCGGATAACCAAATGCGCGTGTACAAGCATAAAAATCTAACACAGAGATAAAAATACTACCGCTGGCGATCGACTATATATTTCCATTTGCTACTAAATCTTACTATTTATTAGCTACTAGAAAGGTATTTTTTATACTTAACGCGAAATTCCCGCCTCTAGGAAGCGATAAACATTTTTCAGGTTGGGATCTAATTAGCATTTTGACAGTCTAATCTGATCTCACCCAAGTATAAAAATCTATTGCTCGAAACCTCAAGAATTCAGAGAGATGAAAGTGTTACTGAGACGGTACACTATTTGCTTGTACTTGCTACTACTCTTTACTTGCAAAAAGAAAGGTATTTTTGATACTCTACGCGAAAATTTTGCTGCTATGAAGCAATAAACATTCTGGATGTAAGCTTACTCTACGCGAAAATCCCACCGCCATGAAGCGATAAACATTTTGAATGTTCCGATCTAATTAGCATATTGAAAGCCTTGTACAAGCATAAAAAATTATTATAGAAACCTCATGAATTCAGAGGGAGAAAAACTGTGCTACTGCATTGTTCATCGCAAATGATCCCATATATGTCCTTGTTCGTCGAAGAGTGAAAGAAACAAAACCTCTAAACTTGAGTTGTGAGACGAACACGTCCAGCGAAGCACGAAACAGAATGCTTTGCGCAACGAAATTGAAACGTCACTCAAAATGGCGCTGAAAAGGTGAACGGCCGATCGAACGAAAAAACACGGGTCAGCTTTCGCTTGGGATGCACAGGATACCTACGCGATCACAGGCAGCCCAGAAGATTAGGAAGCGTTCTTCCTTCGTCGAACGCAATTAATAAACAATGCAAATAGTGACCTACAAGTACCGTGTTTCACTTTTTTATTCATGTCAAGCATTGTTAAATACTCTGTAACTATTTTTGTCCCACTCTTCTTCACAGTCCTCTATTGTGTACTTCACTGTTTCTTTTGTTTCAATATCGCACTCTCTGTTTTATGTCACACTCTTTGTTTTGCAAGGTTTGCAAGGTTTGTATAGCTGTGAATATCTGTTAATTTCTTGCTCAATGTGTTACAGTTGTAACAACCAAGTGGCTGCTACTTATTGTTGTAACAACCAGGTGGCTGTTACGATGGGTGTAGCAACCGAGTAGTTGCTACGATGGGTGTTCTGTTGTAACAACCAAGTGGCTGCTACGATGGGTGTTGTAACAACCGAGCGGCTGCTACAATGGGTGTTCTGTTGTAACAACCGAGTGGCTGCTACGATGGATGTTCTTTGTTGGGTTTTCTGTTTTGATAATCAGCTGACTGCTACACTTTGTGGTCGCTACGTTTTCTGCCACTGAGTGCTCTTGTAACAAACAGTCCAGCACTATGTAGGTGCTACGTTTTGTAGGCCTTCCTTGCTAACAATGAGTTGGTTTCACTCTCAGGAAGAAATTCAACCTCAACAACTTACACCTGCAAAACAAAACCAAAAAAAGACAATCTGTTAAAATTGAAAGAAAAAAATAACTGCTGAAAACTAATCAGAATTATTTTACTAAAATAAAACAAAATACAGTATATGAGCAACTCAGAAAGCTAGCATGAGATTGTTTTTCTGACCTTCCATTATGCTACGTGACATCATACTGGAAGTTGCTTATGATTAGGTAATTACCGATACGCCACAGAGACCTGACTTCCGGCTACTTCGACTTGTCCAAGTGTACCATTTAAGCATTGCGAAAAACATTTCTACCAGTGCCATTGAGATTATTGAAGCTTCTGGAGAGGGGATCATTTAATTTCAGGCCTCATCAAAGGGGGATTATTAGAGAAAGGCGCCAGTAATCGATAATAGGGACCTATTTATCGCTTAACCTGCACCCTGTGAGGTCGAGGGATTATAGAGCGTTTTTCTTTCTTTTCCCTGCAGGGATTTGACGTCCTTGCCAACACTGTTTCGGCTTATTTGGCGCCAGTCTGTAAAAAGGAAACACGCAAGTACGCACAAAAAATCGACTCCAATTAGGTGACATGAGCCCAGTTTATATAAAAAAGTGGCAAATTAGTTGTATTTATTATCAATGGGACAATGACTACAGTCGAACCTCCCGTAAGCGACTACCCATAATGTCAAGGATATGAGGTCGCTTACGGGAGGTGGTCGCTTGCCAGAGGTCAGACCACAGGGGGGGAGGGGGGTGGGGGTCTAAATTTCGGGTAATTTACATATGGAAATTGCGGACGCCCTTTTGCCAGTGCTTATTGAAATCCAAAGTAAAAACTTTTCTTTAGACTGCCTGATTTAAGAGCAAACAGTAAACGGCAATGTTACATTTCAAGCGTAACACATCAACAACTTTGGCGTTTGTTTGTTTGTTACATAATCCAGTTGACGTTCTTTATCGCCACAATTTTTCTGTTGGATGATACATAGCCTGCGAGCAAGCTCTCTTGGGGGTGGAGAGCTTGCTCGCAGGTTAGATGATACAAGGTTAAGAGAGTCATCACTGGTCGTACATGTACATGCATGCTATTTACAAGATGAGAGAGTTTCTTTCCTATAAGGGATTCAGATTAAAGTTTATTTCAGTGTACACTATAGTGCATTATATGTTATCATTTGTTTCGATGTCGGGAGACACTTCCGGTAGCTCCGGCTGTGAGACTTTTTAAAACACTTTTTATTAAAATACGGTATCCGCTGTAATGATGTGGGCCGATATGTTACAGTCAATTTTCGCCCGTGATAGAAACAGTAGATTGTGTGTCAAGTGGTCGTTTACGGGAGGTTAAAAACCATTGAAAATTATAAACAATCATCTCTAAAAGTGGTCGCTTACGAGAGGTGGTCGCTTACGAGAGGTGGTCGCCTACGAGAGGTTCCATCTATAGTGATTTGACTTGAAAACGTTTGGTATTTTGGAAAAGTGGTTGCTCGTGAGGGGTGGTCGCAAAGGGAGGTTCGACTGTATTTCAAATTAGAGTAAAACTTCGCTGTTATTATCCTTTGTTCGATATGGCGAGAAAAGGCTCTTCGAAGATTTCTAAATTACAGGTACTTCACATAAGCCGTAAATACACGAGGTAACTTTCCCTACAACGCGATGTAATTAAAAATACAGAACATGACGTAATAGTTTTGCCCATCAGGCTCTCTTGTTTTTCCTTAGAGGGCCTATAGGGATTTCTAGTGATGTTACGGTAAATGAGTTCCCCGTTACGACATAATAGAAAACGTTGCATCACGCAGGCAGTCACATTTCCGTGTGTAGAGCATTGTTATAATTAGAGCGGCT
This sequence comes from Pavona decussata, assembly GCF_977016875.1. Taxonomy (NCBI): domain Eukaryota; kingdom Metazoa; phylum Cnidaria; class Anthozoa; order Scleractinia; family Agariciidae; genus Pavona; species Pavona decussata. The sequence goes on from NW_028145462.1 coordinate 1,299,844, forward strand.
GCACATGAGGGTCAAGTCATGAAAATTCAAATACAGAGGTTGAGTATTACTGAGTTAACTGACGCTGCAATCGAGCAGCTTAAACTCTTAACGGGTTCTTGTTTCATATATTACATTAGCCTGTGACAAGACAGGAAGAGGTAGCTCATCCTCTCTGGCCTGTGAACAGGGTCCCAAGTCGGGTACAGCGCGAAAAGAAAAATGATGAACGTTGTTGAAGCTTCCTTTCATCAGAAACAACAATTCATTATTGAGTCTTTGGTATGCTACCAAATGCAGTCTTAACACAAAAGTATAAGGATGACAGCTTCCTCAATCGTCGCTTTAAAGATAAATTAAAAACCATCAAATCAGAAGTATGTATAAAAAAAATCAACGCTTTTTCAATTAATGCCAGTTGAGATAAATTACAAACCACAACCTTGCCGTGAAACACACGAGTGAACGTAAACTCTGAATATATAAACCGAGATCTGCAGCACACTTTTCGCCTATTTGTCATTTCGTACAAAATACCGCTACTGATTACAAGCTATATCAACCAAACAGAGTCTAGGTAAAAGCAGTTACCTCAAGCAGTAATTGGTGTCCTCCTCGAAAAAGATCTCTAAATACGACTAATGAAAACGTTTCGAACTCAACGCCAATCGCAAAGTACAATTGTTACCATCTAACTAAACGCTTAACTTGCTATTCGCCGTCTTTATCAACGTAGATTGCACCATTTCAACGTAACCTTGTACCCAGATTGATTGCACCATTTCAGCGTAAACTTGTACCCAGATTGATTGCACAATCACAAAGTAACATTGTACCCAGATTGTTTGCACCATCACAACGTAACCTTACACCGAGATTGTTTTCATAGCATGGCAATAACATAATTGATTTTTCGCTCAAAACACCGTACATCATCCCTCCAGAGTGCACATATTTAGCTTGCAAAGATTAGATAGCATTTCATATTGACTAGGCTTGTTAAGAGATCGTTTATTGAGTAAAATTATGACTTTTTAAAGGTTAATTTTCAACCAATTTCAAAAGTTGCTAATGATATCGTAATTGTAAGATCACAGCAATTTCATAGATACCGGACGGAAATTCTCGTGAAGCAATCTGAGCTGAAAGAAAAAAGCATGGCACTCAGGCTAAAGATAACGTATATCATCCAAATTCATTAAATCCTATCGGCGTTGTCCATGTGTACATGGTAGGTTGGAAAAGCCGGAATGACGGAATTCGGAACCCAGAATTCGGAATATTCGGAATACGGAATATTCGTAATACTCGGAATAAATAAATAAAAAAATAAATAAATAAATGAATAAATAAATAATAAATAAATCAATGAATAATAAATAAATAAATAAATGAATTACTAACTAACTAGCTAACTAAATGAATAAATAAAACAATAAATAAATAAATGAATAAATAAATAAATAATAAATAAATCAATGAATAATAAATAAATAAATTACTAACTAACTATTTTTTTTTTTTTTTTATTTTTTTTTTATTAATTATAGAATACTAAACTTTACTTACAATACTAACCATACCAACTTAGGATACTAACCTAAATTACAAAAAAGTAATAATAATAATAATAATAATAATAGTTACAATATTAAATTAAATTCTTCTACTGACAAGGTATGACTATTTTTTTGACTTACAATGAATTACAATTCACTCAGACTAAAAAGTCGCATCATTTCTCACTGCGCGGTAGATATGTCAATTTCTGTCTTCCCCCGCCCCCTGGTCCCCTTACTGCTTTACAGTCAAACAACAATGCAAAATACATTTCCCATGTTTGACAGAGTCATCAGCAGCATCTAACCGCAACACGAAATCAAGTTCTTTTTTTCAAGCTGAATACAGTATTTCATTAGAAGTTCAGTTCGTTGACGTCTTGAAGCGCTTTACTGGTACTTAAAAAATGGATAATACTGGACTGAAGAAGAGGACCTATGCAGATGGTGGAGGTGGGTGGTATTTGGTTTTAACTTGTAAATCAGCTGGTCGTATCAAAGTTAAGCGCGTTTACTGAGGGGAGAGCACAATCTCAACTGCATACGAAGTACAGAGGAACCATAAGTATTATACGGGGGTCTTATACTACACTCGTTTCCTAGATTTTCTAGTGCATTTATCTGCAAACTTAAACTACTATCGATGAAGTTTCATTGATTTTCAGTACCTTTTTGGAATAGCGTGATGTATGCCATTTTCAATCGATAAAATGTGGCTATTTTGAATTTTTCCATAACTTGTGACTCACAGTGCACGCGAGTAGTTTATTGACAATGTACGTAGCGCTTTTTAAAGTTAGTGTAACGCTGCCGGGTAACAGCGACATCACATTACTGTATGAAATGATCATAACAATTTGAATACAATTAACACATTTGTCTCAGAAGGGCACCTGGAGCTGTCTTATGAACAGTTGGAGTTGGTTCTTGTAGCGTGACCGATTTTGAAGACAAACTCCTGTATATGACTTTGCGATATTTCATGTGTGTCATTTAAAATGCTGCTGTTTTATTTCGCATGCAGATTCCTACGTACTTCATCTACACCCCGAACGAGTAATGAAATATTTCAAGAATGCTGGATAGAACCAGAATAAAAGAATAAAACCTCACTTGCTCACTATAAAAAGATAAAGAAGTCTTAGATAAAATGGCTGCCGTGCGGTTGAAATGCGGCAACACTTACTTCAGTTCGTCCCTCAGGGTCGGCTTTGTAAGAAGTAATTATAATTTTATCAGTTGTGAGAGTTCTTTAACTTTTTTGGGGGGTGTCATTTTACTCATACTTATTTCATTTTCAATTAATGTAATCACTTACTTCACGGCTGTCATGAATCAGCAAGATGTGAGTGATAAGTCAGTGCACACGAAAATCAAAACTTGGCTGTGAAGTGTCTTTTCCGTAGTGTTTTCTACGTGGATGTTCCGCCTATCCATACACGTTACCGGAAGACTAAAGCATCAAACTAGCTATTGGTCAACCAAAAGAACCAATAGCAAGCCAGAATTTTCGATCCTCAAAACGCCTATAAAAACGGCAAGAACAAGATCAACCACGGAATGGTACCAGTTGAAATACTGTCATTCCAAAGACACTAATAAAGCAACAACTGAAGAGATTCGCTTTAGAATCGAAACTGCAGTATTGTTTTAGAACGTGAAAATGAGCAACCTCAGACTAGCTGAAGAAGGCATGCTTGAATCCGGCCCATCAACATCAGGCGTGGCCGAGCTACCTGACACTTACGAAATAAACGCCGAAGAGGAAAAGTCGCGGTTAGCCGACTCCGATGAAGATTCTAAGAGCGGACAAAGTTGGCCGACTGTCAAGCGTCGCCACGAAGAACAGCAAGGAAGCGAACGGAGAAAACGGCCAAGACAAGATGACAGCGCTAAAGCTTTGGAAAGCAAAATAAAAAAACGAAAGAATCTATCACCAAATTGGAGGCGCACGCCGAGAAGAGAACATGTCCCAAGTCGCTACGCTACAACGTTCGCGCGAACATCACGCCGGACGAAGATTTTAAAATGGATGTGAGCCGCATCCGAAAAGAAGAAGAACAAAAACTAGTCGGCGCATTAACGCGCTTCCACCAACGAAGAGTAGAACGTAACACGATTAAGCTCAGAAAAACAGAGCAGAGAGCAAACATTTCCAAAGGCAGGAAGACAAACAATTCCAGACTCATCAAGAATTATTCACGTCCGGCCAAGTACACCAAGAAGGCACATAAGAACATTAAAAAGCTTACCGAGACGTTAACCAAAAAACTAGAAAAAGTAAATGGAATGATAAAAGCATTAGAGAACAGTTCTAATAAAGAATGTGAATCTTACACTTGCCTCTTCTCTGACTCAGATAAGGGGAGGGATATAAAAAAGCGAAAATTTAGAAACAAAAAACATAGTGAGAGAAGAAAACACGTTAGACGAGATAAAATTAGAAAATCAACAGACACTAATCAGAAGCACATCAAAAACTTTTCAGAGTACAAAATGACAACTGATCAGACAAATCTACTAGCAAAGGGACTGAAATTCATCCCTACGCCGATTATAGAAGAAAAACGCGTAAAGCAACAATTGCTACTAGATTTTAAGCAATTCGCGAGAAGAGTGCGTCTCCAGTACATATTTCACGGCAGAGATAATGAACCACATCCGTTCTAAGATAAATCCAACTGGGAACCGCCAGTTCAAAGATCAGTTGCCCTAGAAACTTTTCTAGAAGAAGTTAAAACAGAACTCGCTGAGATTAAACTTATAAAGCCAAAGCCTAATCTGTCGTACAACGAGCGTAAAGCTATTAGAGAGTTGAGAACGAACTCTGACAGAGGCAAACAAAGGCACAACAACGGTCATTATGAACAAACAAGATAAGATACAAGAGGGCCTTATACAACTCGATGACAGAAATAACTATGTGCCCCTAGAAGCACCAATGGTCAAAGACACATTCCAAAGAGTACAAAATATTATCAAAGACCTACATCGTGGGGAACATATAGACGAAATGACCACAAAATGGCTTTCTCAGACACCTAATCAACCTCGCATACCAGTGTTTTACACACTAACAAAGATTCACAAGAAAAACCCGGTCGGTCGACCGATAATCTCGGGGTGTGATGGCCCTACAGAACGAATATCATCATTCATAGACAACATTCTTCAGCCTATAGCAAAAACACAAAAATCGTACATTAAAGATACGACAGACTTCATTAATTTTATCGAGAGGACTAAAGTCCCAGAGAATACAATTCTAGTCTCAATGGATGTCACTAGCCTGTACACCAACATCCCACAGGAAGAAGGAATAGACACTGTATGTGAGGCATACGAAACATTCTATAAAAAAGACACTCCGATACTAACACACTCTCTTAGAGAACTACTTAGACTTATACTTCAGGAGAACTCCTTCCAATTTAATGGGAAGAACTATCTCCAAACACATGGAACCGCAATGGGCACGAAAATGGCGGTTGCCTTCGCAAACATCTTTATGTCTGCGGTAGAGACAGAAATAATCAACAAGAGCAGTAAGAAACCACTAGAATGGAAAAGATACATCGATGACGTGTTCTCTTTGTGGGACATTAAAAGAGAGGAGATAGATCTTTTCGTTAAGACGCAAACAGGCACCATCCAACCATCAAGTTCACGGCTGAAGTACCAAAGAAAGAAATAAACTTTCTAGACACAACAGTATTCAAAGGCGAAAGATTCAACAAAGACTACGTCTTTGACATTAAAACGCATTTCAAACCAACTGAGACGTTCCAATACACGCATTTTTCTTCCTGCCACGCCCCTAGCGTCAGGAAAGGTTTTATCAAGGGCGAAGCCCTTAGACTTTTAAGAACCAATTCTTCTAAAAGTCTTTTTGAAGAAAATATAAAAGATTTTAAATCATGTTTGCGTGTACGAGGCTACCCAGATGTTCTGGTCGATAAAGTCCTCACAGATGTTGAATTTAAAGACAGGAAATCGGCTCTTAGTCAGAAACCGAAAATGCGCAAGAAAATATTGCCTTTTGTCACACAATACAATCCATCAGTGCCAAACTTAAAGAAAATCTTAATGAGCAAATGGCATTTAATCGAGAATCAACCTTTGCTGAAAGAAATTTATCAGGATCCACCGATTGTATCCTACAAGAGAGGAAAATCTTTAAAAGACATACTCGTAAGAGCCAAACTCTAAAGATCAAGTATTCAAAATGGGCGACACCAGGAGGAGTCGTGTTAGGCCTGTCAACACTTCAAAACATCTCTACAAGAACCAACTCCAACTGTTCATAAGACAGCTCCAGGTGCCCTTCTGAGACAAATGTGTTAATTGTATTCAAATTGTTATGATCATTTCATACAGTAATGTGATGTCGCTGTTACCCGGCAGCGTTACACTAACTTTAAAAAGCGCTACGTACATTGTCAATAAACTACTCGCGTGCACTGTGAGTCACAAGGTATGGAAAAATTCAAAATAGCCACATTTTATCGATTGAAAATGGCATACATCACGCTATTCCAAAAAGGTACTGAAAATCAATGAAACTTCATCGATAGTAGTTTAAGTTTGCAGATAAATGCACTAGAAAATCTAGGAAACGAGTGTAGTATAAGACCCCCGTATAATACTTATGGATCCTCTGTACTTGGTATGCAGTTGAGATTGTGCTCTTCCCTTCTAAACGCGCTTAACTTTGATACGACCAGCTGATTTACAAGTTAAAACCAAATACCACCCACCTCCACCATCTGCATAGGTCCTCTTCTTCAGTCCAGTATTGTCCATTTTTTAAGTACCAGTAAAGCGCTTCAAGACGTCAACGAACTGAACTTCTAATGAAATACTGTATTCAGCTTGAAAAAAAGAACTTGATTTCGTGTTGCGGTTAGATGCTGCTGATGACTCTGTCAAACAGGCGAAGCGATATGGGAAATGTATTTTGCATTGTTGTTTGACTGTAAAGCAGTAAGGGGACCGGGGGGCGGGGGAAGACAGAAATTGACATATCTACCGCGCAGTGAGAAATGATGCGACTTTTTAGTCTGTTCATTTATTTATTTATTTATTTAGTTATTTATTTATTTATTTATTTATTTATTTATTCATTTAGTTAGTTAGTTAATTAGTTAGTTAGTTAGTTAGTAATTTATTTATTTATTTATTTATTATTCATTGATTTATTTATTATTTATTTATTCATTTATTTATTTATTTTTTTATTTATTTATTTATTCCGAGTATTACGAATATTCCGTATTCCGAATATTCCGAATTCCGGGTTCCGAATTCCATTATTCCTGCTTTTCCAACCTACCTGTGTACATGCATTAGTTTGAGTCATAAAGATAGCATTATGTTGTTTCACCCACCGACGTTTTCGTCAGATAAACCGGTCTGTTTGACGAAATTTTCATCTTTTGTTATTGTATGAAATCACAGCTAACGAAACTAGAGGCGAACGTCATATACTTACTGTTGGTAGCTTTCTTGAGGAGCAAATGACCGCAGAAAACAAAGGAATTAGTTAGTCTGAAGTATCTGTTTGTGAGACGTCAGGCGACAATCGAAAATGAAAATTAGAGAGTCAGAGTCAACACAAAAGCAGTTACCTCAAGCTGCAGCAATTGACGTTCAGTCTTGAAAAGTTTCTTTCTCACTACGACTACTGAATACTTTTCGAACCCAACGCCACTCACAAATTGATTACACGAAGAGTTTAAATAATGGAAATTGCTTCACTTGCAAATTTAAACCGCAGAGAATAAAATGGTCCAAAACGATGAACGGTGTTGAAACTTTGTCAGCCAAAAAATCAGTTAAGTCTTTGATATGTTACGAAACGCAGTCTTACCTCAGAAGCTTATAAAAATATCGACGCTTTTTCAATTAATGCCAGTTGAGATAAATTACAAACCACAACCTTGCCGTGAATCATACTAGTGAACGTAAACTCTGAATAAACCGAGATCTGCAGCACACTTTTCGCCTGTTTCAGGGGCACCCAACGGATCGTTTCGGTAAATTATCTGTTGGGAAGGCCCTTAATCCCCTACAATTTTCTAAAGCGAATTTTCATTAAGAACTTTCGTGATATGGAAAACTTTAGGCCTAGTGTTTTCGGATTGATAAAAATGTCGTTTCGAGTGCCGAAAAAGATCAGCTAAGATTTTCGGAAAGGAAATAAGGCCTGAGGTTTTCGGGAAACGGACAAAGATGCCCTAGTAATTTCGAAAAAAACTCAAGTTTCCCTGGAATGACCGAACAGATAAAAATATTATAGCGCGGCCTGAAATGAAACTACAAAGCTTTAAAGGCACTCCAGATAGCCTAAAACAGCGTTTCAAAGGATCTGAGAAAAAACTATCGTTGGGTGCCCCTGCTGTTTGTCATTTCGTACAGAATACCGCTATTACAAGCTATATCAACCAAACAGAGTCTACGTAAAAGCAGTTACCTCAAGCAGTAATTGATGTCCTCCTCGTAAAAGATCTACTAATGAAAACGTTTCGAACTCAACGCCAATCGCTAACTGCAATTGTTACCATCTAACTAAACGCTTAACTTGCTATTCGCCGTCTTTATCAACGTAAGATTGCACCATTTCAACGTAACTTTGTACCCAGATTGATTGCACCATTTCAGCGTAACCTTGTACCCAGATTGATTGCACCACACAACGTAACCTTACACCGAGATTGTTTTCATACCATATCGTTAGCAACTTTTGAAATTGATTGAAACTAAACCTTTGAAAAGTCATACTAATTTTACTCAATAATCGATCTCTTAATAAGCTTAGTCAATATGAAATGCTATCTAATCTTTGCAAGCTTATGTACACTCAGGAGGGATGATGTACGGTGTTTGGAGCGAAAACACAATTATGTTATTGCCATGCTGAAAATTATGTCTGTACTAGCTGTGTCATTGCCTAATCGTAAGATCACCGCAATTTCAGAGATACCGGAAATTCTCGTGAAGCAATCTGAGTTGAAAGAAAAAAGCATGGCACTCAAGCTAAAGATAACGTATATCATCCAAATTCATTAAATCCCATCGGCGTTTTCCACCGACGTTTTCATCAGATACCACTCCTACCGGTCTGTTTGACGAAATTTTCATCTTTTGTTACTGTATGAAATCACAGCTAACGAAACTAGAGGCGAACGTCATATACTTACTGTTGGTAGCTTTCTTGAAGAACAAATGACCGCAGAAAACAAAGGAATTAGTTAGTCTAAAGTATCTGTTTGTGAGACGTCAGGCGACAATCGAAAATGAAAGTAATTTGTTCCCCTAAGGATGTTTATTCTCTGACGTATGCGTCTATTTTCACAAAAATAATAGACTGCAAGCAGTCCCCTTCTGGATAGTCGAGAGGTAGCGCGAAATAGCCGAGCGCGAAAATATTGTTTTGCAAGTCAACGATCTGTCATGTTACTTATCGTCGCTCGCGTGATTATCAACACTTCCATTTTCTAAAAAAAAAAAAAAAAAACAAGCTAACGTCATCACTCCCCGGGTCATCAAGCAACGCGTTATATTTTCAAAAAATACGATGGGCTTTGTCAGTTTATCCATAAACGCATCAAATAATGGTCGTGTCTTAAGTCTCTTTTTCAAACATCTGATTTAAACAGCCTTGAGGCTTGACTAACATTTTCACAACAAGTAGCGGTAGGAAAAATTTGCGGGTCATTGCGCATTTTTGACCTCATGAACGATAAACGGTGTTGAAACTTTGTCAGCCAAAAATTCAGTGAAGTCTTTGATATGTTACGAAACGTAGTCTTAACTCAGCCGAAGTATATAAGAAAATCGACGCTTTTTCACGGCTTAATGCCAGTTGAGATAAATTACAAACCACAACCTTGCCGTGAATCACATGAGTAAACGTAAACTCTGAAAAAACCGAGATTTGCAGTAAACTTTTCGCCTATTTGTCATTTCGTACAGAATACTGCTATTACAATCTCTATCAACCAAAGAGAGTCTACGGAGAAGCAGTTACCTCAAGCAGTAATTGATGTCCTCCTCGAAAAGGATCTCTAAATGCGACTAATGAACACGTTTCGAACTCAACGCCAATCGCAAACTACAATTGTTACCATCTAACTAAACGCTTAACTTGCTATTCGCCGTCTTTATCAACGTAGATTGCACCATTTGAACGTAGCCTTATACCCAGATTGTTTTCAAAGCATGGCAATGACATAGTTCATTTTCCACTCTGAACATCGTACATCATCCCTCCGAAGTGCACATAACCTTGCAAAGAAGACGAACTGCAAATAAGATTGCATTTCATGAGAGTAAAAATTAAGACTTTTCAAACGTTAATTTTCAATCAATTTCAAAAGTTGCTAATGATATCGTAATTGTAAGATCACAGCAATTTCACAGATACCGGAAATTCCCGTGAAGCAATATAAACTGGAAGAAGAAGCATGGCACTTAGGCTAAAAATAACGAGTGTCATCCAAATTCATAAAATCCTGGTTCCTTCTCGAACACGTTCTCTCAGCCAACGTCACTCGCAAATTACTAGACTTTTGATTTGCTATTCACACTAGTCAGTCAACGTCTTTGAAAGGTCGATTGCACCATTACAACGAAACCTTGTACCAACATTGAGTTTCACGCCATAACTATATTAGATTTTCCACAAACAAAACTTTCAACACCGTCCATCATTCCTCCGGAGAACACTTATGCTTACCAAGAACACGATCTCCCAACAACACCGCAATTTATATTAAGATGCTTGATTGAGTAAGATTGTGACCTTTCAAAAGTAAACTAGTGATTTCAATATGAAAGTGGGTGCTGGCGAAGGGGGATAAAGTTGTGGGGATTTAATTAAACAGTGAATGATTTTGGAAAAGGGGGTCGACTTTGAGGGTAGGGAGAGTAGGTTTCAGTTGGATGAGTTGTAAAAATCATGACTACAGCAAGCATTGGTTTTGAAAATGGGTCATGGCAGGTTTAGTGATTTGTGTAACCCACATTGGGGAAGAAATGTTGAAAACGCTTTTTTTTTGTGGGATGGGGGTGTTGGTGAAGTGGACGGATCAGCCGCCCCAAACGGCACAGATTTGGAATTATTTGCCTCCACGAGCAAAGAACTCGTGTGAAAGTGCAACGAGTCCTTTGATTTCACAGTTGAGTGGTTCGCAGATTTTGAATTATTAGCCTCCACGGTATTTTTTCTATTTGCTGTCTTTATTTACTTCTGTAATCATTCATCAAGGTCACGAACGGAAAGAGATCAATTTGTGTTTGGCTGCTTTCATAGATCCACCGCTTGAGAATTGAGATCACTTTCCACGGGAAAATTTTACCACGATCTTACGCACAGATGGTTTCGAGGCGCAGTTGACTTTGCCATAAAACAAATAGGTAAGTATTTCTAAATATTTTTATTTGCTAGATGTCTTCATTTGCATGTGAATATTCATCAAAGTCAAGAAACGGATCAATGATGAATCCCGTGGAAAGTGATATCTTTCCGTTCGTGACCTTGATGAATGATTACAAAAGCAAACGTCAACTGCTCCTCGTAACCTTGTAACCGAAAGCGTCTGACAGCGTGCGATTCTCAGCAAAGGGAGGTGTGTATCCCGGATTACATGTCAGCCATGTGATTTGCGCATGATTGTCGTCTCAACCATCCCGGATAATGCTCTACTGCGCAAGCTTCGAGTGTTACATCCGACAAAATTTTGGATTTTTTCCCCTATTGACAAGAATAGTGTGCTGTCTCGCTAACGCTCGCCAGCAATTATCAATCATTTTAATCATTTTATAAGTTGTTAATGATATCGTTAGATCACAGCAGCAATCAGAGTTGGATTAAAATACAACGCATATGAAATGAAATAAAGTAGAAAATATAACGGGTGTCAGCCGTATAAATGAAACGCCGACATATAACAGGGATCTTCCTTTTGAGTTAGCTCAATCAGCAGAAAAATTACAATGATAAGATTACTTTGTTTACTTACTAGCCCGTAGGAACGGACTTCTCAGTGTGATTGGTTAGATATTTATGTACACGATTAAGACGCGAGATTTCGTAGGCTTCGCGCACGCCATTTGAAGAAGCTTTTTCACATGAAATGTAGGCACTTTCCTTTCTGAAAACAGCATATTTGAGTGAAATTAACATAGCCACAAACCTAAAACTGTTTACAGGTATATAAACAAAAGACTTCTTTCTCGACCCTATATCGTGCACTATGATAATTAACTCTAATTGCGCCTCCGTTTCCCTTGTCTTATGGCACTTATCGTTATACCGAAAAATGCATTAATGCTTAATGTAGCTCTATTTGTTCCCCATTGTACGCTTCGCAGATTTTTAAAAACTATCCTTCCTTTGCAATTGAAATAATTGAATGGTTTTATTCAGAGAGACTGCGTGATATTATTGTTGTGTTACTGGGAATCATACCGGAAATAACTCTGCAATAACTTCACCACCCTGCTGGAACTAGTCTCGCTTCCATTGCGTTGAATTATTCGATCGTTATTTCTTCGCTGTGAACTCTCCCAATTTCCACCGTTTAAGGGAAATTATAACTTTTCAAAGGTTAATTTTCAATCAATTTCAAAAGTTGCTAATGATATCGTAATCGTAAGATCACAGCAATCTCAGAGATAGCGGAAATTCTCGTGAAGCAATCTGAGCTGAAGGAAAAAAGCATGGCACTCAGGCTAAAGATAACGTATATCATCCAAATTCATTAAATCCTATCGGCGTTGTCCATGTGTGCATGCATTAGTTTGAGTCATAAAGATAGCATTATGTTGTTTCACCCACCGACGTTTTCGTCAGATAAACCGGTCTGTTTGACGAAATTTTCATCTTTTGTTATTGTATGAAATCACAGCTAACGAAACTAGAGGCGAACGTCATATACTTACTGTTGGTAGCTTTCTTGAGGAGCAAATGACCGCAGAAAACAAAGGAATTAGTTGGTATGAAGTATCTGTTTGTGCAACGTCAGGCGACAATTGAAAATGAAAGTAATTTGTTCCTTTAGGATATTTATTCTCTGACGTATGCGTCTATTTTCACAAAAATAAGTAAAAGGTCAAAAATGCGCAATGACCCGCACATTTCTCCTACCGCTATTTGTTGTGAAAATGTTACTCAAGCCTCAAGGCTGTTAAAATCAGATGTTTGTAATACAGTCGGTACACGAGCAATATTTTATGCGTTTATGGGTAAACTGACAAGGCCCATCGTATTAAAGCTTGAATAACACATTGCGTGATGACCCGGGGAGTGATGACGTTAGCCTGTTTTATTTTTTAATTTTAGAAATGCAAGTGTTGATAATTACGCGAGCGACGATGAGTGACATGACAAATCGTTGACTTGCAAAACAATGTTTGTAATACCTCAGGAAACATTCCAACACACCGTAGTATTGCCAAAATGGCCATTCTGTTGCTGTAGCGTCCCATTTTTGTTGTACACAGACGTATTCAATAAGAAACTTACTGTATTTGCCAATGAATAGGTCATTAAAGGGGGAAAAAGTGCTGTAACGTAAAAAAACATGAGATGATCAAATCCCGGGATCAAATGCCCCGGGGTAAATGGGTATTAAAAAGTCTAATGCTCGACTACGGGAATGGACAGTGTGGGAAAATACCCAGTTATTTCCCGGGGAAAGGGGTGTCAGTCTCCCATCGTGTATCTAAAACTGTCCAACAAAGCACGATTTTTTTTCGCCAGGAACTATCCAATTTCCACCGTTTTAAATGTCGAGTGCTTCTTTGAAGTTATTCTTTTGATTTACCGCTTCAAAATAGTTGCTTCGCAGATTGATAAAACTATCCTTGCTAAAGGAATAGTTTGAGTAACGATGATCGCGTTCCATTACGATAACGTAAGCGTATCAATGATCTCTTCTCAAGTCCCATCGTGCTCTAGAACTGTCAAACAAAGCACGATTCCTTCGCCAGGAACTCTCCAATTCCCACCGTTTTAGATATCGAGTGCTTCTTAGAACTTACTCTTTCGACTTACCGCTTCAAAATGGTTAATCTTCCGTTTGAAAACGGAACACTTGAGTCCACAATATGTTAACAATATGCATGGCGCCACAAATTTAATCCGAGATTAACGAATAAATCAAATGATGCTTTGACGTCACACAGGTAGGGGTGAGTACGTCCCCTCCCTCGCGATATACGCGACAAGAATAGATTTTGATTAGCCTGCTTTTGTTGAAGACAATCAGAAGAATACATCCCGACTAGGAGAGGGGAGAGTTTAATAAATAAATTAATGTGCAGATTTGTTGCTACGAGTACCGACATTTACGCGAGATACTGGGGCTAATTCATTTATTCCATTTGTATGCTTCGCCGATTGATAAAACTATCCTTGCTAATGGATATTTTGAGTCACGAAGCTGGCGTTATCTTGTTTCCTTTGTGTTACGCTACAAAGCTAAAGGGTCCCACAGGAAATTTTGGAAATTCCATTACGATAACGTAAGCCTCTCAATGACCTCTTTTTAGTCTCCCATCGATCCATCGTGGATCGGGACTGTCAAACAAAGCACGATTCCTTCGCCAGGAACTCTCCAATTTCCACCGTTTTAAATGTCGAGTGCTTCTTAGAAGTTATTCTTTCGATTTACCGCTTCAAAATGGTGAAATTTCCATTTGAAAACGGCACACTTGAGTCCACAACCTGTTAACAATATGGCGCCACAATTTAATGCAGTTTTAATGAAGAAATCAAATGATGCGTTGACGTCACACAGGTAAGGGTGAGCGGGTCCCCTCCCTAGCGATATAAGCGACAAGAATGGATTTTGATTGGCCTGCTTCTGTTGAAGACAATCAGAACAATACATCCCGGGTACGAGAGGGGAGGGTTTAATGAATAAATTAATGTACAGGTTTGTGACTACTAGGAAGAAAAAAAAAAAGAAAAAAAAAAAAAAGAAATCGACCCGTTTTTAGACACGGTATGCCCCTTCAGGGCATCCCGCGTAGAAACAAGATGCCTGCTATACTGGCATTACGCGAGATGCTGGGGCTGATTCATTTATTCCAACTGTATGCTTCGCCGATTGATAAAACTATCCTTGCTAATGGAATAGTTTGAGTCACGACGATCGCGTTACGTTGTTTTCCGTGTGTTACGCGACTCAGACTATCAGCGGAAATTTGTCAAATTCCATTACGATAACGTAAGCTTCTCAATGACCTCTTTTCAGTCTCGCGTCGTGGTCTAAGACTGTCAAACAAAGCACGATTCCTTCACTAAGAACTCACCAATTTCCACCGTTTTACGTGTCGGGTGCTTCTTAGAAGTTATTCTTTCGATTTACCGCTTCAAAATGGTGAAATTTCCCTTTGAAAACGGCACACTTGAGTCCAGAACATGTTAAAACAATATGGCGCGACTTAATCCGTCTTTAATAAATATATCAAATGATGCATTGACGTCACACAGGTAGGGGTGAGTGGGTCCCCTCCCTCGCGATGTAAGCGACAAGAATGGATTTTGATTGGCCTGCTTCTGTTGAAGACAATCAGAACAATACACCCCGAGTAGAAGAGGGGTGAGTTTAATGAATAAATTAATGTACCGATTTAAAGCTACGAGGAAGAAAAAAAAAAAAAGAAAAAAAAAAAAAACAAGATGCCTATACTGGCATTTACGCGTGATGCTATTCCTGATTTATTTCCATTGTACGCTTCACAGCTATCCTGAGATCATAACGGTAATTGCTTTCGGAAAACGTCATGACCCGGGGCAGATTACACTATCTGACTCAGAAGACAGAAGATAATATTATTGTTGAAGACAAAAAGCTTTACTTAATGAACACGTACACTTTAAGTAGAAATTGACAATCAGACTTGAATTTTTTTATGGAGTGGATTTCCAATAAAGTTTAGGCATCAGTTCGACGAAGTCTGCAGCGCAGGTTTCCTGGCTCTTCGCACTGCGAAGCACAATCTGGTCCGCAGTCAATACCGCGAGCTGTCCATTTTCTATCATTTAAACTGTCGAGTAGTTCTTGGAACTTATCCTTTCGATTTACCCCTTCAAAAGGTTAATTTTCTTTCTGTAAACAGTACATTTGAATCTAAAACATTAAAACGATATGGTCGCTTGCTCCTTGTCAGTTCCAGGTACGTGACGATGTACTACATAGTTTAATTTCCTCTTCACGCCGTAGTTATCAAGAAGATAGCACAACTCACTGTATTGGAGCTGCAAGTTACTCTACAAACCAAGCAAAACAAAAAAAAAACAGACTGAACAAATGCTTTATCCATGTACACATACTTTTGAATACAGTAATATTTTTTCTTCATCTATAGTTTTCTAAGATTTCTTGCACTTGTAAGTACTACCGGGAACTACAGCATTGTGCAGCAATAGTCTTGATTCCTGTAGCTGTCATATGTTCACATCTTCGTATAATGAGTTTCTTCAACGGAGGCCAATGAATGCTGATAATATGCATACCATCAATATCATAATCCATGATGTTACACTTCCCCATATCAAGAAATATCCGTTTGAAGCAGTTTTGAACGATGTGAGTTATGCCGACATCTCGTACAGCTTTGTAGCCTTTGATATTCAAGTAGTTTAACTTAACACAGTGCTTCCCAATGTATTTCATTCCATTGTCTGTCACTGGACACTATGCTTCACTGAGATACTTCAGGTTTGCAGAATTGTTTCCAAACTTGAAACTGTCGCCTGTGCCTTTTTCAATAGGCGACAGCGCGAAGGAGTTCTTGCGCCAAACCGAACATTGGTACTTGAAGCACCCCCTCGGGAAGGGCTAGCTTGAATTGTCCTCAATTTAATTGTTTAAAAATTCCCTTTCTGAAGCAGTTCTTGTGGTCTTCCAAAATTCCTGAAGCCTCGTTTGTTGTTGTTGGGTAGATTGATCCATGAGTTATGTTCGTCGTCTAAGTACCGGATCTTTATATTACATTTATTCAGGAAGTTTATACTTGAGCATCTACTCATTATATCTTGCGCTAGTGACTGAAAAGAATAATGGCTGGAATCATAAAGCGGATCTATTTCGTTCATTTACAAATTAATTTATTAGAAAATCTACTTGTATTCTGCATAATTGATAATACAATCCATCGACGCATTAATCAAATCAATCAACTTCTAGAGCTCAACAAAACATCACAGTAAGGAGTCGAACGTTGATATAGAAAAAGTAAAAAGCCTTTTTGTATCCTACTTACTTGATAACAGAATCCATGAATGCATTGATGACAATACATCCACTCGGCTAGGAAGGATGGACGGGCTCCTTTCTGTGTCTCATCAGATCAAATTATATCAAAGTTTTTAACATTCTTTTTTGATTTAACGAATTTTTTTCTGTATTGGAGATACGAAGTCTATTATTTATCAAATACGAAACGGTAAATGTTTTAAATTTAAATTTAAAGAAGTTTAAATTCGTATTGTGATTTTTATTGCATCATGATCAGAGTAGTACACATTGATTACTGAACTATCAATATTAAGTTTATTTGCTTGTCTGATGTAAACATGGTCTAGTAAACTACCTGAAATAAATGTAGGCATCGCTACAATTTGTAAATAATCCAAAGACTGCATTAATGATGAGAGTACTTCCATGTCGTTGCTGCTAAAATAGTTAATATTGAAATCTCCTAAGATTATATCGATAGGATTGCTTCTAACTAAATAGTCAATACCATTAATAAGGTCAAGTATGTTTGAGTTATTTTTACGATAAATTAAAAGGAGAGAAATATTTACGTGTGATCTATGGTTGTTAAATGTGAACATAAACCTAACAGCATTTAAAGTTGGGTAGTATTCTTGATTTGTAACATGAAATTTTTTTTTGATGCATATGGCTAAACTTGAGTATTTATCTGAATTATGATCATACCTATATAAGGAAAAAGGAGATAAATTATCTATAATATCTGAATCGTTATCATTAGGTAAAAGTTGAGTCTCAGTAAATGCTATAAGATCATTTTTCAAAAGATTTACATCACATTTAACATCAGAACTATGTTTTCTTAGAGAGCGTATATTTAAAAGGCATAATGTTACAACTAAATTGTTATCTTCTATCTTTCGTTTATTTGAATGTGTAATGTCTTTTAAATCTACTAACTTGAAACTTCTTAATCTATCATATTCATTATGTACTCTAGGATCTGCTTTTATGTGTTTAGTATTGATTTCTCCTAAAATATGAAGTCCTTGAAGTGAAGTTGACCTGCTTAACGCAACATATACTTGTCCATAGTTAAAAGATCTTTGTTTGTTCAAATGGAAACTTATAACAACATTTCGCAGTGTTAAACCCTGGACTTTATGAATTGTACATGCCCAAGCTAGACTTATAGGAAATTGAATTCTCTGTACTTCTGGAGACGATGGTTTACCTGGTCGAACTTTTATTTTTGATAATACTTGTTCAATAGGAACAACAGCATTTTCTCTAGCAAATATACTACTACTGTTTTGTATTAAAGTTCTTCCTGCTTCATTATCATCAAATTTTATATAAACCACAGTTGGCTTTTGTGTTTTTTTATTGACATCAATCTTAACAACAGTTCCCATTTGTCCATTTATAAGTCTATCTGCAATATTAATATTTGTAGTAAGCATTACTCTAGCACCTTCTTTAATCTTCACTTCAAATTCAAGCCCTCCTGTTTCAGATCTCCCTCTTGATAATACTTTGTCAATATCTTGTTTTGTAACATTTGATGGATACTGGTCTGTTGCTCTAAGTACAAACAAAGGTGTAGATAATTGTAAAAGTTGTTTGTTGTTATGTTCATTAACAGGATCATTTTCTGCCCAGATGTGAAGTGCATTCAAGGGGTAATTGTTTGTTGATGGGACTAATACTCGAGAATTAATACAATTAAGATCCTCTTCAGTTTGTGAAGCTGTTCTAAATCTGTTTAAAATTTCGGCGAACTGCCGATCATTTTTCTGCCTCATAATGTCAGTCAATTCTATCATCGTGAAGACATGCCATGGATGACATAAATTGAAACACTCATTGTTGAATTTTTCAAAAATAGGTTTCCTCCGTATAGGTGGTAGTTGATACAAATCTCCTACAGCTATAATACTTATACCGGCAAATAGTTTAGAGCTGGATGATCCAAAAATGTCCTTTAGCCTTTGATGTATATGAAGAAGAGTAATGTTAGAAACCATAGAAATTTCATCTATTATAATAAGCTTTAATTCCGACAGTGTAAGTCTCATTTGTGTTTTCTTTTGGTCAGACATTGCTGGAAGATTGTCACCGGTTTCTTTAGGGATAGCCAACGCTGAATGTATAGTTGTTCCGCCTATGTGTATTGCAGAAACACCAGTGGGTGCCATTAACAGTACTGTTGGCAGATCAGGATTGCTTGTTGTCTGTCTAAATGTTTTAATTGCTGTCTGATATATTGTATTTATTACATGACTTTTCCCTGAGCCAGCACCTCCAGTCATAAAAAGATATATTGGGTTAATGTCGTAAGGTTTTAAAGAACGAAGATTTTTAACTTTGTTTCTACACCAGCGTAGCACACTATCATACGCAATACGCTGTTTCTCGTTTAACGACCTTATATGTTCACGTAATAGATCATCAGAAATTTCCCTTGGTTGAACATAACTTGTAATTGTTGCATTTGTAGACACTTTATCACTATTAGAATTGGAAGAAAGATGTGAAATAATTTGTTCATTAAATGATTCGTCATCAATTTCAACATTACTTTGCATATCTAATTGCAAGTCTTCATTTTCTTGATCATTGAAAGAATCAAAGGAATGGCTAAAATTATTAACTTCACTATTTCTTAGGGCTTCTAATGCTTCTGTTATAGCATCTGCTTCAGGTTCAAATATTGTTCTTTTTTGTTCAACAATAGCTTGCACTTTCGGCTCATAAAATCTTGATGCGTATGTTTGTTCATTGCCAATAAGACTATCTTCATTACGCCATGGATAGTACAGCATAAGTAAGTGGTGAAAGTACTTTTCGGGTTCTTTTACTTTGTTGGGTCTATGATACCGTAATACAGCCTTAGTTTTTCTACATTTCATAACTTCGTTTGTGTTTATTAATCTTATTTTGGATGGTAAATAGTTAATGACATCTGCATTTGTATTAAATTGAACATGTGATTCTATAACATCATCTGTAAGAATTTCAGGTTGTGCATCGCTTGTTACACAATCATTTTTGTATTCTTTGTAATAATATGCAGCAAATTCAGCTAGACATAAGTTATCAATAATTGGATTTTTGTTAGGTCTGATGCTATAGCGTTCTATTATATTGGATTTGTAAATATCTGTACTATCTTCATGTAACTCATCAAGTTCTATTTTGCTCTTTGCAACTCGAATTCTATTGTCAGGTAAATCTGTACTCACAAAAACTGTTTTAGGGAAAACATTTCTCAACCAAAGTTCAGGCATACATCTATATACACATTCTTGTGAACTCACTTCTCTAGTAGAAAGAAAAGCCGCTCCTATTTTTCTCAAACTGTCTTTAACGGCTAAATTTGAAGTCTTTGCTTCTTTTGCTGCATTGGCAATAGCCTGTGAACATTCTGTTTCATCCTTTGTGAAGTATGAGCAAACATAAGTTATACATTTGTAATGGTTAAAAACAGGTTGTAAGTCAACATTAGCCCTAAAACCTTTTATTCCAGCAACAAAATAATTATTGATAAAACAGCTATCAAGCGGTCGTTTAAGATGCAGATCAAAATCAGAATCACCAGATATAGACAAGGCCCAGTAATATTGTTCTTCTGTAACACCTAATGAACTCAACAGTTTTTCTTCCGTTGTCTTAGGATTATACTGTGGTTTATTTGGGTTCAAGATTTTATTTATTTCTTCTTTTACTAAGCAAAGAATTTCATTTCTTCTTGTTAAAATGTCTCTTTTCAACTCTTCATCTAACTTTTCAGAAAGTGGTTCTGCTACTACTGTTCTCTTTGTGAAAAATTGTCCAAAATTAAATCTGCATGGAACATTAGTATATTTTCTACAACTCTTTGAGTGATTGTGCTTCTGATAAGTCTGAACTAAGGTAAATAATTGAGAATCTTTTTGTTTATCTGGCAAGTATGCTTGAACATGATTGTCTATATATTTTATGTAATCTTCTTTTGTTTCATTTGTTAACTTTGGGCAATCACTTGTCCATATTAGTGCATGTAAATGAGGTGATCCTCTCATTTGAAATTCAATACGTAAAGCATAATAAACTATTTTACCAATAGGATTTGCTTTGCTCAATAACACTTCAGTAAAAAATGTCTCTACTCTATACTGAAAATGCTTAGCAACAACAACAGGATTAGAATTAAGCATAGAGCACCTCTCATTGTAAGACAATCCTTCAATTTCTTCATCAGTTAAATTAAGTCCTTGTATTTTCCCAATAATTTGAAACAACTCAGGCCATCGAAGGTCAGCACAAGACAATGTCATGAACCATGTTGGAATTCCAAGTTGTTTTACCATCGCTATAACTTCAAACGTAAATTTTTGCCAGTATGGTGGTGTACCTGGAATTTGCCTTAAAAACAAGTAAGCCTGGTCTTGAAAGATAAGATTTTGAAAATTTTGCACATTAGATCTTAAATGAGATGCAGTCAGAGACTGTCCATGAACTTTTGTCAGAGCAATAGCAATACTATCTGAAACTTTTTTTTGTTCTATGATGAACTGCGCAAAAAACAAATATTCAGGATTCATTGCAAACTTACCACTATAATGTAAAAGACGGGCATTGAAGTATTTTGTAGGTGACAGATTGACCGCTCTCTCTACAGTATAGCCAAATCTGCCCTTTGGAAATAATACTGGAAATGCTAATTCTTCACAATTTTTATCAGTCATGAATGAAACTGGATGTTTATTTTCACCTGGTGCAATATTAAAAATTTCATTTCCATGAGACTTTAATCTGGTATTTTTGTCCACATTTACAGGATAATCTGGTAGCACTGACTGTAAACACGTTTCAGAAGTTGCTGCTCTAAATTCATTCAAAGGATCATTTCTTTCCTCCTCACTTTGATCATTTGTTGCTGTCTGTTCACAAGATACCTGAATAATTGGAGACTCTTCACCATCGGCACTGTCTGAATCAGCTCGTAACTGCATTTCTCTCAGATTTATGTCAATGTTTTCAATATTAACTGTTATACAACTATATAAAGGATTGTTTATTCTGAGCCAATTTAGCGCATTGAGTATAACTGCAGGTCGTACAGCTTGAAAATAAACATGGCCTCTAAAATCAAGCTTTCTTTTAAGTTTTAACATAATTATTCCTGAGCTTTCAGGAGGTCTAGGCAAGACATTACAGGTATGATCACATTCTACAGGCACATTACAGATGGCTCCTTTAATTTTCCTTTGTTGACCTTTGGGCATAATTACTATTTTTTCAAAGACAATGCGTTGAGATATAAGAATCTGCTCAAGTTTTTCTAGACATTCTAGTTCTGGGGGGGTTTCATCAACCATTAATTTGTTATAAACAGCTTGACAGGGAACTTGTTCTTTTAACAATTTAGAGTGACATGTTTTACAGATATATTCTTTCTTATCAAAAGACATTTTTCCTGTGAAAAGATGCTGTTTGACATATTTAATTTTCTTTAATTCTATTACTGTTTTCCTATAAAGAGTTCTATTACACACAGAACATATGTAATAAGGCCCTTCTCTTACTGCTTTTTGGAAAGATGCAATACAGAAGTCCAAGTCATTGTCTGAGATAGCTTTTCTTTCCTCTGTATTCCTAGCCACTCTCCTGATCTTTTCAAGCCATTTTTCTTTTTCTTCGCTTTTCATGTTGTGATAAGTTTCTCTTGTTTTAGCTAAGAGTTGTTCTTTCTCATGAGCATCCATAGATTTATATTTCTCTGCACGGTGAGTGAGCATATTTTGTTTTTCATTGGGATCCATAGATTTATATTTTTCAGTGCGTGCAATCAGAACTTTTTGCTTTTCATTATTGTAACACTCACGGCGCTTATCTAAGCAGATTTTTTTCCTTGCAGGTTCAAATTGAGAATAAGACTTTCTCCTTTTAATTGCAATTTCTTTTTTGCACTTAGCAGATTTGTGGCATTTCATAATCTTTTGTTTTTCACCTTTATTTAACTCACAAGTGCACAATACACTCTGAAAGAAATACTGTATTTCATTAGACTTTGCAGTATTTGTCACACTTTGACAGACCCTTTCTACTAAGTAATTTTTATCACTTATTCTGTGTACACCAAGTCCTTGAATTTTATTCAAAGAAATTAAGTAAAATGTTACATTTTTGCTGGTTTTGTGAAAAACGCAACTTAAACATAGGCTGGGAAACTGAAGTAAAAATCCTGAACTCTTAGTTCCATTTTGCAACATCAACCTCTCAAGGGCTAATTTACTAAAAAATGAATTACACACAAGAATTCCTTTATTACTCGTAACAACCTTTACATTAATATTGGCACCGTATATATTAACATTCTGTGGTAGTTCACTGGAACTTGTCTGATTTTTAATAGTCTCAGTAAAGAAAGCACTTCCATATTCAACAAGAGCATCTAATGTATCAGACTTCCAATAACTACAAGGTTTAATAACAGAAAAACAAATTGCATACAGAGCTATGGCAGAACTCTTCGTTATAGTTTCATTATTTGTAGTTTTAATAATAGGTACATCTTTCGGTAAAGTGCCAACAAAAACGTTATTACAACTTTGCTGCACAGTTTTGCACGCCACTGCATTTTTTTGTATACCATTATTATCCCTTATTAAAGACTTTTCATATATAGCAAAAAACCAACCGTTAGAATGGCTACTCAAGAGGTGCTGAAAAGAAGTGTAAATTCTAACTGAAACACACATATCATCTACATATATCCAACGAGCATCATCTTTTATAGCAACTGTAAAATGAGAACTTAGACATCGAACCATGCCTTTAAGTACATAATTTTGACCAAGTACATCCATAGTCAAAGGAAAAAATATTTGATTAATATAATTGGATGACAGTTCCATAGTTAAAAATCGTGGAAGTATAACAAAATGTTGTAGCATTGAAAGATCCCCAGAATGCTCTTGACACAAATCACAGTAGAGTGCACTGCTATTTGGTAATATAGCCTCAGAAACATAATTCTCTAAGCCATTGTGAAGCAAGTTCGGAGAATTTATGTAAAGTACAAATATAGCTGTGTTTTTTATAATTGCATTGTTACACGATGAACAAACTGACTGATTACTTTGTTGTATAAGAAAAAGGGATTTTAATTCCTCCGTCATCATACCAACTGTATCCAACCTAAATATGTCACTAAATACAGCATCTGCAGACATTGCGGTAAATGAGTTGCAATGTTGTCTTAAGTAAACCCAAACAGGTTCTCGAACTACTGCCATTTCTGTTTGTACATCATGGTTTTCTAACTGTAGACATGCGTCAAATAAAGTTTGAAAAAACTCATTACGTTCGATATCTCTCAGAGAATCTTTAAAAATAGCAACGCTAAGTTCAAGAAAACAATCTACTGCACATGAAAACTTGCCTGAATGAGTAAGGCAATAATTTATGAAATGTCTTCTAGCATTTGTTCCCTGTTGTGACAGTTCACTGATGGAAGAGGTCTTGGAATTTGTTGCTTTACTGATGAATATATTCCCATTTATAATATGTGCTTCTTTGTTTGAAATAACGCAAGGATCGAAGAGTCCACGTAAAGCAATGACACGAGGATAAGGATTGGTCTCTATATCGCCAGATTCCTTTATACTGACATGTGTCATTT
This sequence comes from Pavona decussata, assembly GCF_977016875.1. Lineage (NCBI taxonomy): Eukaryota > Metazoa > Cnidaria > Anthozoa > Scleractinia > Agariciidae > Pavona > Pavona decussata. The sequence continues at coordinate 1,324,284 of NW_028145462.1, forward strand.
CATGATTAACATTTTTATAAGTCCTTTCTTTTTTCGATGCAAGATATTTGCTTGTGCAGTTTTCCATAGCTTTCCTGCTGTTACAAAGTACTGTTTTTCGTAATGAAGCTACTTTGATAATTTGATAAAGAAAAGACGATTTTGGGACAGTTTTTGAAACATACTTTCTAAGAAATATTCTGTTTCTCCTTTTTAAACCCTTCTTTAGAGCTCTTAATGGGATTCTACTGGGTTCTCGATAATGATGTCGTCTTCTTTTAGTATCCCTTTTAATATTATTAATAAACAATGCAAATAGTGACCTACAAGTACCGTATTTCACTTTTTTATTCATGTCAAGCATTGTTAAATACTCTTACTATTTTTGTCCCACTCTTCTTCACAGTCCTTTATTGTGTAATTCACTGTCTCTTTTGTTTCAATATCGCACTCTATGTTTTATGTCACACTCTTTCAGGTTTTGCAAGGTTTGCAAGGTTTGTATAGCTTTGAATATCTGTTAATTTCTGTTAATTTCTTGTTCAATGTGTTACAGTTGTAACAACCAAGTGGCTGCTACTTATTGTTGTAACAACCAGGTGGCTGCTACGATGGGTGTAGCAACCGAGTAGTTGCTACGATGGGTGTTCTGTTGTAACAACCAAGTGGCTGCTACGATGGGTGTTGTAACAACCGAGCGGCTGCTACGATGGGTTGTTGGGTTTTCTGTTTTGACAATCAGCTGACTGCTGCGCTGGGGGTTCTGTTATGACAACCAGTTGACTCCTACGCTTTGTGGTCGCTACGTTTTCTGCCACTGGATGCTCTTGTAACAAACAGTCCACCACTATGTAGGTGCTACGTTTTGTAGGCCTTCTTTGCTAACAATCAGTTGGTTTCACTCTCAGGAAGAAATTCAACCTTAACGACTTACACCTGCAAAACAAAACCAAAAAAAGACAATCTGTTAAAATTGAAAGAAAAAATAACTGCTGAAAACTAATCAGAATTATATTACTAAAATAAAACAAAATACAGTATATGAGCAAGTCATTGGCTGAGGTCACACTAGAGGCTTTACCATGGTAAAAATTGCTTTACCAAGGTAAATTGCGCAACCACCTAGTTACCGTAGTAAACCTGTCAAAGTCATAAAAAATAGATTTGACGCTTTCCATGTACACTTTTTCGCATGATCAGTAAACTTATACGTGACGAGTACACTAAATGTTGACATGTCGCGTGAGTTCATATCGGCGGTAAGTTACTGAACTGTGACTTAGCGCGTAATAAAATTATGGATCAACAAGAGAGAGTTGCATTTTCAATTGTTCCCATTTTGCTTTTAATTCTGCTGCTTAGACGAGCACGTAGAATTCACTTCCTTCTTACATACAACCATTTAGATCTTGGGACCAAAGAAAGTGCAGCGGTTTCGTTAATTAACCGTCGACGGCAAAGACAAAGAAGAGCGCGCAGGCAAGCCTGGGTTTACCCTCGACCACAGGGATGGTTTGAGGAAATGTATAATAACCGGCTCCTTCGAGCCCTTTGGAAAGACCATTTCAGGGTAACAGGGGAAACATTCGACTTCATTTGCCAGCTCGTTGAAAGGAACTCAAACACACGCGCGAATGAGCGGGAAAATAAATTTCATGTTTATAAAATATGAATCCACAAATGTATTGTAATTACTGCGTTTGTCCAAAAAGATGACAAACTGTCAACAAAATAAGCATGGTTTAGATAGACAAGAGATGTACCCACCTATTTTTTTGGGTAACTAGATTCTTATCTGGGGTCAAGTCAACTTTGTTCTTGCCGCTGTTGTCAGGGCAACTTACCAGAGTTAGGTTTACCATGGTAAACTGAAAATTGGGGGTCACACTTGCGGTGCCGTTAACCATGGTAAACTTGAGTTTACCATGGTTAACTTTCTCCAGTGTGACCTCAACCATTGTCTTGCTGACCTTTCATTATCTTACGTGACATCATACTGGAAGTTGCTTATGATAAGGTAATTACCGATACGCCAGAGACCTGACCTCCGGCTACTTCGCCGACTTGTCCAAACGTACAATTTAAGCATTGCGAAAAACATTTCTACCAGTGCCATTGAGATTATTTAACAGTTTCACTTAAAAACTCTACTAAGCCTCTGGAGAGGGGGTTATTTAATTTCAGGCCTCATCAAAGGGGGATTACTAGAGAAAGGCGCCAGTAATCAATAAGAGGGACCAATTTATCGCCTAACGGCCTCCACCCTGTGAGGTCGAGAGATTATAGAGCGTTTTTCTTTCTTTTTCCTGCAGGGATTTGACGTCCTGCAAACACTGTTTTAACTTATTTGGTTTAAAGGCGCCAGTATGTAAAGAGGAAACACGCAAGTACGCGCAAAAAAATCGACTCCAATGAGGAAACATGAGCCTTGAAGGTTGTCAGTTTAAAAAAGAGGTATCAGTTGTATTTATTATCAATGGGACAATGATTATTTCAAAAAAGAGTAAAACTTCGCTGTTATTATCCTTTGTTCGATATGCCGAGAAGAAACTCTACCGAAGATTTCTCAATTACATGTACTTCACATAAGGCGTAAATACACGAGGTAACTTTCCGTACCACGCGATGTAATTAAAAATACAGAACATGACGTAATAGTTTTGCCCAGCAGCCTCTCTTGTTTTTCCTCAAAAAGCATATAGGGATTTCTAGTGATGTTACGGTAGATGAGTTCCCCGTTACGACATAATAGAAAACGTTGCATCACGCAGGCAGTCACATTTCCATGTGTAGGGCATTGTTATAATTAGAGCGGCTGCACATGAGGGTAAAGTCATGAAATTCAAATACAGAGGTTGAGTATTAGTTAACAGACGCTGCAATAGAGCAGATTTAACTAAACGGGTTCTTGTTTCATATATTACATTAGCCTGTGACAAGACAGGAAGAAGTAGCTCATCCTCTCTTGCCTGTGAACAGGGTTCCAAATCGCGTACAGCGTGAAAAGAAAAATGATGAACGTTGTTGGAACTTCCTTTCACCCGAAACAACAATTGAGTCTTTGGTATGCTACCAAATGCAGTCTTAACACAAAAGTATAAGAATGACAGCTTCTTCAATCGTCGCCTTTAAAGATAAATTACAAACCATCAAATCAGAAGTAAATAAAAAAATTGATGCTTTTTCAATTAATGCCAGTTGAGATTATTACAAACCACAACCTTGCCGTGAAACACATGAGTGAACGTAAACTATGAATATATGAACCGAGATCTGCAGCACACTTTTCGCCTATTTATCATTTCGTACAGAATACCGCTATATCAACCAAACAGAGTCTGCGTAAAAGCAGTTACCTCAAGCAGTAATTAATATCGATATCCTCCTTGTAAAAGATCTCTAAATACGACTAATGAAAACGTTTCGAACTCAACGCCAATCGCTAACTGCAATTGTTACCATCTAACAAAACGCTTAACTTGCTATTCGCCGGATTTATCAACGTAGATTGCATTATTTCAACGTAACTTTGTACCCAGATTGATTGCACCATTTCAGCGTAACCTTGTACCCAGATTGATAGCACATGTACAATCACAAAGTAACATTGTACCCAGATTGTTTGCACCATTACAACGTAACCTTGCACCGAGTTTGTTTTCATAGCATGGCAATAACATAATTGATTTTTCGCTCCAAACACCGTACATCATCCCTTCAGAGTGCACATAAGCTTGCAAAGATTAGATCGCATTTCATATTGACTAAGCTTGCTAGGGATCGTTTATTGAGTAAAATTATGACTTTTTAAAGGTTAATTTTCAACCAATTTCAAAAGTTGCTAATGATATCGTAATTGTAAGATCACAGCAATTTCATAGATACCGGACGGAAATTCTCGTGAAGCAATCTGAGCTGAAAGAAAAAAGCATGGCACTCAGGCTAAAGATAACGTATATCATCCAAATTCATTAAATCCTATCGGCGTTGTCCATGTGTGCACGCAATAGTTTGAGTCATAAAGATAGCGTTATGTTGTTTCACCCACCGACGTTTTCGTCAAATAAACCGGTCTGTTTGACGAAATTTTCATCTTTTGTTATTATATGAAATCACAGCTAACGCAACTAGAGGCGAACGTCATATACTTACTGTTGGTAGCTTTCTTGAGGAACAAATGACCGCAGAAAACAAAGGAATTAGTTAGTCTGAAGTATCTGTTTGTGAGACGTCAGGTGACAATCGAAAATGAAAGTAATTTGTTCCCCTAAGAATGTTTATTCTCTGACGTATGCGTCTATTTTCACAAAAATAATAGACTACAAGTAGTCCCCTTCTGAATAGTCGAGACGTCGCGCGAAATAGCCGAGCGCGAAACAATAATCATGAGGTCAAAAATGCGCAATGACCCGCACATTATTCCTACCGCTACTTGTTGTGAAAATGTTACTCGAGCCTCAAGGCTGTTTAAATCAGAAGTTTGAAGAACAGAACTTAATACAGTCGGGACACGAGCAATATTTGATGCGTTTATGGATAAACTGACAAGGCCCATCGTATTAAAGCTTGAAAAACGCGTTGCATGATGACCAGGGGAGTGATGACGTTAGCTTGTTTATTTTTTTTTTAGAAAATGGCAATGTTGATAATCACGCGAACGACGATGAGTGACATGACAGATTGTTGACTTGCAAAGCAATATTTGTAATACCTCAGGAAACATTCCAACACACCGTAGTATTGCAAAGATGGCCATTCTGCTGCTGTAGCGTCCCATTTTTGTTGTATATACATAGATGTATTTAATAAGGAACTTACTGTATTTGCCAATGAATAAGCAATTAAAGGAGGGAAAAGTGCTGTAAGGTGAAAAACAAAGAGATAATCAAATGCTCCGGTGAACAGGGTCTAAGTCGTATATAGCGCGAAAATAAAAATGATAAACGTTTTTGAAGCTTCCTTTCATCCGAAAGAACAATTGAGTCTTTGGTATGCTACCAAATGCAGTCTTAACACAAAAGTATAAGAATAACAGCTTCCTTAATCGTCGCCTTTTAAGATAAATTACAAACCACAACCTCAGTTGTTGCGAATCACAGACGTAAACGTTAAACCTAAATTAACCTATAGGAATATGATTTTTCGCACATTTGTGATTTCGTAGACTGAGACATCGTTATTAATTTATTACAAGCTAGTATTTATCCACAAGCTTGTAATTATTTAATACATCAACGAAACAGCTTCAGCAATTGACGTTCTTCTTGAAAAGTTTCTTTCTCAATACGACTACTGAATACTTTTCGAACCCAACGCCAGTTACAAATTGATTATACGAAGAGTTTAAATAATGGAAATTGCTTCACTAGCAAATTTAAACCGCAGAGAATAAAATGGTCCAAAACGATGAAGGGTGTTGAAACTTTGTCAGCCAAAAATCAGTGGTGAAGTCTTAAACGCAGTCTTAACTCAGAAGTGTCTAAAAAAAATCGACGCTCTTTCAATTAATGTCAGTTGAGATAAATTACAAACCCCAACCTTGCCGTGAATCACACGAGTGAACGTTAAGTCTGAATAAACCGAGATCTGCTGTACACTTTTCGCCTATTTGTCATTTCGTAAAGAATACCGCTATTACAAGCTATATCAACCAAACAGAGTCTACGTTAAAGCAGTTACCTCAAGCAGTAATTGATGTCCTCCTCGAAAAGGATCGCTAAATACGACTAATGAACACGTTTCGAACTCAACGCCAATCGCTAACTGCAATTGTTACCATCTAACTAACGCTTAACTTGCTATTCGCCGTATTTATCAACGTAGATTGCGCAAGTTCAACGTAACCTTGTACCCAGATTGATTGCACCATCACAAAGTAACATTGTACCCAGATTGTTTGCACCATCATAACGTAACCTTACACCGAGATTGTTTTCATACCATGGCAATAACATAATTGATTTTTCGCTCCAAACACCGTACATCATCCCTCCAGAGTACACATAAGCTTGCAAAGATTAGATGGCATTTCATATTGACTAAGCTTGTTAAGGGATCGTTTCTTGAGTAAAATTATGACTTTTTCAATCAATTTCAAAAGTTGCTAATGATATCGTAATTGTAAGATCACAGCAATTTCAGAGATACCGGAAATTCTCGTGAAGCAATCTGAGCTGAAAGAAAAAAGCATCGCTTAGGCTAAAAATAACGAATATCATCCATTCCCAATTCATGAAATCCTATCAGCGTTTTCCATGTGTGCATGCAATAGTATGAGTCACAAAAATAGCATTATGTTGTTTCACCCGCCGACGTTTTCTTTAGATACCCCACCTACCGGTCTGTTTGACGAAATTTTCATATTTTGTTATTGTATGAAATGACAGCTAACGAAACTAGAGGCGAACGTCATATACTTACTGTTGGTAGCTTTCTTGAGGAATAAATGACCGCAGAAAACAAAGGAATTAGTTAGTCTGAAGGTTATCTGTTTGTGAGACGTCAGGCGACAATCGAAAATGAAAGTAATTTGTTCCCCTAAGGATGTTTATTCTCTGACGTATGCGTCTATTTTCACAAAAATAATCGTAAGGTCAAAAATGCGCAATGACACGCATATTTTTCCTACCACTACTTCCAAGTTGTTGTGAAAATGTTACTCAAGCGTCAAGGATGTTTAAATCAGACGTTTGAAGAAGAGAACTTAATACAGTCGGGACACGAGCAATATTTTATGCGTTTATTTTTTTTTTTAGAAAATGGAAATGTTGATAATCACGCGAGCGACGATGAGTGACATGACAGATTGTTGACTTGCAAAACAATGTACCTCACGAAACATTCCAACACACCGTAGTATTGCAAAAATGGCCAGTCTGCTGCTGTAGCGTCCCATTTTTGTTGTACATAGACGTATTCAATAAGAAACTTACTGTATTTGCCAATGAATAGGTCATTAAAGGGGGGGAAGATTCTGTAAGGTGAAAAACAAAGAGATGATCAAATTCCCCGGGGTAATTGGGTAAAAGTCTAATGCTCGACCACCGGAATGGACAGTGTGGCAAAATACCCCATTATTTCCTGGGGGAGGAGGTGTCAGTCTCCCATCGTGGTTCTAAAACTGTCAAACAAAGCACGATTCCTTCGCCAGGAACTATCCAATTTCCACCGTTTTAAATGTCGAGTGCTTCGCAGAAATTATTCTTTCGATTTACCGCTTCAAAATGATTGCTTCGCAGATTGATAAAACTATCCTGAGTCACCTGAGTTTGAGTCACGATGATCGCGTTTATGTTGTTCCCCCTGTGGTACGCTACCGGAAATTTCGGAGATTCCATTACGATAACGTAAGCGTATCAATGACCTCTTCTCAAGTGCCATCGTGTTCTAGAACTGTCAAACAAAGCACGATTCCTTCGCAAGGAATTTTCCAATTTCTACCGTTTTAAAGGTCGAGTGCTTCTTAGAAGTTATTCTTTCAATTTACCATTTCAAAATTGTTTATTTTCCGTTTGAAAACGGCACACTTGAGTCCACAACATGTTAACAATATGGCGCAACCAATTTAATCCAAGATTAATGCATAAATCAAATGATGCTTTGACGTCACACGAGTAGGGTTGAGTGGGTCCCCTCCCTCGCAATATACGCGACAGATATGGATTTCGATTGGCCTGCTTCTGTTGAAGACAATCAGAACAATACACCCCGAGTAGGAGAGGGGTGAGTTTAATGAATAAATTAATGTACCGATTTGAAGCTACGACGAAGAAAAAGAAATCGTCCCGTTTTTAGACACGGTATGCCCCCTCAGGGCATCCCGCGTAAAAAGAAATCGACCCGTTTTTAGACACGGTATGCCCCTTCAGGGCATCCCGCGTAAAAAGAGAAAAAAAAAAAAAAAAGAAATCGACCCGTTTTTAGACACGGTATGCCCCTTCAGGGCATCCCGCGTAAAAAAAAGAAATCGACCCGTTTTTAGACACGGTATGCCCCCTCAGGGCATCCCGCGTAAAAAGATACCCGACCGAAACCTAGACACGTCATGCCCTGCGGGCATTCCGTGTAAAAACATTCTTTTGCTTTGCAGCTTAGCTGGATTGGTTGAATCGGCGAGACAATTTCAGAGACAGAGCGCGGACGACCTTTGATCTTGACACAATTGTGTTTGATACTCCTTTCCTTTCAAGGTCTGTTTTCGTTTCATTAATGGTTGGCTGGCTTCAGCACTTTCAAGATCGACTAGGTCATCGTCTGAATTCATTTTTTCTAACCACTGTTTTTTTTCCCGATGTAAGTTACGTACACAGCTGAGTTGCGTGAGAAAGAGTTTTTACTGTAGCAGGCGGAGCTCGAGATAACTTGAACTCCAATGTTGATAAGAACGAGAAAGCATTTACTAGAACTCCAACAGACCAGTCCTTCTTTCTTGATATATAAATTTAATAGCTTGATGGAATTACGTAAAAACTCTTTCTCCTCTCCTGTACCTTAAATTCTTTCACTCTTTCTAAAAAATGTGTCTGTCTATTTCGAAAACGACGGGAAGCTGAACTGCAACACGATCCTATACCTTCTGAACTCACAAAACGGAAATTACACAACAAACAAGCTAATCATTAACAAGCTCTGTTCGCTCATAGAATACAACCGGTTAGCATTGTTAGGCTTTCTCTTTAGCTGTGATGTCCTCAATAATAACGGCTGTGTTTAAAGCCACCATCGGCTTGCTCGTGAATAAAGGAAGGGATAAAGCAGCAGAAAAGTTGAAGGATGGCGACGTAACAGATCAGAAATTCCGCGGCTTGATCGTGCGTGAAATCGACGATATCAAGTCGCAGTTGAAGGGCTTAGCAAGAAAAGATTTGTTAGCAAGTATCAGCTTCTTTAAAGAAGGAATCGAGTTGTTGTATGAAGTGTTTGGTAAGGCAAGGCGCAAAAGGGAGCACGGAACGATAAAGGAAGAAGCAGCAGCTGGAACAGCTAGTGCTGGAGCAGTTTCTCTGGCAAAAGGAATGAGAAGACTGGAGCTTACTGACCTGGATGAATCAGCTACCAGGACGCTTGCCAATGCAAAAGACAGATTCAAAGACGCCCGCAGAAAAGCGACAGAAGCATTCGCTAATGAAGCTTTGGAATTGTCTGATCGCGTACTGGCCATGCAATATCGAGTAATGTCGACAATATTGGAGACAGTAGACAATCCCGAGGACGCATTAGCAGCGTGTAGAGTGTGCATTGAAGAGCTACACAGTCTGTCATCTGTTAAGGAATGTTTTACTGTCGAGCTTAAAGGAGGCTTCTGGGCTCGGTTTAGTAAAGAAGAACGAAGGGCGATCATTTCCGCCACTTGTCATGTGAATCGCACCATCTACGATGTTATTCTGATGGTCAGTTTTAGCAACAACCAGCTGTCCGCAAACAACTGGCCTTGTGTTGATACCAGGGAAGAGAAAGTGGATCCGCTCTTTGATGGAAGAGTTCCTGAAGTGGTGCAGAAACAAGGTATGGAGCACTGCTGTGTACCATGGTCATTTGGTCAGGAGGGTGAAGAGGAGCACAACCTGAGGTATCCTATGGGTATCGCTACAAACGCAGATGGACAGTTTATTATAGCAGAGGGTTGGGATTTAACTGTGAAAGTGTTTGACAGCAGCGGAAAGTTTGTTATCCAATTTCACCCTGAACGTAATTACACTGAGACGAGCTTACTTGTTTACGATGCCGCCACTGATATGAACAATAGCAACATCTATGTATTGGTCAGGCTGGGGAGGTATGGGGCTGAGTGGCAAGTTCAGGTATCCAGTCACACCGCTGACCTACTACACAAGTTTCCTGTGAGGGGAGAGGACTGGGGCAGACTGGCAGTCACCAATAACAAAGTGCTGGTACTGACAGGACGGACTGTGCATGTGTACGAGCATGAGGGGAGATATGTACACAGCTTTGGAGAGGGAATACTGAAGGATGCAAGTGATATTGTCATTGCTGGTCATGATGGCCAGATCATGACACTGGATGGTTCCTGTGTGTTCATATTCACCGAAGATGGTAAACAGCAGCGTAAATTCGACATTAACACCGAAGAAGATGCGTACTGGTGCACTGCATTGCATCCATCTGGTGAATTTGTTGTCGTCGCTGGATGGGAACGAGGAACAAAGCACCTGTGTGTGGCAATATACACTAAAGATGGTGAGTTCGTGAGGAGAATGGTACTAACTGGAGAGAATAATTTTGTTATAACTAGGATTACAGTGAGCATGGAGGGTCACATTGCTGTGGCTGTACTTTTAGATGACCGTAATGGCAAGGTAATTGTTCGTTAGAGCTAGTGATTCTGAAACACAAATCAAAATTTTTTTTACTGAAAACTAAAACGAAGGAAGTTTCATGACAACAATTAACTCATTTTAATTTTCTTCGCGAGAATTCAGGATTATCAAGTGACCATGAAGACAGCCATTACTGCTTAGCTTTCGACTGTAACAGTAACTTCGTTTACTGATGTTTTAACTTTTGTTTTTTTTTCTTAAAGCTTGTAATGTATAATTCAATATCATTTATGATGAAGAAAACTTACGAAAATATACAAGTTTTAAAATAGCATAAAGAGTGTAGGTTTTAATATTGAGGGTGTATTCTTTTAGAACAATTCTGGTTATTCTTGTTGTGTTTCGATATCAGGAATAAAGGAATACACAGAATTTATTTCTGCAAAGAATGCAATTCTGCCTATTCCTATCTACTCCTTGCATTCCTATTACAGCATAGTCCCAAAAGAATGCTCCCCGAGTAATCTTAATCCAGTTATTAACCTTAATAGAATGGTGAGATGGCAATTAAGGTTTATAGTTAGAACCTTTTTATTTTATAAAGTTTGCCTGGCCTTAGTTGTTGTAGATGTTCGTTTAGTTATTTAAATTTGCTGCCTTGAAAATTTGAGCCTTGAAAATAACGAATCAAGGAGCACAACTTTTAATTTGCTGCCCTTGTTTTTTACATGTTATATGGCAAAGGATACCGGAATTTCTCATTTCTTAAAGCTCTTTCTCTTTAAGCTATCTTGATCCTGATAAATGATTATATTTTTGACAAACTATTTTCATGGAAACTGATAAATTATTTTCCTTACTTAAAGTAATTTGAAGTATTGTTTAAATTATAGTTGATTTTCATCTGCTTACAAGTATGATTAGTGAAAAAGTTTCCCAGGACTAGATTGACAGCTCCACATGCAACTATTATCCTGGCCAATAAGACATTAGCGACACTTGACTGTTTTGGCAATTTTTCCCATTTTACTTTGCTTCAACAACATCGACATCTTTCCCACAAGTCGCTCATTAACATAATCTCCGCCTCCCTCTCTGTTCAATGTTGAGGATTTACACTTGTTGATTCGTCTTTCTTTATCCCCATTGCATTGGAGAGAGAATGCATAGGAGTAAAATCATGTCTGCGTATCGGCCCAAGTAAGGCCTCCGTTCATAACAATTTGGCCAGGATAATTTGTATAATGAAAATATACCTGCATTGTGGGACAAGTGAGTCAGATCCTTGGGTGTTAATGATTTGATTTCAAAATACATGTCCATGCAGTTGATATAAAATTTATATTTTATTAATAGCTGGATCATTGTATAATGCAATTCGAGCGATTTGATTGGCTTAGCGGCCACGGTATATGAGCCATTATACTATGCTCAGGAAATAGAGACCATTAAATTATCCTGTAATAATTCTTGCAACGCGAAATCAGCAAAATCTAGCAGTATTTCTTGATTGTTTTTAATAAGACAATTGAAGGGCTGGGAGCATAACCGACTTATGTCGAATTTCAGCCCGTTTTCCGAGTTTGCTCGGATTTGTCCGAATTTTTGCATGTGAACTTCAATTCGATTGAAAAACATTGTTCACTATTTTTTTGCGCCGATTTGTGTTTCATATTAATGCCATTGGGAATTGTTACCATCTTCTAAAGAAAAATCGATAACATTATAGTCACTATGGATGACCAAAAGGACAATGCATTGAGTATTAATATTTGTATTAAATAGGAACTTGTTGTCTTTGAACCACGGCACACGAAAGCGGTCTTTCTCGCGGGAGAAACGAAAAGAATTCTGTTACACTTTCATTTGATTGTTACAAACTACTACGTGCGTGACAGGAATGTAAGAAACGCACCTCAGATACAATACGTCATCAAAATGTCCGCACAGTTCTCGGCCACAGTTCTCACCACTAAAAAGTCATTTATATATGTTCGTTGGCAATGTTTTACCTTTGGCAGCGTGTAAATGCTTTGTTTATCATTAGATCGCCATGTTGAAATGCTTTCCTAAGGTGTTTCACAGAGGAAATCTATTTTCCAACAGTTCTCACCCCATTACGTAAAAATAATTCAAAATTCAATTAGTTTCTTTATTGCGACATGGGCGAGAACTGTTGCCAAATTACTAAGACGCACTTTTGCTGTGATCAAAAGGGGTAGAATAGAAGGGCAACAAATCGGTTTTTCATTGAGAGAAAAGTTTATCTCGAAACAAGCCATTTCCTTTCCTGCAACACGATTTGAATAAGCGAGAACTGAGGGCGAGAACTGTTACGCATTGAAAGTAAACAAGTTCTATGTCACGCACTGCGTGACTTACGGCCTTACTGGCTTTCAAGAGACCGGTCTTTGTATGAAATGCAGTTATTTTCCCTTACGGTTAAGTGAAAAGTTACAACCATGTTAATGAAATAATGTGACAGTGTTGCTTGAAGTTCGTTATGCTACTAGTTGGTTTTATCGCCCCGAAAGGAAAACACAAAATTGGAACTAGCACTTTTTTGAAATCACGCGAAAGCTATTTGCGCCACACTTAACCTACGGCTAAAAAGAGTAACTTTCTTGACTTCGTTAATACACAAAGCGAAAATATGCACCATAGGACTTGGTTGACCGAAAACCGTAACTTACATTCCAATGTTTCCACTTCCCAAATATGCACGGTTACCTTACAATAAGAACGCGCAGTCCGAGTCTTCTTAACCGACGAGCACGACGTGGACAACATCTCTAACAACATTAACCTTCCAAGCACGTTTACTAGTAAACAAGGAAACCACCACATTTCATTCCCCCCTCCCCAACTCAATGTTGTTTTCTGGGTCACGAACAGTCTCCTGGCAAGCATCACCTTCCAAATCAACATTGCATAAGGGGGAGGGGGGGGGAGGGAGAAATAACTGTGGTAGAATTAAGAAGAAAGAAACAGTGAGTGAGTGGTTTCTACATCTGTTTTCGGTTGTCATTGCATAGGGGGAGGGAGTGGGAGAGAGAAGTAAAGTTCTGTGGTAGAATTACAAGAGAGAGAAATAGTAAGCAAGTGGTTTTTGCGCTGTTGGTGTTTGGTTTTCTCAAGGAGTTTTGTACACGATTGTAAAACCGCGAAATGTTTTCAAAACCAGGGAGAGCAAAAATTGGGACAAATGCAAGCGAAATCGTAAACTGGGCTAAAATTCGACATAAGGCGGTTATGCTCTCAGCTCTTCAATTATTCCACTCACGCTTGTTGGATATGAGATGATTATAGCCAACTCGGCACAGCACTACGCACACCCTTGGCTATCTATCATCTCATATCCAACGCGCACTGTTAAATATAATTATTTTCTTATTTTTATTCCCCACAAAAATGTACTCACTTATACAGTTATCACTAGTGACCGGTGCTTGTAATACAGTTTGTAGCAAGAGATTCATTTAGTTGAGTAATGTGGCTTTCTGTAATTTCTGTTGAGACAAAAATGATTTTTAAATGGATGTAATTAAACCACTGGTCAGAAATATTATTTTTTATTGAAGAGTATTTACTGGTTTATAATCTTGTGTCATCACTGTATATTAATGAACACTGATAATGACCTGAAGTCAACACTAGTCTAGGAAGAGGTCATGTCAGCACTGAAGAGAGTTTAGGAAACTGTAGTGTTTGTTTGAGTTGACATAAACATTGAAGTTCTCCCAAACCTACTGTGGTTATATCATGTAATTTAACAACTCATACAAGTTTGTAAATTGAACAGTTTTCTTTGTTACAATAAAGTTTTACTGGTATATTTGTTTTGAAGTATTACAGGGGAAGTTATTTGGCATAAAAATTCTCATTCTATTTTCCTGGTTTTATTTTCACATAAATTCAAGTTTATTCTCAAGATTGAAATATTTTCTTTACTGTCAACTTCATAGACTGCTCCTCTGACAACCTGCTGTGTAGTAGGGTGTAAAAGATTCCTCGCTGTCTTTACCGAAATACTGTGTAAATGATTTCTGAAACAGTCTCATCCCAGCGGCTATACTTGCGTTCAATAACATCTGAACTATCACACGTCAACATTTCATCCAGACTGTAAAGTTAGAACCACATGAGTGAAGCAAGGTTAATAAGAACATCTGCAGTTTTTTTTTCTTCACTGAGAAGCCATGAAGTGAAACAGATGCGATGCCAGTGTATTGCCTTGTACAAGTTTATTCTCAGAAAGGTCAACATGGTTTCTAGGAATCAGCAATGTTCAGGTGACGGCAGGTCTATTCCGGGGGTGAGGGGTGGGGGGTGAGGGGTGGGGGGTGAGGGGTGGGGGGTGAGGGGTGAGGGGTGAGGGGTGGGGGGTGGGGGGTGGGTGGTGAGGGGTGAGGGGTGGGGGGTGAGGGGTGAGGGGTGAGGGGTGAGCCAATTGTTCGAAACGAATTCTAGTCTGAAATGTCAGCCGTCTCTTCTCCCTAACCCACAGGGGGTTATGGGGAGGAGACAGCTGACATTTCAGACTATAACAATTCAAGATTCAAGACTGTAGTTTCTTTCCCCTATTTTACTGAGATCTGAGACGCATCTAATACCCGACATTCACTAATGGAGTGTATTGTAACGTAGTACATGTGACACTGATAAGTTTCCTGAGAACTATAATTTTTACATTGTTGCTAATTTATTTGAATTTAATCAGTGATTTAATTCACACACTATCTTAGGTGCTAAAACAAAATGGGTTCCATAGCAGCCCAGAAACCCCTTTCCCTTTGTCATACTGTCTCCATATGTGACCCTCCACGCGAAAAGAGGGCTTATGGATTTCACTCCAAATAGTGAATTTTTTTCACGGTCACGGCGCGTGTATTTGAAACTTCACACTGTGAGGTGGAAATTTCACGCCGTGTTCACGCTATTCCGAAACGTTTTCACTCTGGGAGTGAATCTGAAGACTGGGAAATAAATTCACGCCGCCCGGTCACGCCGTGAAAGTAAAATTATAAAGGAGTGAAATATTTCACGCCGTGAAATGTAAACCTCGCCGTGAAACTTTTCAATGGCGTCAGAGTGAAAAATAATGAAAATAGTTTACTAGGATCCGGTTACGTATCGCGGCGAGTTTAATGAACAAAATGCCCCAGTAAACATACTTCTGAAGTATTATAAAGCTTAATCCATTATTTACGCCAAAATTTCACAAATAAAACACAATATCCTTAATAATAGTGTTTTGCTTTTGTTCAGCCAGGTCAACTTTCAAGTCAACTTAAGAACGTGTTTTGTGATCATTTGCATGAAATCAACATCTTGTGATAATGTTGTCAACAGCCTGTCAAAGTTCATTATTCCATTGGTTAGTTTATCGGTAGCCTGAAAAATGAGGCGCCTCTTATCGCGCTTTAGTATCAATTGAGACGCGGTTGTTGGCAGACGTAGTATCTCAGAACTATAAACCTGTGATCAGGATCTCAGTCTTGGTATTTTAAAAACCATTCCTGCAAAAATTTAGCGAGCGACCGCGTAAAAATAAATAAGAGCACTGCTAAAATTGGGCCTTATCACAGGTTTAATGGGGAAACCGACTGAACTTCTGTCAAGGGACATTTAAACTCACCCCAGTTAAACTCACCCCCCACCCCTCACCCCTCACCCCTCACCCCTCACCCCTCACCCCCCACCCCTCACCCCTCACCCCTCACCCCCCACCCCTCACCCCCGGAATAGACCTGCCGGTCTTGCATGTGTGACGTACAAAACCAAAAATTATAGCAGCAGCAACTGTGTCAAAAACACAATGTGTTTTGGCTCAGTTCTCAAATTTGTGCCAGTTACTTTCAGCCTAAAAGTGGGTAAATAAAACAATTTATTGAATCAACAGAGGAATTGATTTCTAAGCATATACACTTTACAAAAAAATAAATTTTATAGAGGGTGGCTGCTTAATTAACAGGGCCGTTATATACAGGTTCGACTGTATATACACTTTACAAGGAATCTCCCTCTAGTCCTTTTTCCTGATACAGTGGTTACAGGAGGTAATCGGTTAGGGGAAAGATCAACAAAATATGCCTTACACTAGATTGATTAATTAGTTACATAAAAATGTCAACTTAGCAGATAAAACTAGGCAAATAGAAACAAATTCATTGGATTTTTTTCACATCTATTCATTCAGGTTCAAAGCAAGTTGATAATGGCCTACCAGTATTTGTATAAAGTTGTACCTTAAAGAAGCCACAGTCTTAACATGCATTTAGTGAATTTGTTGAATCATCAAGACATTCTTTATGTGGTGATAATTTTCTTTAATCTCATGAGTTGTATGCTTGATGAAGTAGAGATGTTGTAGCGAGAAATTAGGTTCTGATCATTATTGAGATGTTTAGAAAGGTTTTAACACCCCTGCCAGACTAATTCCTCTAAAGATGTCCCTGCAAGGGCAAGTAATTCATGGTAAGGTACCATATAGTCACCCACATAACCCTATCCCTAACCCTCCATATAGTCACCATTACCTTCCCATGAATTATGTGCCCTTGCAAGAGATAAAATCCCTCTGGCTTTTAAAGGGTGGAGGGGGGAATTTGCTTGAACATCTGAATAAAATGTAAAATATAACTTGAAACAATTGAATCTTTTTGTTATTTCTGTTGCATATCCCTTGTGAAAAATTTTCCGAGATCTCGGCGAGATAAACGAGATCTCGCCGGGATCTCGGACAATCGCGCCGAGATTTCCAAATTTTCCGAGATCTCGCCGAGATCTCGCATATCTCGCCGAGATAAGCGAGATCTCGGCGAGATAAACGAGATGTCGCCGGGATCTCGGAAAATCGCGTCGAGATTTCCGAGGTCGGACCGCGATCTCGCCGAGACCTAGCAAATCTTGCCGAGATAAGCGAGATCTCGGAAAATCGCGCCGAGATTTCCGAAATCGGACCGCGATCTCACCGAGATCACGCATACCTCGCCGAGATAAGCGAGATCTCGCCGAGGTAAACGAGATCTCGCAAAATCGCGCCGAGATTTTCCAGGGTCGCACTGCGAATGTTGAGATCGTTCCTAGATCTCGCCTATCTCAGCGAGAAGTGCGAGATCTCATCTCGCAAAATCGCGACGAGATTTCCGAGGTCGACGCACTGCGAGAGTTGAAATCATTCCGAGATCTCGCCGAGATTCTGGAGGTCGCAACGTCAAATGGCTGAGATCATTCCGAGATCTCGCCGAGATTCTGGAGGTCGCAACTTCAAATGGCTGAGATCATTCCGGGATCTCGCCGAGATTCTGGAGGTCGCAAAGAGAAGGTTGACATCATTTTGAGATCTCGGAAAATCTCGCTGAGATTCTCCAGGTCGCATCGAGATGGTTGATTCCCAGATCTTGAAAAATCTCGCCAAGATAGTTGAGATCAATTCGAGCTATCTCACCGAAACGATAGTCACGGCTACAATGTAGTCAGTCGAGGCGTCGTCGAGATGATGATGATTTTTTAAAAGCTGCGATCTCGCCCTTACAAAAGAACCTGCACGTTGGGAGATCGCACCGAGATGCATGACCATGATGATCTCCGCAATATCGTAGATTAAGAGACATCCACGATTTCGCCTAGAGACTAGCCGAAATCTCGGGAGATGACCGTCATCAGTTTGGCGAGAAAACCGCTTGCTCGCCGATACAATAACCGAGCTTGTGTCGAAGATTAATAATATCGAACGGCATTTCAAAGAAAGAATATTCTTAGTGATAAATGAAAACCGTTTGCGTCGCATAAAGTCACTTTGTGTTTATGAACTTTTCTTTAACATCTCTCTGAACTTAGCCTGCGAACGCATACGTATTTCCGGCTGTTGAAGGTCCACAGCCGAAATACGTCTGCGTTCGCAGGCTACTCTGAACTCAACGCAGTTGTCATGTCATGAAATGTCATGACAACTTACCTTCAAAACGGTTGCGATACAATGTACTCTTAACTTTCTTTGGTGTTTTATTTGCATCAAATTAATTTGTATAAGATTTTGAGTATATAATTTGTTGGTTTTTACATTTCTTTAAGGACCTTTATGATGCAATCCATAAATGTCTGTCAAAACTACCAAACTTCTGATACCGGCTTCCCAGGGGGGGTACTCGGGTATAAACATGACGGGGGGGTCCACGGAGCCTAATATTTTGCACCCAAAAAAAATAGAAGGACCTTATATTGTGCACCCAAAAAATACAAGACTCCTGCTACATGCAGATTATTCATATATGCTTTCAAACCTTGCGGGAACTTTAATTGGCTTGAATTGCGTAAGAACTATTAGCCAGGCGGAAAATCGGACCCAAAAAAATACGCGCAGATTTTTCAGACCCAAAAAAATACACGGTTAAATCTTCAACCCAAAAAAATACAGGAGTTGAAAATTATAGACCCAAAAAAATACGTCGGACCCCCCGTCACGTTTATACCCGAGTATCCCCCCTGGGACCGGCTTACCAAGTACGCTGCTGCCGAAATAAACTACTACTGCCTCTAGTGTACTAGTTAACTATTACTACTCCTTATACTACTTACACGTACGACATGTACAATGAATTTTGCTGATAAACATTTAACCGTATTAGGGTAAATTAAAGTTTTAAATGTAGCCTTACATCTAATTTTCTTCTCGAGACCAATGCTAATTGTTGTCCTTTGTGAAATAAAGCATCGACAAATGTTTTTCATTCCTATTACAGAGCACAAAGGCTGGATGTATATATACATAACAAAATAAGCGAGACTTGAAGTCCCCCAGTGAAGGTGACCACAGTGACGCCCAGACACACACTACACTAGACCGCAGTTAACCCTAGAGTCTCTCCCGCGCCATGTCCCGCTGGCCAAAATTAAAAGCCTGTTGAATCTGGATCGAGATTGGCACGCCACTGCAACCGTGTGGGTCACATGCCGCATCTGTCTGTTGTGTTAGCCTGCCTATCACAGCTGATCTACACTGTGGTCCAACAGTACGATAACGACTTTAAAATATAAAAAAAGGTCACTGACTACGCCAGAACTTTTGCTCAAGTCTCTTACAGGTGTACGAACTAGACTGGTTTTAAAAGTCGTTCGCAGACTCCTTAACTATTTGTATTCTCGTTACGCTACATTGGTCTGGTGAAGTGAAATGTGAGAGTTGAAACAGTTGAAACACGTTTGGAAACGTGTAGTAAACTGTTCAGGGGCACCCAACGGTTTACATCTGTCTAGAAGGTCTTACTTGCCTCAGAAAATTACGATATACATTTATAAAGAAATTATCGAATAACGACTGCTAGTATCTTCGTAATGCGAGTAACAGCTTGAATGTAAAATTAGAAATAAGTTTCTGTTGCCAAAAACTTTTTTTGCAGCTTAAAATTTTAGCTGTGTTAGCTTACGCCATCTATAAGGTGGACTGTACGGATAGTGTTGAAATGGTCACGTTGGGTGCCCTGAAAGTTTCTTATCTACATGTTCATAAATCAGCACTAGCATTTTTAATTAACGGGTATTTAAAGCTCTCCTTAAAGGAGCACTGTGACGGACATTTTGCTGTGTTTAATAGAACAGGCTACTGAAATATTTTGCACAGAAACCACATTAAATAGTTCGTAGAACACCGGAAGGAAGATATTAACCCGGGATATTAACTGATTTCTTCAATAAAGAACAAACTAAGCATTTGAACAATAGTCTGTTGTTATTCCAACGATTATATACTTTTGTTAAGATACAATACGGTACTTACGATATGAATCTTGCCCAAGGAGCACACAGAGGTGAATCATCTCACTTTTAAACTTGAAAGCTGTTCCAACCATTTCAGTTCTTAGATAATCCACCTAGATTGTACAAGTTGATCGAATTTAAACAATTCTCAGAATCGAAGTGAAGAATTGAGTTTGAATAAGGCATCCTCACTTACAATTCCAAGTAACATTTTTACTGACGTCTTCATGGTTAATTCACACTCATTGGTAGCCAATTGTATAGCCCAATGTGTGACAGAAAATGACCGGATTCGCTGGAGCGTGGTAAATAACACCTCGATTTGTGATAATCTGTGGGCAATTACTACAGGTTACATTTTTTAAAGTCTTGCCGATGTTTAGCCCACCTAAAGTCGATCAGAAATTGGCCGATTCAAACTGTAACATGTAAATAAACTCCTTTCCAAATATTAAAATTCAACTTCTTATAACATAGAGGGCAAAATTTTCATAAACTGTCGCAGCACAGGTATTTATTAAGCAAAACAAACAAACCATTGTCCTTTTTCTTAATTAGCATACGAAACAGACAAAACGAGAAAAGTTATGTAGGTGAAATTAAGAGAAAATACGAGTTTAAGCAAAGGAACAACAATTTAACCAAATGTTAGGCATCAATTAATTGTTTCACCTGCTCTCAGTCAAAAAATTTCTACCGCTTGAAAATCACACGAACTACAGATCGATAACAATAGGAAACGGTAGGTCCAAAGAAGGAACTTGTTGATTAAATTCTTGAACTGAATGTGTTTTGCCCTTTCCTCCCTTCAAAAGGGAACTGTTATCTTCTGTTATCGTTGTTGGAAGAAGCCGTAACAAACTGAAAATGGTTGACTGGTCGCGAGCATGAATGATTTCAGTCTTTTAACCAAACAAATCCGATCAAGTTTTAAGAACCCTTTTTCTCTAAAATGGACACTTCTGTAATACGGACACTTATTCCTGTCCCCTTGGTGTCCATAATAAAGAGGTTTGACTGTAGAAGAAACTAACCAACATGGCGTGCTCAGCAAAGGCGCAGCCAATAAGAAGCAAGTGTTTTCGTTATTCAACCAATCAGGAGTGAGTAATAATGCCCTCGATTAAAGGTAAAATAGGAAAAAAATGCCCCTTGTTTTGATCAATCTGTATTCAAAATTTTTACCCTCTATGTTATAAACTTGATTATTCAATTTCCTTCGTTTGTGTCCTCTGGGCCTCATTGTCAATTCTAAACAGTTTTAATAAATCGAATCGAGACTATTTGGTCAACCGATTGAATCGCGGGCCGAAAAATTGGTAAGTGTGAATCAACACACTCGTAGTCAAATCCATTGGCAAAGGTCTCTGTTACTTAGTCGCATTCTATAAAGTTTGGTATATGGGATACGTAAGAGTCGCTTCCCACTTGGAGAAAGACGTACTTTCGTCTGATGGAATGTGCATTAACTGCTACCAGATGATTTGAACTCGTTACTCTGGTAGCCGATTTCAGTTGCCTTGCAAATATTCCCTGATCTTGAAACTTTTCTGAAAGCATTTCAGTGACCTCATCATCGTCGGGCATCATAGGTGTTAGTGCGTGCATCGCTGATCGCTCAAGAACTCTTATCACAGCAATGTCTTGATTTCTGTGTTTAACATATGACACGATGTGTCCTAGGGTCTCGTGCCCACGACTGCTCTCATCGGCAAAAGAAACTGTGAACGAATTTCTGGCGGTTACTCTGCGATAACCAGTGCTGTGGTAAACCTGTGAGTCCTTCTTCATCCTGTAGTAAACTGCCACAGGTTTTGGTCTGCATTAACACAAATTTCCCCTCTTGTGCAGAGGAAACGATTAACGGCACGCATTTCATCTATGCTGAGTATTGCTCTGCATTCTGAACCCAAAAACTCGACATCTGAGACCGAGTGGGCACTGCAAATGATCAAAAATTAATGTTAATTCTAGACAGGAGGCGGGGTGCCCGAGGTGGTTACCTGGCAACCCCAGGTTTGGGTCCTCTCTCTGAAAACTAGGTAGCCCCCTGTTTAAATCCTTTGCCACGTACGTTTTGTAAATAGCAAGCTGGTAAGCCTTGCTGTCAGTATCCATTTCGTTTAATTGTTTAAAATACCAATTTGTTTTATTGCCGCCGCTTATAAGTTAATTTCTTTACTTTACTTGTAAAATCTAAAGAGCGTGTTCAAACGTAAACGTTACTTATGAAAGCATACCATCAGCGATTTTGGTATTTTCTTTTGTAGAAAAGACAAAAGCGTACGGAACTGGATGTGTGTTAAAAATTAAATTAATTAGTGTGAACGTCCAATAACAAGACATGTTTCTAATTTAATTAGTCCGCAGTTATATCAAAAAAGCTATCGCTATATTTCTTCACCTGCATTCGTGTTATTATTAAATATGAAATGAGAAACTTAATGCACCTCTCTTTTTCTCCTGATATCTTCTTTATAAAACTAACAACGTCAGGTGCGATGGCTTGGAAATCCAGGAGCTCTAGCAGTTCGGGTCCTCTGTGTAGCATGGAGATGGTGAAAGCTATCTAAGTTGTGCAAGAAAAAAACTGTTATAAGAGTTGTTTTAATTAAAGTTTCATATGATTTTGTCACCAACAACGTTTGTCATAACACCTGTCTGTTACGGACAGTTTCCTATGTCCCAACAAAATTTGACATTTTCTTTAAAAAAAAACATTACAGTCAAACCTCTTTATAACGGACACCAAGGGGACAGGAATAAGTGTCCGTATTACAGAGGTGTCCGTTCTAGAGAAGTAGGCTTTCGGACCAAGTGAACTTTCCGTAATAGAGAGGTGTCCGTATTATAAAGGTATCCGTAAGGAGAGGTTCCACGGTATATAATACGGATAACATACACTTAATCTCGGCCGCAGAGAGCAAATAAATATGAACAGAACTTAACCTTTTTATTACGGACACTCCAGTTGCTGAATGTCAAACAACGACTCACAAAAGCTGACCAATTGGACCTTTTAAATGCCCTAATGACTACAGTACATGTATAAATTTTTTTTATAATGGTTTACCCTAGTTGCTATTGGCTGTAGTTGAAACTGCATTAAAACACGTTTTCCAGAAATGAACTGTAGAACAATGTACTTTTTAGGTGCAGCATTGCGTTGTAGTATGTTTCGTTCTCCTGTAAGACTGTGCCTCGATGCTGTATATTAATTAATTCAGATGCATGTGTGTGCCTGTTTTTAGTTACTAGACACTTTACACTGTCAATGGAAGATTAAAAGTGAAGTCATCGTACTGACCTCTATAAAACGGACACCTCTCTCATACGGACACTTTGCTCCGTTCCTTCGGTGACCGTAGTAGAGAGGTTCGACTACATTTGTAGAAATATTATACGGAAAGCTCAACCTCCCACTGGACCTAAATTATAGTCTATTATATAAAAGTGTCATACACACCTGTGTTGCTACATATCTCGTTCCATGTACCATAGTTTTGACAAAACCGTTAGTGGACTCATACGGAAAACATGAGAAAACCCACAGTGGCCCGAAGTTCTTCACGCACATTGGCAAATGCCTAAGCATATGCACTTTCATCGTCATTCTTTTTTCACCTGAAAATGGGTTAATTTCAATAATGTCAAACGCACAGGTCTAAAGTGTTATGTCTTAGTAAGCAACTAAAGTAGTAACATATACTTAAAATCTGTCCTTTTTTTATTATTTTTGTAACTAAGCAGCTAGCATGGTGCTTTTTTTTTTGTTACGGGACATTTATCAGTAAAAGTGGATCTCACTCAGTTTCATGTACGGAAATTTCACAGCCTTCGTAATCATCAGGCCCCAGTTGTTCAAAGGTGGATAACTTTATCCAGCGGATAAGTCTCTATCCGACAGTTTCAATCTGTGCAAAGATTTCAGCATTTTCTCGTGTACAAGCGAATATGCACACTCTAACCACAGTCTAGTTTGGGAGAGTACGAAAACCTTGGACAACATTAAACGTGAAGTATATTTTAGACCCTGAAGAGTGCCTTATCCACCGGACGT
The DNA here is from genome assembly GCF_977016875.1 of Pavona decussata. NCBI lineage: Eukaryota > Metazoa > Cnidaria > Anthozoa > Scleractinia > Agariciidae > Pavona > Pavona decussata. The sequence goes on from NW_028145462.1 coordinate 1,348,359, forward strand.
ATTATGAGGATGACGTTGAAAGAGGATAAAAGCGAACCATTCAGCCATTTTCACGCAGTCCTCTTAGGGATTCTCGGCGATTCTCGGCACGTTTTTGGCCGCCGAGATCTTGCAACTAATCTCGGCGCGGTTTTAAAAGAACTCTCGTAATCTCACCAATATAATCTGGGCGCGTTTTTTGCAACCGAGATTTTCGAGATCTCGACAGAAATCTCGGCGCGTTTTTGGCCGCCGAAATTTTTATCTCGGCCGAGATCTCGCCAGTAATCGATCACGGCGCGTTTTTGGCCGCCGAGATTTTCATCTCGGCCGAGATCTCGCCAGTAATCTCGGCGCGTTTTTGGCCATCGTGATTTTCACCTCGGCCGAGATCTCGCCATTGATCTCGGCGCGTTTTTGGCCGCCGAGATTTCCGTCTCGGCCGAGATCTCGCCATTAATCTCGGCGCGTTTTTGGCCGCCGAGATTTTCATCTCGGCCGAGATCTCGCCAGTAATCTCGGCGCGTTTTTGGCCGCCGAGATTTCTATCTCGGCCGAGATCTCGCCATTAATCTCGGCGCGTTTTTGGCCGCCGAGATTTTCATCTCGGCCGAGATCTCGCCATTGATCTCGGCGCGTTTTTGGCCGCCGAGATTTTCATCTCGGCCGAGATCTCGCCAGTAATCTCGGCGCGTTTTTGGCCGCCGAGATTTCCATCTCGGCCGAGATCTCGCCATTAATCTCGGCGCGTTTTTGGCCGCCGAGATTTCCATCTCGGCCGAGATCTCGCCAGAAATCTCGGCGCGTTTTTGGCCGCCGAGATTTCCATCTCGGCCGAGATCTCGCCATTAATCTCGGCGCGTTTTTGGCCGCCGAGATTTCCATCTCGGCCGAGATCTACCGAGATCTCGCCGAGATCTCGGTAAAATTTTCTTACGTTCCATCAGTGATTGCGTGAACCTAAGTGTATATGACAAAAAAAAATTATTTGTTTCGTCAAGTCTTCATGTTGTTATCATAAGAAAGTAGAAAAATAGAGTCCGTATCAATTTTTCTTCCCCCCGCTATTGAGGCATATAAAAGCATCAAATTTCAGTTTCGGTTGGGTACAATACACCCAAGATGGGAGACTGGGGACAGTAGGGCTGTAATGTCAATACAGGAGCACTTAGTATGCCATGTATTCAAACGCTGAAAAAAGACAGTGTCAATCAGTCTCTGTTTACTGTCTGTGTTTTACCGTTTGAATACATGACATACTTAACTTTAAAAAATCTTGAAACCTTTTTTCGGTAAGTAATAACTGAAATAATTTAGTAAACTCAGACTCACAAATAACTTATCAGCTTTGCGCTTGAAAAGTGAAAACCTTATCTTAAAGGGGAAGTATCACGAAAATTTGATGTCATTTCAAAACCCAAAAATGTTTGTCTGACAACAGAAACAAAAAATAATTGTCAAGTTTTGTTACAAAATTATCACCCCAAAGTAATAAAACTGTAGATAATTAGTGCCCCTGGCCAGAGACAGAGTAGGCCCGTATGAATTGAAACTTGAAAATGTTAGGCTAATGTTTTTCAAGTTATCATATTTTTGTTTCCAAAATGCGCTAGAACAGAGGATGAGTTGTTCCTGTCAAGAATTGAGTTGATTTCTCTCCTCATTGTTCCAAAATTATTTTGTAGCAGATGTAAAAATACCCATGATACTTTCCCTTTAAGGATCTTCTAATTTTCTAAGTTTAACGACGTTGCCTACAATAATTAACGAAGTATTTTTGCATACTTTGTGACTATGCAGAAAAAGCTTATCTTAGTATGGGCTAATGGAATCCAGAAAGATAATAATTTGGGGTAGCGGGGTAATTTTTTGTGAGATAATTAAGCAACAGTTATTCTAAAAAGCAGTAAAATACAAAGCAACGTATGGCATTTTTTCCCAAATTTAGTTTTATTATCTCTAAAAAATGCATGGTTACCCCCAGTTTTCTTTTTGGATACCCCAAGAAACATACTTGCGTAATAGTAAGAGGCGTTGCTTGATCCTATTTCCTATTCATAAATTTCTCTTCACATAAATTTTTACGAAAACACGTTTTTTTCTTTCATTCACTCGGCCAAGGTAACAGATGATTAATATTGGAGCGAAAATCATTAAAGTTTTCTCAGACCAACCGCGTGACTTGGTCGTGATCCCATTGTCACCCGAACATTGCTGATTCCTAGAAACCATGTTGACCTTTCCGGGAATAGCCTTGTACAAGGCAATGCTCAGGCATCGCATCTCCTTAACTTCATGGCTTCTCAGTGAAGAAAAAAAAACTGCGGGTGTTCATATTAACCTTGCTTCACTCATGTGGTTCTAACTTTACAGTCTGTGCATGAAATGTTGATGTGTGATAGTTTAGATGTTATTGAACGCAAGTGTAGCCGCTGGGATGAGACGAATTCACAAATCATTTACACAGTATTTCGGTAAAGACAGCGAGGAATCTTTTACACCCTACTACACAGAAGGTTGTTAGAGGAGCAGTCTATGAAGTTGACAGTAAAGAAAAAATTTCAATCTTGAGAATAAAACTTGAATTTATGTGAAAATAAAACCAGGAAAAACGGGAATTTTTTATGCCAAATAACTTTCCCTGTAATACTTCAAAACAAATATACCAGTAAACCTTTATTGTAACAACGAAAACTGTACAATTTACAAACTTGTTCGAGTTGTTAAATTACACGATATAAACACAGTAGGTTTGGGAGAACTTCAATGTTTGTCAACTCAAACAAACACTTTGAAGTTTCCCCAAACTCTCTTGAGTGCTGACATGACCTCTTCCTAGACTAGTGTTGACTTAAGGCCAATATCAGTGTACATTAGTATACACAGTGATTATACACAAGATTATAAACCAGTAAATACACTTTAATAAAAGTTAATATTTCCGACCAGTGGTTTAATTACATCAATTTAAGATTCATTTTTGTTTCAACAGAAATGAGATCACGGTGCTCTCTAAATTCTTTCCAGCTCTTACGAAAGCCACATTACTCAACTAAATGATTCTCTTGCTACAAACTGTATTACAAGCACCGGTCACTAGTGATAACTTTAAAGTGAGTAAATTTTTGTGGAGAATAAAAATAAGAAAATAAGTCAGTCCACAATATATAAATTATATATCAACTGCATGGAAATGTATATTTTGAAATCAAATCATTAACACCCAAGGATCTGATTGAATTGTCCCACAATGCAGGTATATTTTCATTATACAATCCTTGCCAAATTGTTTGGAACGGAGGACTCACTTGGGCCGATATGCAGACATGATTTAAATTCTATGCATTCTCCCTCCATTACAATGGCAACGAACAAAGACAAATCAACAAGTGTAAATTCTCAACATTGAACAGAGAGGGAGGGAGACATTATGTTAATGAGCGACTAGTGGGAAAGATGTCGATGTTGTTGAAGCAAAGTAAAATGGGAAAAAAATTGCCAAAACAATCAAGTGTCGCTAATGTCTTATTGGCCAGGATAATAGTTGCATGTGGAGCTGTCAATCTAGTCCTGGGAAACTTTTTCACTACTCATACTTGTAAGCAGACGAAAATCAACTATAATTTTAACAATACTTCAAATTACTTAGTAAGAAAAATAATTTATCAGTTTCCATGAAAATAGTTTGTCAAAAATATAATCATTTATCAGGATCAAGATAGCTTAAAGAAAAAGAGCTTTAAAAAATGAGAAATTCCAGCATCTTTTGCCATATAACAGGTAAAAAACAAGGGTAGCTAATTCAAAGTTGTGCTCCTTGATTGGTTATTTTCAAGGCTCCTCGATGAGTTTAAAATAACAGCAACATTACTGCATAGCAGCAAAATAACTAGCCGTTTTTATAAAAAAGAAAAACCCTTTGAACAGCTACAACAATTAAGGCCAGGCAAACTTTCTAAAATAGAAAGGTTCTAACTATAAACTTTTATTGCCATCTCACCATTCTAATAAGATTAATAACTGGATTACACTGAGTGTGAAGATGACTCGAGAAGCATTCTTTTGGGACTATGCTGTAATAGGAATACAAGGAGTAGATAGGAATAGGCAGAATTGCATACTTTGCAGAAATAAATTCTGTGTATTCCTTTATTCCTAAACCACAATAAGCTGAATAAGAATAACCAGAATTGTCCTAAAAGAATACATCCTCAATATACCTACACTCTTTATGCTATTTTAAAACTTGTATATTCCCGTAAGTTTTCTTTATCACAAATGATATTGAATTATACATTACAAGCTCTAAGAAAAAAAATCAAAAGTTAAAACATCAGTAAACGTAGTTACTGTTACAATCGAAAGCTAAGCAGTAATGGCTGTCTTCATAGTCACTTGATAATCCTGAATTGTGGCGAAGAAAAATGAGTTAATTGTTTTCATGAAACTTCCTTCGTTTTAGTTTTCACTAAAAAATTGTTGATTTATGTTTCAGAGTCACTAACTCTAAAGAACAAATACCTTGCCATAAGGGGAATAAGCGGTAACAGCCACAGCAATGTGACCCTCCATGCTCACTGTAATCCCGGGTATACCAAATATCTCCTCTTCAGTTACTATTATTCTCCTCATTAACTCACCATCTGCAGTGTATATTGCCACACACCGGTGGTCTGTTCCTCGTTCCCGTCCAGCGACGACAGCAAATTCACAAGATGGATGCCATGCAATGCACCGCCAGCAAGTATCTTCTTTGGTGTTAATGTTAACTTTACGCTGCTGTTTACCATCCTCGGTGAATAACAACACACAGGAATCATCCAGTGTCATGACCTGGCCATCAGGACTAGCAGTGATATCCCACGCATCCTTCAGTATCCCCTCCCCAAAGCTGTGTACATATCTTCCCTCCTGCTCGTACACATGCACAGTCGTCCCTCTTGTCAGTACCAGCACTTTGTTATTGGTGACTGCCAGTCTGTCCCAGCCCCTTCCCCTCACAGGAAACTTGTTTAGTAGGTCAGCGGTCTGACTGAATACCTGAACTTCCCACTCAGACTCAGACTCATACCTCCTGGGACCGACCAGTACAAAGATGTTGCTATTGTTCATATCAGTGGCGGCATCAGAAACATCTAAGACCGTCTCAGTGTCATTACGTTCAAGGTGAAATTGGAGAACAAACTTTCCGCTGCTGTCAAACACTTTCACACTTCCATCCGAATCGTCTGCTATAATAAACTGTCCATCTGCGTTTGCAGCGATACCCATAATACGCTTCAGCTTGTGCTCCTCTTCACCCTCCTGACCAAATGACCATGGTGTGACACAGCAGTGCTCCATACCTTGTTTCTGCAACACTTTAGAAACTCTTCCATCAAAGAGCGGATCCACTTTCTCTTCCCCGGTATCAACACAAGGCCAGTCGTTTGCGTACAGCGGGTTGTTGCTAGAACTGACCATCAGAATAACATCGTAGATGGTGCGATTCACATGACAAGTGGCGGAAATGATCGCCCTTCGTTCTTCTTTACTAAACCGAGCCCAGAAGCCTCTTTTAAGCTCGACAGTAAAACATTCCTTAACAGCTGACAGACTGTGTAGCTCTTCAATGCACACTCTACACGCTGCTAATGCGATCTCGGGATCGTCCACTGTCTCCAGTATTGTCGCCATTACTCGATATTGCATGGCCAGTACGCGATCAGACAACTCCAAAGCTTCATTAGCGAACGCCTCTGTTGCTTTCCTACGTGTTTCTTCGAATCTCTTTTTGGCATTTGAAAGAACCTTCAATGCTGACTCATCTAGGTCAGTAAGCTCCAGTCTTCTTATTCCTTTTGCCAGAGAAACTGCTTCAGCACTAGCTGCTCCAGCTGCTGCTTCTTCCTTTATCGTGCCGTGCTCCTTTTTGCGCCTTGCCTTACCAAACACTTCATACAGCAGCTCGATTCCTTCTTTAAAGAAGCTGATGCTTGCTAACAAATCTTTTCTTGCCAAGCCCTTCAACTGCGACTTGATATCGTCGATTTCACGCACGATCAAGCCACGGAATTTCTGATCTGTTACGTCGCCATCCTTCAACTTTTCTGCTGCTTTATCCCGTCCTTTATTCACGAGCAAGCCGATGGTGGCTTTAAACACAGCCGTTATTATTGAGGACATCACAGCTAAAGAGAAAGCCAAACAATGCTAACAGTTGTATTCTATAAGCTAACAGAGCTTGTTCATTAGTGTTGTGGCGTTGCTTACTAGACAGGAAACATTTTCACATATTACCGCCTGCAAATTAGATTTTGAAACAAAGAAATAAGAGTTCATAGTTCAGTGCCTCACAAAAGACTGAAAAGCGGGGTTCTTTCACCTATCGCAATGTCTAGAAATATTTATTTTAAACGAATCAAATGAGAAAGGAAACCGGATGTGTCAAGTGCGAAAACAATGACTGTCAAAGGGTTTATTTATTGCCGCTTCTACCCTCAAGCAGTGTCCATACCGTATCGCACTGTTAAAGCTTTTCTTTTGAATATGCTTAACAAGTCATGAAAGGTGTTAGCCATCAGTGATCGCGACTTGATATGATCGTTCAATTCAATCGTTTTTTTACAACAGTTTTCACTCACATAACTGTAAGTGTGAACCGCAACGTTTCGACCGCTAAACTGCTGGTCTTCTCTGATTAGGTAGTTGTGTCGACTGGTTATCAGTATCAATATAAGTACAGTCGAACCGGTATTAAGCGGCACCGTATTAAGCGGTCACCCTCTATTAAGCGGTCAGTTGTCAAAGTCCCGAAAATTACTTCCCTTATTTACTGTAATTCTGACCTGTATTAAACGGTCACCTCTATTAAGCGGTCGCGGTCACCCTATACTAAGTCCCTGCGAGCTGTTTCTATTGTCTTGACCTGTTTTAAACGGTCACCTTGTAAAAGGAAACCACTTAAATATGGTAACAAATAGCGAGCCAGGCAATTGAGCTTCTAAGGAGCTGCACAATCGTTGCGTTAATGTTTTACTTGTCTGTTGCAAAACCATGCTATCCTTTGTCATACCATTTTACCGCCGAACTTTCTTAACCAAGAAAGGGATATATTCTGTGCAACCTGTATTAAGCGGTCAACCTGTATTAAGCGGACACTTAGCCATTCCCCGAGGGTGACCGCTTAATACAGGTTCGACTGTAGTAACACCATGTTTGACATCCTTGCTTTGGATGTTAGTGATTAGAGGATTTCGATTCTCGTTGTTCGGACTGCTACATAAAGCGTCGCGATCAGACATCAACAACTAGGTTAGCCTGAGTAAACAGACGTCGTTTCACGGTGCTGCCACCGCGTTGACGTCTGTTTATTCAAACTACAGCCATGTGAAACAATCGTGAGACAAACGATCAATTTGAGCTATCATGCTTGTCATTCCATAATGGCGGTGGGTGGAGAAGAGCATAGTATGCAGGCGTATTTAAGCAATTCTTCTGTAACTCCCTTTCAAGAGTCCTGATCATAACAGCAACTCAGTCTATTGATTGGAAATTCGCTTTCATTCATTTTACTTTTAAGATAGCTGTCCATAGCCTTACGTGGTGGCACAGGGTACTATGCATCTCATTATCGTCAATATGTTATCAAAGATCCTTAAATCCAGACTCAACGACGCCGTTTGTTATGAACGCATGCACCGTTAGGTCCTTAATTAAACAGTACGGTTTCATAAAACGTTTAGAGAAATAATTGCCATTATCAGAAGAAAGGTTAATCACCTGTTTTATCAACAGCTCAAATAAAAAACTGATCGCTTCTTAAAATTGGCCGCCACATTAAAAAAAGAAAACAAAAACTGGCTGATAAGAATTATAACGTGATGAATCTGTTTTCGCGCGAGATTTTTTCCAGCTCGCGCGCCAGCTTCTCGCCGACTCCTGAGACAAAAGAAAAGTAAAACTGCTTGAAGCAAGCTGTCTTAGAAACCACCGTAGTCTTTTTATTTTCATCGCTAGGTTCCGTTTAGCTTCTTTTTGTTGAATTAAAAACTGAATAAAATAAAATGACGCCAACGCATTATTATAAACCATTAGTGACCAACATTTTAAAGTCTCCTGACCCGTACCAAAGTATTGCATCCAACTGATGAATTGTCCTTGTTCTTCAACATGAGTGAAGTTCATTTGACTGCTTATTATCTGTCTTGACTATATCTTTGGTCTGTTGGTAGTTCCTTTCATAAAGAACATGTACAGCTCTGTAACGTTTTGACGCATGTATAGGTTTGGTATAGCTCCAGATAAACTAATATTGTGCTGCGCTCTTGGCCTAAAATTAGAAAAATGTAAAGACAAAACAACCAAAGCAAGTTGCTACAAAAACGCCAACATTTTTTTATTTACATTTCGACATCCTATGGAGACTAAATGAATTTCTACTATAAATATGAAAGTTACCAGTCAGTTTTAATTGAACTTATTAATTCAACACCTTCCATGATTTCTGAGAAACATTCCAGGATTCTTTAACAAAATATTTGCCGGCGGCAAAAAGCAATAGTGAGAGACGTAGCCAGGATTTTTCCAGAGGTACGCACAAGTTTTCCAAATCCCCCTGCAACCCCAGCCCCCCACCTCCATTTTTTTTTTCACGTGCCATCATGATGACATGAATAAAATTTCTTTATTGTAAGGATGGTGAGGTTATGCTGTACGTTTAAGCGTGATATGAAATGGCAATTACGTCGTTACATTCTTTGCTGCTGTCTTGGGTTCATTGAAGTGCTCCGATCCCTTCATTCATTAATTAAGCCAACAAGCTAGCGGTATCTCAGGGTTTTATTCGCAAACGCCGGAGCACTTTTTACCACTGTTTTCCACATCATTGCTTTTGAGCGGCATTAAGTACGCGCTTACTCAGTATAAATCTACAAATAAACAATCAAAGTGTACATGTCTAGATCTACATCGCCAAGAGCAAAAAAACTGAGGCATAGCTTTCCTAAAGGCATAATGGATGTAATGGTTTACTGTTACAAACACAAAGCTAACCGTATGTCTTTTCTTCCAGCAAAGACAGAAATTACCTCATTAAGGTCTACTTCCTTGTGCTTGTGAATATGTATCACGGATAGCGAGGACAACCTCGCATCTGAAATAGCACTCCGAAGTGGCGTCTTAAGCCTCTTCATGCTGCTAAAGCGCCGCTTTGCAGCACATGTAGACACAGGGTATGTGAGAAGCGTCTTGACTGCTACATCAATTGTAGATTAAAATTCTGGGATAGAAAAGTCTAGCGTTCCCACCAAGGCCTGGGGAGTGCCATCTTCAACCAGCAGCCACTTATGACGCCACATAATCACTTCTTGTTTTATTCATTTTATTTTATTTTATTTCATCTTACCTGATTTGATTTTATTTTCGACTTTTTCAGGTACGCACGTGCGCATGTGCGTACAAGTAGCTACGCCCCTGCCAGTAATAGTAGTCTGGGAAAGATGATTTAGGCCGGAATTTTGAGGGAGAATCTCATTAAGATGCAATAGATTGTAAGTGCTTATCCGTTAATGGATTTAGTCAATGAAGGTTTGAGAAAAATGAAATAAATCGAAAATCGACTGAATGTAAGTTCATTTCAGTCGCCAAAGTCGCCACACTCGCCAAAAACGCCAATGAGATGCCTGTGTTTTACCTAAGGGCTCGTGTGAGACACGCAACGAAGTTTACGTGAAGAACCCACGCGTGGATAACGCGAGATGTACTTCGCGTGTGCATTATTAGTCAGAGATCTATATATTTACAATCTTTAAAACTATTTGGAATTAAGCTAAAATAATATAATACTATCATGATATTTCTATAGCGCTTATACATCGTTGTACAAAGCCTAAACAAAACAAATTTAATTACAATACGAATTTAGGTTATTTTTAATTTATTGCTTGATTTATAAGATAGTCAATAAAATGCTTTTGACAACTAATTGCATCATTGGACAATCATTTTTCTTGGAAATAAATCCATTAACGGATAAGCACTAACAATCTATTGCATCTTTACACAACCATTTCCATGAAGGTAATATTCTTTAGTGAATAAAGACAAGCATAAGTGTCATCATAACATTCAACTATTTGAAAAGAAATTTGAAACTCGCTGTGTGAATTATCCTTAATTTTTATGCCGCCATTTAGACACCGTGGTAAATACGTTTACATGAAATGATACCACTGTCCACATTAAGCTGTCTTGATGGAACTAATATTCCCTTAAAAAGCAACAATTAAAGCAGCCATCAACCGTCCTGAGGTACAGGAACAGATGATTATTACAAACATATGAAGGCAAACTTAGTGCTTTAGAAGTGGAACTCGGAGAGTTACTTTCATTCATTCATTCATTCATTCATTCATTCATTCATTCATTCATTCATTCATTCATTCATTCATTCATTCATTCATTCATTCAAAATCTTCAGTAATTTGATCATTTCTGTATCGCGCTAGTCAAAGGCAGTTATTTTTTAGGTCTCTCAAGAATTTTGCTTTGTTTATTAGCAAGCATTCAGTAGTCGCGTGTTTGAATTGTTATTTTTTTAAATTGATAATTTCTATCAACTTAAGCTGTCTATTGCGGTTTTTGATAAAAAGTTAGAGGTTTAAACTTGCATAAGCCGCCTTATTTTCATGACAAGCGTAATACTACAACTTCCTTGTACAAGATCCGTTAATTGTAACGGTTAAAATATTATCCATCAAAATACAACATCTTGCTGGAATGTGTGCTAGCGTGGTACTCAGTTGGTTAACAACACCTCTCTGTGAAGGACGTATCCATAAAAGAAGCACTGGCTCTTTCATCGCTTTCATAACGTCTTCTGTTCAGAAAATCCTCAAATGACAGAGGCATGGCCCCACACCGATCGCTTCCTCTCTTTCTCTGGAAAAGATACATCTGTATGCAATAAAAGATGCAACTGTCTTCCTTTAAAGGACAACGTTTTCATCGCGTAGCGATGAAAAACGGAAAGGCATCGTAAAAGCATATGTTTGAAAAAAAAAAAAAAAAAAAAAAAACGGTTTGCCAAGTGGTTGTTTCTAGTAAAATGTTTTCGATCTCGACGGGCTTTTGATGTATATTTTGTAGATGTGAATTTCAGCGTTTTTCAAAAGATCATCACTTGTTTCATGCACGTTTGCCAACCATCAAATTTGAGTCAACGTACATGGGGCTCATTTCTGCGTTTCCTCAAGTTAAAAAATACTGGAATCCACTCTCTTGTTGAGATTTATGATGGCTATATTCAGAACGGCAACCGTTAAATACGAATAATAATAATACGAGCAGTACGAATTAACAAACACTTTGCAAAATCTCGCTTGGTAAAGGCCTAATGAACATGAGTGGACGAGAAAACCGGTTAAACCAGTTTTCATAAATACTGAATGTACTGAAAAACTGTCATACCCAGTGTCCTCTCTTGTCAATGCCCAAATGTAGGCCGTATGAGAGCTGGGTACTACTTAGGTGTTGAGTAAACAGAGTAAACAATCAATGCTTGGAAAGTTTCTTTTATTTTCTTTCTTTTTTTTAATGTAAATATATTCGTTATGTATGTCGAGAGACAAGGTGCATTTTTAGACACCATTGTAGTTAAATATATATTTTTTACTTTTAATCTTTGAATTGAACATATTTACAGTCCTTGCATAAGTTCGTTGTTTACATGTAATTATTTACAGTAAAGAGATGAAATTGTTTCCATATTTTTCACTCCATATGAAAACAGTATATATCTTTTTTATTTCGCAACTGAACTTTGTCTCGAAATGGTACAGAAACTGTACTGTAACAAAGGACTATTAAATAACAGTGCGATCAAGACCTTCTTTGCCTTGCTTGAGAGCAATGAGCAAATCCGGAAGATATATGGCAACGCGTTGTTGGATGTTTATGGTTACAATCTGGTGTTTAAACAAAGCGAGACATTAAAACAGATTTGCATATTCCTAGACGTTCAGTGTGACGATAACTATTTGAAAACAGTTGGAAATATCGTCAGTGAGGTTACTCCATCGAGACCTAGAGATCTTGTGGAGTGGAGAATGGAAGACAAGGATAGGATTCACAATGAAATGGATATTTCCTCCAATTTGACATGTTTATCTCTGGGACAGGCCTCTGGGGAGTATATTTTTTAGTTGATACAATTACTTGAGGCGGCAAAGTTTCGACAAAGTTCTCGAACAGAAAGGCTGCTACTGTCTCCCTATTTTTCCCGCCGCCGCCAACTCCGCTACCCTCCCCTCGGTAATTTAGAAACTCTCCCGAGATCGCGCTCGCTTTAACAAACCAAGATGGAGACAGCCCAGTCTCGAGAATCCCACGGAAAAATAGGGGGATAGACTGTTCACAGTCCCCCTATTTTGCGAGGAATTCTCGAGACTGGTACGATTCGATGGATCTGCCATCATCTTGGTTTGTACAGGCGAGCGCGATCTGGGGAGAGTGTCTAAACTACCGAGGGGAACGGGAGTTTAAGAACGGGAGTGGGTTATACCCGATCGTGTTACCCTCCCCTCGGTAGTTTAGACACATCCCCAGATCGCGCTCGCTTTTACAAGCCAAGATGGCGGCAGCTCCATCGAAGCGTACCAGTTTCGAGAATCCCACAGAAAAATAGGAAGATTGTGAACAGTCCAGGGGCGGGGCAAAAGACTCGTCAAATTTTCGTATCTGAATCATCCAACAAAAGTTGACGTCACATCCGGTCAAATTGGCGCTCAGCAGCCTCTCTCGGCGAAGTCGAATGATGGCGTCCGGGTCAGGCATGATTTCTTCGGATTTTTGAGCCATCAGTATCAGGAATTGTGAACTGTGGATATGAAAGATGTTGTAAAGATATTGCTTCGACTTCAAGAGCAAGGGTTTTCCAAAGGAGTCATTTTTTCCATTGTTTTGACGGAAAATACAAGACAGCTAAGCGTCGTGTCATGGCGAAAATTTCACACTCTCAAAACGAGTGGCGTTCAGACTTTTGGCTCTTGTGGCTTCTGATCGTTCGAAAGCTAAAATTTTAATAGCCTATCCCGTGTGCAACATAATGGAAGAGACAGCGTCAGTCATAGTTTGCAGTGTTAACATCGGGAACCTAATTATCTCTCGACGTGAAGTGTTGGAAGCCGGTATCATTGAAGCTGTTCTAATTGTCTTCGTTGTAAGAGACTCGTAATCTTCCAGGTGAGTAAATGTAGTTATCTTCATTTCCAGTTCTTTTCTGCCGACGTGAATACCTTTACATGTGGTCTTTAGAGTAATAAGTCGGTTTTGTGCTTCGTAGTTCTTTAATAAAGACGCAAGTGACGTTCAATTTATAAATAGCTATGGTAATTCTCTTATCTGAAATGCATTTCATATCATGTTGTCCTGCCAGTGCAGGCTTGAGGAGGGGGTTGAATCAGAAAATGTATCTGCGTGGCCTGGTTCATATTGCTAGTGTGAGACAGTTGTTAAAGTTATTGATGTCAAGCCATCTTAAACAATAAATTAAATAGCATTATTGCGAATGACATTATTTCTCAAGTATTGAAAGAAACAACCCCTTCACCCTTTACCCCATCTGCACTCTCACCACTTGGGTGCTCATGGGCTAAGGCTTTTTATACATTTGCACTATAATTATGCACCTGTGACATCAAATTGTGGTAAGAACAAACAGTATGCCACAAGCCACAGACAAGTGGCATGACTGATTACCTTACCTTGTTTTGAAGTCCTCTTTGGGTTATCAAAGGACACATGGAAGGCCAAATGGACTTTGAAAACTCTTTATGGCTGACAATGTCATTTGTACATCATATAATTAGTTACCAGTTATTTCAGTTATGTTAGTTGGTGCCAAATATTTAAGGGTGGGGAATTGTCTTTTTCTCAGTGTCCAAGGTTAGGGAGAACATAAAGTAAAAAAAATATATATATTTGCAAATTCCTGGAGGTTATCTATCAGCAGTAATTGACCCATACATTAAGTTCAAATAACATTGTCTCCTTTGAAGCAATGCAATTCAAAGTTCATTTTGACAAGGAATATTGAGTTCTGTTCAATTCAATAAAAAATCAAAAGTTCAATGACCACACAGTCAGTTCAAAAACCACACATCAGTTCAGTGACAGTAGACCAATGTAACAAAAACTATAGGTGATTTGTTTTCAATTTTGTCTCGTTCATGCTTGTCAAGGATGCAAATGAGAGGCCTGCTTGTAAATTTCATATTAGTTCAATTCAAAGAAGGCTTAAAAATTCAATCACCACACCAAAACAACAAACCTCCCACCCCTTCCCCCCCCCCCCCACCCTGCCAAAAAAAAGGGGGGATTATATAAATGTTTATATATTTATTAACCACCTGGGTGATAGCAGACCTCAAAATAAAGAAAATTTACTGGTGTGGGTGTTTTTAGTTCAATGGGTCCTGCAGGTAGGGAAAGGGAAGGAAGTGGACAATTCAATTGAATTCAATTCAATTTTATTCACACTTTACACTTGTTACAACGAAATACAATATATTTTAACCCTTTCCCGTCCGAGGGAAATGGCGAATTTTTCTAAATCGCTAACTTTGAACTGGGAGACCACATGTGATATACCATTTAAAAGGTATTTTCTGGAGTGTGCTATAAATCACACCAACAGAGATGGAGGAAGTCACATATGAGAGTGAGAAAGGTCCAAAACGAAAGAGGAAAAACATTGAAAATTTTCTTATTCGTTGTACATACTGGGTATCCCCCTAAACTATAGCTTAATGTACAGCTCTCAGTGCTTTGCTTGTTGTAAGATATCAACTGGACCCTTAACGTACAAAGGAAAAAAAATCCAAAAGTTTGAGGGGTGGTAAATCAAGTCTCCTATAGGAGGGGGGCATGATTTTATGCCTTCAATTTATAGACCTTTCAAAGATCTTTTGGTTGTGCAAATTTCACACAAATTGACCAAATACTGAGCTCATAATTGTGTCTTGTGCCATGTGGCACTCTTGGTCAGGAAAGGGTTAAAGTAAGAAAAAATGAAACGTGCAGACGACTTAATTGAATGATTTTACCTTCTACGGAAGAAGTGCGTAGTGGTCATAGGAGCAAGGCTTTCGTGTTGGCCACTTAACAAATTGGCAGCAGTTTTCTATGGTCTATACTCTCATAGACAATAAAGTGACGTCAAACAATGTTCAAAACCCAAGTGACGGAATTTGGACAGTTATTGTAAAATACCTCCGTGCAATTAAATAAAATAGGGGAAAGTAGAATTTATAATACTGGTTGAAGAGCTCTGCTAATTAAATTAGGCTTGGGAGATGAAAATACAACAGTAAGGAAAAAAGTGTTTACAGCAAATATAAAAGTATATAGTATACGTTAAATTTTTTTTAATATTATTAATGTTTGGCTATCAAGTAGAAAAAGTTTGTATATCTTCTTAAAAACATTGTGGCGCAGACACTTTACTTCCATTGGAATTGTTTCCCAGGTTTGTGATGCCACTACTCTAAACCGTGCTAAACCATAATTAGTTCTACAAAATGGTCTGTACAGGTTTTGACTAGTAGCAAATCTGGTGTTATTTTTATGGATATCAGAAGCTAGGGAAACAAGATCATGGAGTGCAGCGGGTGTTTTTTTATTGTATTGTAATTTATGCACAAGGGAACCAATTTTCACCTTAAAAATGTTCTCTAGCTTAAGGATTTCGCTTTCTTCCGTTTGCTGTCTGTTTCCTTTCTTGCCGTCTCAGGGGGATTTGCCGGTCTCTTTCCTTTTGAGTTTTTGTTTAAATCTCTAAAAATAAAATAATTAAAAAGAAAAATTAAAAACATTAAATCCTTAAAAATTTCATGTAGGTAAGGAAAATTCTAAACTATGGTAATATAACTAATAAACCCTATTAATATAATGCAAACATATTTGTCCACTTCCTTCCCTTTCCCTACCTGCAAGCCCCATTGAACTAAAAACACCCACACCAGTAAATTTTCTTAATTTTGAGGTCTGCTTTCACCCAGGTGGTTAACAAATATATACATTTACATAATCCTCCCTTTTTTGGTGGGGCGGGGGGGGGGGGGGGGGTTGGAGGTTTGTTGTTTTGGTGTGGTGATTTAATTTTTAAGCCTTCTTTGAATTGAACTAATATGAAATCTCATTTGCATCCTTGACAAGCATGAAGAAGAGAAAGTTGAAAACACATCACCTATAGTATTTCTTACATACTTAGGTCTACTGTCACTGAACTGATGTGTTTTTTGAACTATTGCTATGGTTATTTGACTTTTTGATTTTCAATGAACCATAGGACTTCTAGATTTTTACAAATTTACCAACGGACCACTAATCTGCATCATTGACAAGAAGTAAGTGGAACTATGTCCAAGGAAAAGCTACATTATTGGGCAGCTGTTGCCAAATATGATTACAAAGGCAAACGCATGTAAACGCATGTAAGCCTGTTACCATTATTTGTAATACTTACTAGTTTCACTTGTACTTTCTGCCTGCTCTAAATATGGACCACGCTCCGGTAAAACCCTCTCCCCTCCCCTCTCCTCTTATCTGTCCCATTGGAATAAAAAACCTTTCACCTATAGTTAATCTTACAATAATTGAGGTCAACTGTCACTGAACTGATGTGTGGTTTTTGAACTGACTGTGTGGTTATTGAACTTTTGATTTTTCATTGAATTGAACAGAACTCAATATTCCTTGTCAAAATGAACTTTGAATTGCATTGCTTCAAAGGAGACAATGTTATTTGAACTTAATGTATGGGTCAATTACTGCTGATAGATAACCTCCAGGAATTTGCAAATATATATATTTTTTTTACTTTATGTTCTCCATAACCTTGGACACAGAGAAAAAGACAATTCCCCACCCTTAAATATTTGGCACCAACTAACATAACTGAAATAACTGGTAACTAATTATATGATGTACAAATGACATTGTCAGCCATAAAGAGTTTTCAAAGTCCATTTGGCCTTCCATGTGTCCTTTGATAACCCAAAGAGGACTTCAAAACAAGGTAAGGTAATCAGTCATGCCACTTGTCTGTGGCTTGTGGCATACTGTTTGTTCTTACCACAATTTGATGTCACAGGTGCATAATTATAGTGCAAATGTATAAAAAGCCTTAGCCCATGAGCACCCAAGTGGTGAGAGTGCAGATGGGGTAAAGGGTGAAGGGGTTGTTTCTTTCAATACTTGAGAAATAATGTCATTCGCAATAATGCTATTTAATTTATTGTTTAAGATGGCTTGACATCAATAACTTTAACAACTGTCTCACACTAGCAATATGAACCAGGCCACGCAGATACATTTTCTGATTCAACCCCCTCCTCAAGCCTGCACTGGCAGGACAACATGATATGAAATGCATTTCAGATAAGAGAATTACCATAGCTATTTATAAATTGAACGTCACTTGCGTCTTTATTAAAGAACTACGAAGCACAAAACCGACTTATTACTCTAAAGACCACATGTAAAGGTATTCACGTCGGCAGAAAAGAACTGGAAATGAAGATAACTACATTTACTCACCTGGAAGATTACGAGTCTCTTACAACGAAGACAATTAGAACAGCTTCAATGATACCGGCTTCCAACACTTCACGTCGAGAGATAATTAGGTTCCCGATGTTAACACTGCAAACTATGACTGACGCTGTCTCTTCCATTATGTTGCACACGGGATAGGCTATTAAAATTTTAGCTTTCGAGCGATCAGAAGCCACAAGAGCCAAAAGTCTGAACGCCACTCGTTTTGAGAGTGTGAAATTTTCGCCATGACACGACGCTTAGCTGTCTCGTATTTTCCGTCAAAACAATAGAAAAAAATTACTTCTTTGGAAAACCCTTGCTTATGAAGTCGAAGCAATATCTTTACAACATCTTTCATATCCACAGTTCACAATTCCTGATACGGATGGCTCAAAAATCCGAAGAAATCATGCCTGACCCGGACGCCATCATTCGACTTCGCCGAGAGAGGCTGCTGGGCGCCAATTTGACCGGATGTGACGTCAACTTTTGTTGGATGATTCAGATACAAAAAAAGTGCCAGGCGCTATGGAGTGTTCTCCCCCGGCCTGGAACAGTCTAATAGGGGGACTGTGAACAGTCTATCTACAGTGTGTTGTAAACTCTAAGTTTCTTACATGAGGAATATACTTTAAAAGGATCTGGGAACTAATTTCTAAATTTTAATATGGCGCAGGTTGGAATCCCTAATAGAGTATTCGGTCGCTTTGTTCGCCCGTTACAGCGGCTAGTTTTTAATTACTGTAAACGCGGAGGAAGCAGCAGTGGAATAAGGTAATGCACTAACTGTTGAAAAGGTTTTTGTCTTTTCGTGAAGCTCTTTTGACCGGCATCACCTCGTCTGTTTCTCTCGCGATCAGTGAATACATTGACAAGCTAAGGAAATCGTGGAATTTTCAAAGAACAATCCTGAAGTTACAGCTTACGACAGAGAACGAAATGGGAAACATCTTAGGATTGTGCAAATTTTCGTAAGTTGATTTCGTAAGTTAATTAAGCTTAATGGATGTCTAATCAAATGTTGTCTTCAAGTGGCTTTAAAAATGACCTTACTCTCTTACACCTGGCCTATTGAAGGGAGAATTTTCTGTTATCATTCTTTGTGCATATTAACCCCTTTATTGTGGTTTTTCTGCATAAGAAAAATATCACTTTATTTAGGTGTCAATGTATTTAGCGCAGAGCACTAATTGGGGTCACTATCCAGAGGGAATTGGTATTTTGTAATGTTGGTTTTTGAGGAGAGGGGAAAACCGAGTACGTGGAGAAAAACCTCTCAGAGCAAGGACGAGAACGAACAACAAACTCAACCCACATGACACCGAGTCTGGGAATCAAACACAGGCCACATTAGTGGGAGGCGAGTGCTCTCACCACTGCGCCATCCCTCCTCCCCCCTGGGTAGTACAGATGTCTCGTCTCACCCTTGTGGTCTGCTGGGTACACTTGGTGGTAAAAACGTTGTCACTTAAGTTTGACCTATCAGCTTATTTATCTTCATGTTGTTAGAAAATAAAAGTATGTGCAGTTTTAAGGGCTTAAAATTCGCATATTCGCAGACAAAGAAGTAGACACGAAATATGCACATGTCAATTAAATTATCCTATTATTTCACCAGGTTGCATTGTTTACAATAATATTGAAAGTTTGCACAGGACAACTTTTTTCAACTGAGTGGATACACAACAAAAATGCATATGAAATCAAGTGTGGTTGTGTATTGTACTTATCTTAGTCATGCTGATCAATTGGTGTAGAATAAAAACCATTATGGCTGATTGAGGCCGCTTGTCTTTTGCTTATGCCATACCAAGAGGTGAAGATATGGAAATGAAATACTTGAAATACATAAATTTAAACTGGGGATGAAAGAATGCTGCTTAAAGGGGAAGTATTATGCAAATTTGCTGTCATTTCAAAACCCAAAAATGTTTGTCTGTCAGCAGAAACAAAGAAATAATATTTATTGTCAAGGTTGTTATAAATAATTTTTATCGCCCCAGTGCAATAAAACTGTCAATTAGTGCCTCTGGCCAGAGACAGAGTGGGCTGGTATGGATTGAAACTTGAAAAATGTTGGGCTAATTTTTTTCAAGTTCTCTCATTTTTGTTTCCAAAATGCGCTAGAACAGATTATTATTATTATTATTATTATTATTATTATTATTATTATTATTTTTATAATTATTAAAACCACATGATACTTCCCCTTTAAGATGCAGACATTACTGCAATGGCTTGCAGTTCAAGTATATCACTTCCAAATTTTTTTGTATTTATCTACTTTTGTGTTTTAGTGAATGGCAACAGTAAAATAGTGGAAGTGAAGAACAAAACTCCAGATGAGATTGAAGAATGGGCTGTAAGATTAAGGCATGAATCAGGAGTAAAAGTACAAAAAATAAGACAATTTTGGCACACGGAGAATCCTTCCATACAAGGAACATGGACACCAGTCCTAAACAAACCACCATCACTGAGACGGTCGACTGTCAATGAAGCTACGGTGCAAAGACAATCAAGCAGTTGACTCTGTGTTGACTCTGTGTTTGGTCTTGTTCAACAAGGTGATAGTGGCACCTTTTTTGTCCCGTACTTGCAACTCTTTTCCACTTATTACCTTTTAAAAGCTAATGTTTTAAGAGGGTTGTTCAAGTTAGGAAAATTGTTGGCAGCAAAAACTGTAAAGTGGGAAGCTTTTGCAGTTCAATGGGCCATTTCCAAGTTGCTAAATGAACCTCCTTATTTGAAGTGAGGCTAAGGGCAAAACTTCATATAAAAATTATTTTTGTTTGCATATGAATGTAAACTAATTTCATCATAAAAGCAATGCACAAAGCCTCACTTCTTAATGAGGTTCAAAGCAACTCAAAAATGGCCTACTGGGGTTTGTATAAAGTTGTACCTTTAAAGAAACCACAGTGTCAACATGCATTTGGTGAATTTGTTTAATCATCAAGACAGTCTTTCTCTCGTGATCATTTCCTTTAATCCCATGAGCTATAGGCTTGATTAAGTAGAGATATTGTAGTGAGAAATCAGGTGCTGATCATTATTAAGATGTTTAGAAAGGTTTTAACACCCCTACCAGACTAATCCCTCTAAAAATGTCCCTGCAAGGGCAAGTAATTCATGGTAAGGTACCATATAGTCACCCACATAACCCTAATCCTTGCCCTCCATATAGTCAACCTTACCTTACCATGAATTTTATGCCCCTACAAGAAATAAAATCCCTCTGGCTTTTAAAGGGTTGGGGTGTGTGCTTGCTTGAACATCTGAATAAATTGTAAAATATAGAAACAATTGAAAATTTTTTTGTGTCTTATTCCTTTTGGCATATTTTGTTCCATCAGTGATTGCGTGAACCTAAGTGTTCATGACAAAAAAATATTATTTGTTTCGTCAAATCTTCATGTTGTTCTCATACGAAAGTAGGAAAATAGAGTCCTTATCAATTTTTCTTCCCCCTGCTTTTGACGCATATAAAAGCATTCCGGCTGGGTACAATACAGTGGAAGATGGGAGACTGGGGATAGTTGGGCTGTGATATCAATACAGGAACACTTAGTATATCGCGTATTCAAACGACGAAAACAGACACACAGTGTCGATCAGTCTCTGTTTACCGTCTGTGTTTTTACTTTTTGAATACATGACATACTTCACTTTAAAAAAACTTCAAAACCTTTTTTTGGTAAATAATAACTGAAATAATTTAGTAAACTCAGACTCACAAATAACTTATCAGCTTTGCGCTCTAAAAGTGAAAACCTTATCTTATGGGGGAAGTATCACGAAAATTTTGTGTCATTTCAAAACCCAAAAATATTTGTCTGACAACAGAAACAAAAAATAATTGTCGTTTTGTCATAAATTATCACCCCAAAGTGATACAACTGTCGATTAGTGCCCCTGGCCAGAGACAGAGTAGGCCTGTATGAATTGAAACTTGTAAAATGTTAGGCTAATGTTTTTCAGTTATTATATTTTTGTTTCCAGAATGCGCTAGAACAGAGGACAAGTTGTTCCTGTCAAGAATTGAGTTGATTTCTCTCCTCTCGTTGTTCCAGAATCATTTTGTAGCAAAGTGAAGGTCTTAATTCAACATTTTTAACAAAAGAGGTTAAAAAAAAAAAAACCCCCATGATACTTCCCCTTCAAAGGATCTTCTAATTTTCTACGTTTAACGACGGTGCCTACAATTAACGAAGTATTTTTGCATACTTTGTGACTACCGTCGAACCTCCCTTTGCGAACACCTCTCGTAAGCGACCACCTCTCATTAGCGACCACGTTTCCAAAATACCAAAAGTTTTCAAGTCAAATCACTATAGATGGAACCTCTTGTAAGCGACCACTTCTCATAAGTGACCACTTTTAGCAGATGATTGTTTAAAATTTTCAATAATTGGTTTTAACCTCCCGTAGGCGACCACTATTATCACGGGCGGAAATTGAAAAATGCGTCGCTGTAACATGTTGGTCACATCATGACAGCGTACGCCGTCAATCTCACAGTCCATAGCTACCGGAAGTGTTTCCTGATATAGCTTAGCATTGAAACAATTGATAAAATACACAACTGCACCATACTTCACACTGAAATAAACTTTAATCAGATAATTTGAATCCTTCGTAGGAAAAAAACCCTCTTATCTTTTATCTTTCTTATCTTTTTGCTTATGTTCCGTTTCCTGAAAAATTTAGACAGCGCCACCTGAAGTAACATAAGAGTCAAGTTTCTTCAACAATAATTGTCTCATTCGCTGTATCCGGCGCTGTATTGTATTAAGTAATTTGTGAGATAAAAACAATAATCACCAGAAACATTAAGATTTTTTGCCTAGAATAATTTTGGACCAGTCTTAGTATACTTGTAGCTAAGAAAAATTATTACTATGGGTTTCGATAAGTACTTGCAAAAGGGTTAGGTCTCCGCAATTACCATATGTAAATTAACCGAAATTTAGACCCCCCTGTGGTCTCACCTCTGGTAAGCGACCACCTCACGTAAGCGACCAAATAACCTTGATGTTATGGGTAGTCACTTACGGGAGGTTCGACCGTGTGCGGAAAAAGTTTATCCAGAAAGAGAATTTGGGGTAGGGGGTATTTTTTTGTGAGATAATTAAGCAACCATTATTCTTAAAAGCAGTAAAATACAAAGCAAGGTATGGCATTTTTTCCAAATTTAGTTTTATTATCTCTAAAAAATGCATGGTTACCCCCAGTTTTCTTTTTTGGATACCAAGAAACATACTTGCGTACATCGGTAAGACGCGTTGCTTGATCCTATTTCCTATTCATAAATTTCTTTTCAGATAAATTTTCACGAAAACACGTTTTTTTCTTTCATTCACTCGGCCAAGGTAATAGATGATTAATATTGGAGCGAAAATCATTAAAGTTTTCTCAGACCAACCACGTGACTTGGTTGTGATCCCATTGTCACCTGAACATTGCTGATTCCTTGAAACCATGTTGACCTTTCCGAGAATAAACTTGTACAAGGCAATGCACTGGCATCGCAACTGTTTCACTTCATGGCTTCTCAGTGAAGAAAAAAAAACTGCAGGTGTCCATATTAACCTTGCTTCACTCATGTGGTTCTAACTTTACAGTCTGTGCATGAAATGTTGATGTGTGATAGTTCAGATGTTATTGAACGCAAGTGTAGCCGCTGGGATGAGACTGTTTCAGAAATCATTTACACAGTATTTCGGTAAAGACAGCGAGGAATCTTTTACACCCTACTACACAGCAGGTTGTCAGAGGAGCAGTCTATGAAGTTGGGAGCAAAGAAAATATTTCAATCTTGAGAATAAACTTGAATTTATGTGAAAATAAAACCAGGAAATTAAAATGGGAATTTTTATGCCAAATAACTTCTGTATATTATTATATATTATACCAGTAAACCTTTATTGTAATAACGAAAACTGTTCAATTTACAAACTTGTATGAGTTGTTAAATTACACGATATAACCACAGTAGGTTTGGGAGAACTTCAATGTTTATGTTAACTCAAACAAACACTTTGCAGTTTTGCCAAACTCTCTTGAGTGCTGACATGACCTCTTCCTAGACTAGTGTTGACTTAAGACCAATATCAGTGTTCATTAATATACAGTGATTACACAAGATTATAAACCAGTAAATGCACTTTAATAAAAGTTAATATTTCTGACCGGTGGTTTATTTACATCCATTTAAAAATCATTTTTGTCTCAACAGAAATTAGATCATGTGGTCTCAAAATTCTTTCCAGCTCTTAAGAAAGCCACATTACTCAAATAAATGATTCTCTAATGCTACAAACTGTATTACAAGCACCGGTCACTAGTGATAACTGTATAAGTGAGTACATTTTTGTGGGGAATAAAAAATTATAAGAAAATAAGAGTCCACAAATTATATTTAACAACGCGCGTTGGATATGAGATGATAGATAGCCAAGGGTGTGCGTAGTGCCGAGTTGAATTGGCTATAATCATCTCATATCCAAGCGGGTGGAATAATTGTCTTATTAAAAACAATCAAGAAATACTGCTAGATTTTGCTGATTTCGCGTTGCAAGAATTATTACAAGACAATTTAATGGTCACTATTTCTTGAGCATGGCATAATGGCTCATATACCATGGCCGCTTAGCGAATCAAGTCGTTCGAATTGCATTATACAATGATCCAGTTTTTAATATAAATTTTATATCAACTGCATGGACATGTATTTTAAAATCAAATCATTAACACCCAAGGGTCTGATTCAATTGTCCCACAATGCAGGTATATTTTCATTATACAAATTATCCTGGCCAAATTGTTTGGAACGGAGGCCTTACTTGGGCCGATATGCAGACATGATTTTACTCCTATGCATTCTCTCTCCATTACAATAGCGATGAAAAAAGACAAATCAACAAGTGTAAATTCTCACATTGAACAGAGGGGAAGGGAGACATTATGTTAATGAGTGACTTATGGAGAAGATGTCGATGTTGTTGAAGCAAAGTAAAATGGGAAAAATTGCCAAAACAGTCAAGTCTCGCTAATGTCTTATTGGCCAGGATAATAGTTGCATGTGGAGCTGTCAATCTAGTCCTGGGAAACTTTTTCACTACTCATACTTGTAAGCAGATGAAAATCAGCTATAATTTTAACAATACTTCAAATTACTTAGTAAGGAAAATAATTTATCAGTTTCCATGAAAATTGTTTGTCAAAAATATAATCATTTATCAGGATCAAGATAGCTTAAGGAAAAAGAGCTTTAAAAATGAGAAATTCCAGCATCCTTTACCATATAACAGGTAAAAAACAAGGGCAGCTAATTAAAAGTTGTGCTCCTTGATTGGTTATTTTCAAGGCTCCTCAATGAGTTTAAAATAACAGCAACATTACTACATAGCAGCAAAATAACTAACCGTTTTAAAAAAACCCTTTGAACATCTACAACAATTAAGGCCAGGCAAACTTTATAAAATAAAAAGGTTCTAACTATAAACCTTAATTGCCATCTCTCTATTCTAATAAGATTAATAACTGGATTACACTGAGTGTGAAGATGACTCGGGGAGCATTCTTTTGGGACTATTCTGTAATAGGAATACAAGAAGTAGATAGGAATAGGCAGAATTGCATTCTTTGCCGCAGAAATAAATTCTGTGTATTCCGTTATTCCTGAACCACAATAAGAATAACCAGAATTTTTCTAAAAGAATACACCCTCAATATCAAAACCTACCCTTTTTATGCTATTTTAAAACTTGTATATTTTTTCGTAAGTTTTTTTCATCACAAATGATATTATGATAATGAATTATGCATTACAAGCTCTTATAAGAAAAAAACAAAACAAAAGTTAAAACATCAGTAAACGTAGTTACTGTTACAGTCGAAAGCTAAAGTAATGGCTGTCTTCATGGTCACTTGATAATCCTGAATTGTCGCGAAGAAAAATGAGTTAATTGTTGTCATGAACCTTCCTTCGTTTTAGTTTTCACTAAAAAAAATGTTGATTTGTGTTTCAGAATCACTAACTCTAGAGAACAATTACCTTGCCATATTTACGGGAAACATTTCTAATAGCCACAGCAATGTGACCCTCCATGCTCACTGTAATCCCGGTTAAAAGAAAATTCTTTCCTTCAGTTACTACTATTCTCCTCACGAACTCACCATCTTTAGTGTATATTGCCACACACAGGTGCTTTGTTCCTCGTTCCCATCCAGCGACGACAACAAATTCACCAGATGGATGACATGCAATACGCCAGTACTCATCTTCTTTGGTGTTAATGTTGAATTTACGCTGCTGTTTACCATCTTCGGTGAATATGAACACACAGGAACCATCCAGCGTCATGATCTGGCCATCAGGACCAGCAATGATGATATCAAGTACATACTTCAGTATCCCTTCTCCAAAGCTGCCTACATATCTCCCCTCATGCTCGTACACATGCACAGTCCATCCTTTCAGTACCAGCACTTTGTTATTGGTGACTGCCAGTCTGCCCCTGCCCTCTCCCCTCACAGGAAACTTGTGTAGTAGGTCAGCGGCATGACTGAAAACCTGGACTTCCCGCTTAGCCTGCGCAGCCCCATACCTCCTCAGCCTGACCAGTACATAGATGTTGCTATTCTTCACATCAGTGGCGACATCAAAAACATCTAACTCCGTCTCAGTGTAATTACCTTCAGGGTGAAATTGGAGAACAAACTTTCCGCTGCTGTGAAACACTTTAACACTTTTATCCGAATTGTCTGCTATAATAAACTGTCCGGCATCTGCATTTGTAGCGATACCCATAGGATCCTTCAGCTTGTCCTCTTTCTCACCCTCCTGACCAAATGACCATGGTACACAGCAGTGCTCCATACCTTGTTTCTGCAACACTTCAGAAACTCTTCGATCAAAGAGCGGATCCACTTTCTCGTCCCCGGTATCAACACAAGGCCAGTCGTTTGCGTACAGCGGGTTGTTGCTAGAACTGACCATCGGAATAACATCGTAGATGGTGCGATTCACATGACAAGTGGCGGAAATGATCGCCCTTCGTTCTTCTTTACTAAACCGAGCCCAGAAGCCTCTTTTAAGCTCGACAGTAAAACATTCCTTAACAGCTGACAGACTGTGTAGCTCTTCAATGCACACTCTACACGCTGCTAATGGGATCTCGGGATGGTCTACTGTCTCCAATATTGTCGACATTACTCGATATTGCATGGCCAGTACGCGATCAGACAATTCCAAAGCTTCATTAGCGAATGCTTCTGTCGCTTTTCTGCGGGCATCTTTGAATCTGTCTTTTGCATTGGCAAGCGCCCTCGTAGCTGACTCATCCAGGTCAGTAAGTTCCAGTCTTCCCATTGCTTTTGCCGGAGAAACTGCTTCAGCACTAGCTGTTCCAGCTGCTGCTTCTTCCTTTATCGTGCCGTGCTCCCTTCTGGACTTTCCTTACCAAACACTTCATACAGCAACTCGATTCCTTCTTTAAAGAAGCTGATACTTGCTAACAAATCTTTTCTTGCTAAGCCCTTCAACTGCGACTTGATATCGTCGATTTCACGCACGATCAAGCCATGGAATTTCTGATCTGTAACGTCGCCATCCTTCAACTTTTCTGCTGCTTTATCCCTTCCTTTATTCACGAGCAAGCCGATGGTGGCTTTGAACACAGCCGTTATTATTGAGGACATCACAGCTAAAGAGAAAGCCTAATGTTAATGATTCGGTCAGTATAAAATGCAGACTGCAGACTGCAGATTGCAGACTGCAGACTGGGTATTAAACGCAGACTAGGTATAAAATGCAGACTGAGACTAAAACCGCCTCTTCATCAAATACAGGATACATTTTGAATTTTTCAACTTAACTTACGCTAGTGTCATACAATCGTCTTTCGAGATCATTTCCCATGAAACTGACATTATTATATTCTTTTCGAAAAACGTCAACCTTGAAATAAACAACCCCGATGCATGAAGTAAGCAATAACGCGGAACCATGACCTTTACTTCGTACGTGGCTGACCTTTTCGCCGCTTTGCGTCAACGTGATATCGGCAACATCGGTAAGTGGCACTGAGTCAGGGTGGCAGTAAAATAATGTTTTTTTAAATAAAAAATATGTTCATGTGTTGCTAGAATACTGAAGGTCTACAATTTGTCTTTGACAAACTTCGTTACTATTCAAAGAAACTAGTTAAAATCTGTCGATGTCAAATTGCTTGCCTCCTTGGAAATCAAGTCTGTTTCCCTCGTTTACATAATAATTATGAAAACCGTCATGGGCGTAATTGTTTAAGAACTATAAATGCAAAGCGATTAAGCTCGAGTCTTCTTTGTGAAAGAAAGGAAATGAAAGCTACCAAATCGAGATAAAGAAAACAAACTGTTAGGAAAAGGGCCAAAAAAAAGGTCAATTTCATGGGAGATGATCTCGGAAACGTGATTGCGTGACACTAAAGGCCCGTAGCAAGGCTAAAATAACTAGGGGGCCGAGCAAAATGGTTAAACAAAACTACTCCCCCCCCCCCCCTCCCTCCTGGCCCGTCACCCCAAAAAAACAGACAGATTAGGGAGTTAGATGCAACGAGAACATAAAAAAAGCAGTAGATTTAGTGAGCAAATCAATAACTTTGCACCTGCGTCACACTTTTTGGTACATTTTTTTGCCGTTTTTTTTACGCGGACTACCACGTGAAATTTCCTAATTTCACGTTTGAAGGAGGACGTAAACAAACGAGGACAATTTTTTTTCTCTTTTTAAATTTGGAATCGGGCAGTGAGAATCCGACTGCAGGAAAATTTTGCTCTCGAGAGGACATATTTGTGTGGCTTTCGACAACGCGCGAATACTAAATTGTTATAAACTAAGGGCATTTATATTGCTATTAATGAGCAGATGTCTTAAAAAACAAGTAGTTTATTTCAACAGCTTTCACGGTTTGAGATTGGTTAATTTCGATCCATTTTGGTTCTTATTTCCGATTCACAAGGTAGGAGTGCCTTCGTTGCCGTTGAATATAAAAACAAACTGTTAGCGAAAGAAACTCTGGAAACTGACAGGTAGTAAACATATTATTGAAGGTTGTAAAAAGGCACTTGCAGCATCAGAGTTCAAGACTGATTGATCAGTGCACATTAATCTGTTTTAATTATCTTTTTTGGCACATTGTGTTTTAACTTCCAAAAATTCTGGCGGGGGGGCGGGGCTCAAGCCCCCCCCCCCCCCCTGCCCTCCCCCTGCTACGGGCCTGCACTAGGGTAAGTTGAAAATTGAAAATGTATCCTGTATTTGACGAAGAGGCGGTTTTGATATCAGTCTGCATTTTATGCCCAGTCTGCAGTCTGCAGTCTGCATTTTATACCTAGTCTACATTTTATACCCAGTCTGCAGTCTGCATTTTATACTGACCGGTTAATGATTAGCTTGTTTGTGTAATTTCCGTTTTGTGAGTTCAGAAGATATAGGTGTCACAAAATTCATATTATTCATGTTTTTGTTGTTTTCATTTCATGTTTGCATTTTCATGTTTCGTGTTTGCATGTAGAAATTTAGTCGTTTCTTTTTCATTATCTAAATTCGTTAGGTTTATTGTTAATTATTTGTAGTCTTAATTCGTCGTATTTTTATCAGTCAAAAAATGTCACTAGTATATTAGTAGTTATTGTCTTAGAAAATGGTGTGTAGTATTGTAAATTTCAATGTAATCTAACTAACTATTATTATTCCCGTTACCGTATATTTTGTATCTTATTGTGTAATCAGCATTTATTGTACATCTTGTAGTTAGCGTTTTCTGGAATCTTCTTTGTAATGTCGTAATTGTGTACAGTATTTAAATAGAGGTCAAGGTTGTTGTTGTGTAGTTGATTGTTATTCTTGGAAGGAGAAAAAGGACAGAGAAGTAAGAAGAAGTAAGGAGACGCAAAAGTTTGCATTGCAAGGTCGAAGGCGAAATTGTTCAAGTCACTGTCAAGAGCCATTGGCAAGAGCCGGCCGTGTTTTCCTTGACATAAACCCTTTTGTCAGCGGCGGCGAGTGAACAAGATTTCAAGGCGTGTGCATAGAAATTAAAACTGAGTGCGGCGGAGTCAAACAAGACGGGAACAAAGAAGAGAAAAGGCGCCAGAAGAGAAGAAGCAGAGGTTTGTGTGAACGGTTGTTGGTGCGGTTTGTTTATGCGAGTGGTTGAAGTAGCAATTTGTTTGTGCCTGGAGAAGACTTCAAGAACAAGGAAGGACTGAACTGAACTGAAATAAGTAATTTAGTTTAAGATAATTAATTAGGTTAAGAAAGTATTTTTTACGTTACCGTTTATTGTGTTTACTAAGCGTTTATGTATACTAAATTAATTAAATTTGTTGTATTACTTAGTCTTGTATTACTTAGTGGGTTTGCGGGAAGGGTTTTGTACAGTCCCCTTTTAAGTCGTGCCTCACAAGGGAGAGATCCACGTCACAATAGGATCGTGCTGCAATTCAGTTTTCCCGTCGTTTTCGAAATAGACAGACACATTTTTAGAAGGAGTGAAAGAATCAAAGCGTCTATTTAAGGTACAGGAGAGGAGAAAGAGGTATGATGACGTTTTTTGTCTATCTTGCATCCGTAGTGATTTGTAGTCTATTTTGTTATATTTCAAGCACGTGTTTCGTAACTTAAGGCTGGTTTCCATATGATCGCGGATCGCAGATCGCAGATCGCAATAAGGTCTGCGATCGTCTGCGATCATATGGAAACACTGACTTCTGCGATCGTCTGCGATCCTGCGATCACGATCGCAGACGATAGAACATAAAGGCTGGTTTCCATATGATCGCGGATCGCAGATCGCAATAAGGCTGCGATCATATGGAAACATACTTCTGCGATCGTCTGCGATCCTGCGATCGTGATCGTAGACGATCGCAGACGATCGCAGAAGATAGAATCATGTTCTATCTCCTGCGATCGTCTGCGATCCCCTGCGATCAATTGCGATTGTGCGATCATATGGAAACCAAAGTTTTGCGATCCGCGATCGAAACGCATCCCATAATATTTCGGGTTCTCTCCCACGATTCAACGCTCGTGTGTTCGATTGTAGGAACGGTCTACGTAGCAACAATAATCATTTCGTTGTCATTTCGAGGAATTTATGGAGGAAGTTGCTCGTTATGAATGTGTTTACAATCGCAGCAGCAAAGATTTTAAAGACAAGAACAAAAAGGCCAACTGTTGGGACAAAATCGGGCAGAAGTTTTATTTATCGGGCTGGGGAAGCGGAGACCAAATTTCGCAACATAAGAATTGCGTACGGTCGTTATCGAATCCAAAACCGATGTTTTCGACGGTTTTGGAGCTGACGACGGCTCGCTTCATGACAAACAGAAGAAGTAAATTTGCTTGCGGCAAAATTTCCGCTCTTGCACGTTCGCGATGTTGTTTGCTTTTCAGCCTACACGCGCGTGTATATTTGACATTTCCGCTGACCAAAACGTATGGCTACGGTCGGCTCTGCGATCGTTGCGATTATATGGAAATAGCCTTTTTTGCGATCGTCTGCGATTGTTTGCGATCTGCGATCTGCGATCGTCTGCGATCATATGGAAACCAGCCTTTAGATAGAACATGGTTCTATCTTCTGCGATCGTCTGCGATCACGATCGCAGGATCGCAGACGATCGCAGAAGTGTTTCCATATGATCCCAGACGATCGCAGACCTTATTGCGATCTGCGATCCGCGATCATATGGAAACCAGCCTTTAGATTCGCCGCACGAGTGATCAATTAATCTTTCTTGTGGAATGTATTGTAATCAAGGTTTAATTATAATTTTCTTCTCAGTTTTTACGTAATTCCATCAAGCCATTAAATTTATATATCAAGAAAGGAGGACTGGTCTGTTGGAGTTCTAGTAAATGCTTTCTCGTTCTTATCAACATTGGAGTTCAAGTTATCTCGAGCTCCGCCCGCTACAGTAAAAACTCTTTAACACGCAACTCAGCTGTGTACGTAACTTCAGGGCCGTACCTAGAATTTTTTGTCTGCGGGGGCAAACTCCGCACACCTTCACGGGGGTCTCCCAGGGATTTTAGTTGGACGTTTTTGCAGTTCACCCCTACACAGAAAGTTGCCTAAAAGACCTTTAAGGAAAAAAACACACTGATGTTTTTTGTCTTAAATTGTCATCACTTTTTATGGCATAAACAACTTGTTTAGCTTGAACCAAATATTGCCTCTCATTTAATGGTAAATTTAAAACACAGTCGATGCACTGCTGCAAACAAAGGGAGAAAATCATTGAGCTCCCACAATTCAAACGCACTATAACAGTGGAGCGAAGCACTTGCAAAAACACAGTCGTGAATTTAGTACAATTCAAGCCTTTTATGACTGTGACACGTTGCATAGCTCGATAACACGCTAAAACGATTACAAGAGAAACAAAAAAACAAATAGCCGTGCCAAGAAACACAACACCTTATGTTATGACAAAAACTAATAGCCGGGCCCGGTATTACAACAACTACAAAATGAAGTTTATTGCAAATTCAATCGGCAAGCAATGATTAATTCGTGTCCTAACATTTCACAAATCTCAACAAGAAAGGCCGTTATAAATATCACGCACTTAAACGAGCCAAACAAAACCTCGCTGAAATGCCCTATGTGGAATAAAAACACCGTCGTTGAACACACAGAATAAGAGGTCGTATTTAAAATGAAGAGAATTCAAAAGGGGAAAATCAAAACTTATCAGGCACAAATGACCTGTGATGTTGATCATATGATGGTTAAATCCAAGGCTCTATCAAATCCTTCAAACCCAAAATACTTATGGGAGTCGCGCAGGCTTTAAAAACCAATTTAGCTCTGAAAAAACATACTCGTGTAAGCTAGATTTAAAAAAACACACGCCAGGGAGTGGCATAGGCTTGTTGACCAGTCTTTATTTACACACCAAATTCTAAACCACAGGCAGCCCAAATTACAAAAATCGTTATTTTCATAAGAAAACTCGTATTGGCTTTTGGCTTGAAAGATTTTCCAAAATAATTATTTGGAATTCTCATTGAAGGATTTTTTTTTTTCAGTTAATTAGTCGATTTTCTTGTGATTTATCATTTTGGAACAACTTACAAGAAAAAGCTCTGCAAATTCAAACACTATATTACAAAAAAAAAAAAAAAGAGAGTTTTCCTGGCGGGGGCAGCTGCCCCCTCTGCCCCCCCCCCCCCCCCCCCCCGCTATGTACGGCCCTGAACTTACGTCGGGAATAAACCAGTGGTTAGAAAAAATGAATTCAGACGATAACCTAGACGATCTTGAAAGTGCTGAAGCCAGCCAACCATTAATGAAACGAAAACAGACCTTTAAAGGAAAGGAGTATCAAACACAATTGTATCAAGATCAAAGGTCGTCCGGGTTGTTGCGAAAACTAAGACCCACGAAAATTAAGACACCTAAGACCCGAAAACTAAGACCCTCTTATTTTCTTTATTTTTGCCCTTCAGTTCGTCATTTTTCCAACCCCCAACCTCCAGCGTACATTTATAACTCAACAGTGTACGCTATGGCGTTTACCATTTGTTAAGTATCCCCTTAGTAAATTTTAAAGTAATTGCAAAGAAAGAAACTAAAAACCAATTGTCAACTGACAAGCGACAATAGACATAATTTTAATAGACAGACATAAAATAAAATTTTGAACGCCACAAGTGTTTACCAGAATAAATAAAGAAAACAAGAAAAGACAAAAATAACAAAAATACTGCCAGATCTAAAACAGGCCATAATCGATAAAACAATCACCGCCACGCTAGCTGGTTTTCCTAGCAAGACTTGTAATAAATCCTCAAAATTGAGGCAAAATCTTTCAGAGATGCAAGACAGGACATTGTAAGGATACAGAAAGTCATTTGGGACCATTTGCTAGCTTTAAGGGTGAAATTATCCAGAAGCAAGCTTTATTTTCGCTTCCGTTTCGAACACCGAATAATTCACGCGTTGTTTCAATATACGCTGTCTGTTCTGTTTTTTCTTTCGTTCTCTTTTCTACCTCGCCCAGGTAATTTTTTCGTCTAAATCACGAATGTTCTCATTCAAGGTTTAGCTCTGAGGTAATAATTCTGTGATTTTTTTACCCAAACGTCGGCTTGTGCTGTTGTGGGCGACCGTGGCTACTTCTTTGAGTCAAGCAATGACACGTCGAGGTGAAAAAAAAATTGTAACAAGCTTTCATCGGTCGCTGCTCGTCTTTTGACACCATAGCGAGAACTGAGAATTCCTTAAAACTGTTTCTTTCCATTTTCAATCTTTTAAATGACCATTAACACTTCAATGATGCAAAACTTTGGCTTGGAAGATCTCTCACACGTGCAGTCTCGGCGCAATCTTTTAAAATATCTTGTTCGAGTGGAAATGGCTTCTGATTGGTTTACGAGGTTTTTTGGCGGGCAAACTAGGTTGCGGGCTCTTCTTGAGCCCGCAATTAATAAGAAACGAGAATCAAACGAAAGTGAACACCGTGCTTATAGGCACTAAGTTCGGGAATATAAACGGTCTTTGATCACAAAGATAAACAAAGGGGCAAAAATAAAGAAAACAAGACGCTGTGGGAGCGTTTACTTGGGCATCGTTGTATTAGGAGTATCTGAGCATGCATGTTAGTTCAGTCTTTGGTGACAGGTGAACGATAAAAGATTCGCTTAGAGTCTAAGGCATCATATTTGCGATAAACGTGATGTAGTTCGACCGAAAATGTCACGCAAACAAAATAAAACATTTATTTACTCTCTTACTAAATATGTCGGATTTTGTAACCATGAGGTGCATCTAAGATAATGATGGATTTTGGCGACAAAGGAGTATTTGTGGTTCCAGTGGTAATGATGAATTTTGGCGTCAGAGGGGTATTTGTGCGAATAGCTTTCCACCCTGATACCCTTTTTTTAAGGGCTTTCTATGAAAGATGTTCCAGCTTTTTCACTGGTAACAGCGCACGATCGCAAAATGTCACGCCTAACGTGTAATATGACACGCGTGCGAAAAGACATGCGTTCTATATGGGACGCGTGTGATAAGACAAACCTCACAGAACATCCGATTTACAGAAAGTTAACTCAACGAATCTATTTCATGATCACTGGAATGGGGCAGAACTTTAATGACAAAATCAAAGCGCTCTGTGAGTGACCAAAGAATGAAGTATTTCAAATTTTGTCTACAGTTATTTGTTTATTGAACACGCAAAAAAGAAAATAAACTTCACTCGCACTGGAAGGCAACACAAAGGTCGAAGTGTACGTTCATTCTTTTAGTGGTTTTGCGTGATTGCCAATGGACAAAATATCATGACACAAAAGAGAGTGTTTCCAGGATTTAAAAGGGCTTTAAATGAAAGAAGCTTGGTTTATAAAGTGGAAAGACACTGCAGCCCCCGTGGCGATTGAATAACAAGCACAAACTGTCCAGTTTTCCTTCCAAGAATCGCCGAAAAATTTTCTTCCTCAATGCCGCGTCGCCGGATGAAACTTGATACACGTGAACGATTTTGGTTGCCCAGCACGTGAGCGATTTCTTCCCGGTGTTTTCAGCGTGACAGTTCCTCTCTGCATCCAAACGACGGCTTCTCTTAACGTTTTGTAACATCGGAAGGGGCTTTCAGTTTTGCTAAAGCCGTGCGTTCACCTTTTTCCCTGTTTTTCCGAGGAGGATCACATTTTGGTTTTATCCAAGTGAACGTAAATAAAGAAATTAATTCGTCAAGCGTTGATTGTCGCTGTGCATTAGCAAACTTTCAGTGTTTACATTTGTTCTGGTGAATAGATCTTATCGCTCACACTGGACCCCGAATGAAATTTATTTTCGAAGCTTAAGTTTTAGTTTCCTACTTTACCCTAAGCCTTTCACCCACGGAATGGTCTTGAATCTTTAAAGTTAATTGAACGTTTTCTTTTTTATATTGCGGCCTGAGAAATGAAATGTTTTGCTCGGCTGTATGTAAATTCAGTGTTTACGGCCTGATCTTATCGATTACGTTTGACACCGAAGGGGGATTTATATAATTATCGAGAAGAGCCAAAAGAGCGTCTGCGAGGGAGGTTAATCGAAGTCGAACTTTTGGAAAATATCCGTCCTGAAAGGAAAGTTGCTAGTTGGTTTCGTTAAATGGAAGGAGTTAGCAGACAACACACATACTAGCTGTTTTCTTTTAAGAATACGTTATTCGTTGTGTTGATTTTACGTCCTTGTTTTCTGTCCCGCAATGGCGGCTTTTGATGAGTACATGAAGACTCGGCCAACATGTAGCGCACGCGCAGTAGACCCCTCTTTGCCGTTTGAGACCATCTCGTTTCCAGAGCCTACGATCTTTTGGTCAGCGGTTGGATCGTAGGCCCTTGTAACAGCCGTTTCCGGATGTCGTGAATTTTACGACATCCGGTAGCGCACGCTCAGTGTGATAAATTACCATTGCGCTTGCTCAGTATTATTATTATTATTGCTCAGTATTAGGAAGTAAAGACAAATGCGCAGAAGCGTAGCATTTTTCACCTTAGAGCGCATCAGGTTTTCGACAGCCAATGAAAAAACAGATATTTTTGGATGGACCCAGAGCCACTCGTTCATTAATTAAAAAAAAAAAAAAAAACGTTGGGGCTCTGGGGACGAGAATGGTTTGAGACTTACGAAGAAATCCTATTTTATAACAAGTAATAAGGGGGTCTTAGTTTTTGGGTCTTCGTTTTCGGGTCTTAGGTCTTAGGTCTTAATTTTCGGGGGTCTTAGTTTTCGGAACAACCAGGTCGTCCGCGCAAAGGAATTGGTGTAAACAGCTAAACAAAATAGAAAATTGTCTCGCCGATTCAACCAATCCAGCTCAGCTGTAGACTTGCTTACAAGTCGAGCTTAGAGAGCGCGAAGCGCGATACTTTAAGAAAGTCTAGCTCAGCTGCAAAGCGAAAGAATGTGTTTAGAAACAAAAATGGACATCTTGATCGCAGCTCAAGAACGGCTCGACTGAAGTATTAGACGACTTCGAAGTGAAACGTGTTGCGCGACAGAAATTTGAGATCTGGGAGCAAGAGCATTCGGACGCGCTAAAGAGCTAAAGAGCGGCTGCCTGAGAATATCGAGAACTCGTGGTCAAAACTGAAATTTCGGATTTCATCATATTTTGTCAGAAGAATCCCTTTAGAGAACTATTTACGAAAATAACAATAAAACTTTCCAAAGATTTTTCGTTTTCGAGAATTCCGGCATAATGTGAAATGCCGTGATCGCGTCGCAGCCGGCGTTAAATTTTGACGAGATTTGGTGCATTTTCAAATCGCTCGGGAAGGAAGACGGCTTAGCGTATTAAAACGATCTTTTGAAGTTAATTTAGGCATCCTTCTGAGAATGCGGTCTTATGAAAGTATTGCTGGAGGATTTTTATTTACATGCAGTTTTCAAAGTCCGAATATTCCTATTTTCAGTATTTTCGTTAATACTGGAAATTGTGGAAACTTTGCGGACAAATATCGTGTCCTGGTACATCGAAATTTGTAGCAAGTATTAAACTTCAGGAAAGCTCTATACATGTACTGCAATATATAAAAAATCCAGCTTGGGTAATTTAAAATCCAAGCGTTGACGGAAGTAAACACATAGGGAATTTTAATATATATTTTTTCAAAAATGCGAGTGGTCACGCAAGGACAAGTTAATAAATTTAAAACAAATTTATTGTTTATGTTTCATTTCTGGTAGAATAAAACTAAGTTGTTATTCGGAAACAAAATCTCATGTGTTAATGGGTTTATCCCTATATAAATTAATTTCATTCCTAGTAGATGATCACCGATCGCAAACGAAAAAATGAAACGTTCAGGTGTTATGGCACGCTTTCCTCGGTACGCCAGCGTCAACTGAATGCGAAGGATACGAAACAAAATCAATAAATATTTCATATCAAAGTGTATCTGAAACCCACCACAGACGATAATGTTTCATTAAATTACTAATCGACTTGCAAGAAAAACGCCTTTGGTTCAGAAAAGTTGCGCAAAAGTTGCAGTTTTTATAAATCCTAGGTTTGTCAAAGATGCATCTCATCTTCACTGTCAACTGAAATGTCGTGACAGGCACTACATTGAGCTGGATAAGAGAAGACGAGAATTCTAAAAGCTGAAGAACAAGGTATCTGTGTTTTCAATTTGCAGGTCCTAGACTATATATCATAAACAGAACTGAGATATCAGAGCCGGTAGAGAAAATCATGGTTTCACTTTAGTGCAAGGCTGGCCATATAATAGTTATCTTCAACAGCTACACGGCTATAATATATTTGAATGAGCACTTACCGTTCCAATACCTGCAAAATAGGCATTTAATGAACCATCCCCATTAATGCGAGCAATAGTCCACCCTTCTCAGTCAGATCCGGATAGAAGAGCACCAGAAAATAACCAAGGTTGTTTGCATATTATGGCCAGCACTCACTGATCACTGTGTACATAGCTATTTTAAACTTGCTATTTATAAACAATGACGCAAATGGTTATAAATAGCAATGTGCGTTCTTGGTTTGGAGTGGTTTGCTCGATACTAGAAACTGTATTTCTTCTTCCGCGATGTCATATTTTGCATTTTCTATATATTTTCGGTTGCATTTATGGCTCCGTGCTCATTTTCGTCCTTGATAGACGACGAGTTCGGTTGCGGTCAAAGTTCGTACTATTACAGCAACCTGCGTTACTTTGGGTGAATGCCAAAAAGATATCTCCAGTCATCCAGGTCCCAAAGCCAGGAAGGTGTTAGTAAAGTTATCGATCATCTGATGTTGTTGATTGAACATATGAAGTTAAGTTTACTGACTTTACATCGATGGAATACAAACAGCGGTGATATTTCTGATCAAGCTACGATGACCCAAGAACAAAAGTCTTTAGTACACTGATGGAATTTGATATTCTGAAAGCACGAGTCAAATAACAATCTGACCATCTGCCCGCGCCGTCGAAATGTCCACGGTTTTCATTGGCGGTAGCCTCCCACGCAGTCGTTTTTAGGGGACTCGTATTACCTCCTCCCCGAGTCCCCTCAAAACGACTGCGTGGGAGGCTACAGCCAACGAAGACCGTAGACATCTAGTTTAGACGTCTAGTTCAGTCGGAAGGGGTCGACAGGGAGAAAATCTGCGTGACTAGCATTCCGCAAGCGTTGCTTGTCTTCGCGCTCGCGAAACCCAGATATGCCTGGATAAGCCCTCAAACCATCATCATCATCATCATCATCATCATCATCATCATCATCATCATCATCATCATCATCATCATCATCATCATCATCATCATTATCATCATCACCATCTCCATTATCATCATCATCACCATCATCATCATCATCATCGGTGAATCGAATAAAGGCCTTAGAGGTACTGCATGTTGCCTTGCTTTTTTTGTGAGCATGAGAAACCTGCAGTTACTTTAAATGACATCTGTAGTGCGGAAATACTTCGGATTATTGTTGAATACCTTTTACGTGTAAGGGTATGTGTGTACTAAAGGAGATTCAAAATTCGTTCAAATTAAAGTAGCCACAGCGATAGAATGATTGCTGAGACCATTGCGGTTTTTTAATATTATTTTCTCTTTTTTTGTTTACGTTTTATCAGTCACCTTTCCTTCTAAGGGGCGGACCATTAGAAATCACGGGAGGGGGTGGGGGGAGGGGGTGACAATTCCCAAAAAAAAAAAAAAAATCCTGCAAAGGAAAATTGCCAAAAAAGAAATTCCTGCAAGTAGTTCACCATCCAAAAAAAATTCCTGCAAGTAAACTGAACCAAAGTACGATATCAAAACACAACGTCAAGTAGTTTTACTGTACATATCAAGAATATAACCTGCCCTTCTATCATTTTAACGCATTTTACATGTATTAATGTTTTTAGAAGTGACAATGCAACAGCCGTGATTACATCTGATCTCCTGCTCATTTATGGAGAACCATATTTCAAATGTAGAAGAAATATAAAACAATTTTACTATATTGCCTTCGAACTTCTCACGCTTTTCAAGTTCGCTTTTGCGTTCAACTGTAAAGAACGGTATCGACCAACACGACGAAGCAGAGTTTCTTTGACAAGTGAAAAAACGTCCCTCGAAACATGAGGTGCGGTACATTTAGTAGCTCATTTCTTTCTCGATAATCCCGATACTCGAATTTCGAGAAAATCGAGACTCCAATTAAAGAGACTGTTACCTTGAGCGGTACTGTAATTAAACTGTGCGGAGCTTTGCATGCCTTTAATATTATAAAAAGTTCTGTCGAAAAAAAAATCGTGCAGAGCTTCCACGTCGAAAAAAAAAATACATGCAGGCAAATCGGACTAAAAAAAAAGTTCATCCACTTAAAAATTCTTCACCCCCCTCCCTTGATTTCTAATGGTCCACCCCTAAGACCAGGGTATTGTGTCTCTATACCACATGGTACCCGCCTCTTAGATAAAACAATAGTTTCCCCCCCCCCCCCCCCCCGCATTAACTACATTCATTGTCCTCTTTTTTAAATGTCATTTTCACTCAAGATTGTTTGAGGGCCGGTTGGAAAAAGCAAGCGCCTGGGATCTAGGGATTATTTTCAACAAACTTACATATGTATCTATTAACAAGTTGAATACGTTGTAACCAGCTTTAAATCAATGTTATTTTCTTTACTATGGAGGAAAATACTCAAAAAGACTCAGAAAATGCCGTTTAATTAGCTACGATAAAGGCCGTTTATTTGACAGGCAGACAGACAAACAGACTACACGGGTTTAATAGTTGAACTCCTGCGAAAAAGATGAAAATACCGCAACGTTTTTGATGGGAGTTTCGTCTTCAGTGAGCAATACCACGTGTAGATGAAACCCTCTACTCGAAAATATGCCAAAGCGCCGGGCAAAATGGAATTTTATCTCATATCAGCCGTATCGAAGCGGCAGGTAAATACAACTCGGATACTACACTGTAGTTATAAAAACGCCGTAAACATGTCATTAACCCTAGCTATCGACTGTGAGGTAGAAAATGTCGCTGTTTCGTACAGCTTCATTTAAGAGCTGAGCAAATTGTCACTCTTCCGTTTAGTGAAAAACGTACTAGTTGCGTGAAGTACAATAATGAAATTTGTCGATCATTCTGACGTTGCGTTATCGGAAAACATGCCACAGCAATCGGCCTTTACGAATTTTGCTGTGGCATTAGTTATCACTCACTCTAACTGTGAATAATTTTTTGTATGGGAATATTCAGCAACGAAAAACTGTTTAGAGTATTACATTTTGTATTGTAGCGATAACCTTGCCATTCTCTCGGGAAAATATATTATACAAACTAAATGCATTTCAAATGTGTTAACTAGTACTTGCATGACCACCGCAATATTTCGAAGAAAATACACAAAAAATTCCCTTATGTTAAATTTTGTTAACACTTGACTATAAATGTTATACCCAAACTAGATTTCTTACATGTTGCAGTAAAATACAGATCGTACCTCAAGCATACCTGTTATTGTAAGTTTCGATGTACCAGGACAAGATTTTACCTCGAAATATTTCCTCATTTTCAAGTGTTCACATGCGAGGAGTTCAACAGTCGGCATGTTGTTGACAGGCTGTGATCTAGAAAACGTGCCTGCTTTGCACAGCTCCACAAACCCAAAAGTGTATAACACCTGTAATTAGCTTTATTATTGAAACAAGTTCTTATTTAGTAAGATATATCATAAATACTTGGTTCTAGATGCACCACGTGGCAATGAAAAAGATTGGTTGAGATCTGGGTGACATGACACTTTGACCTTTTCAAATTTGGCGTTACTTCTCACTCCCTAGTTAGACTTATTTTATTTAAGGGATATAAAACAATACAAAACTTATAAGATCATTAGATTTAGTTTTGGAACAAGAATTTTATAATTCTCCGGTAAAAATAACACACAAACAATAAGTTATTGAAACATGTCATCTTATCCTTGCGTGACCACTGGAATTTTTTGAAAAAATAAGTCAAAAATTCTCTATGTGTCTTATTCCGTCAAGGGCTGGCTTTTAAATTACCCAAGCTGAATTTTTTATATGTTGCAGCAAAAGAATAGAGCTTTTCTTTAGTGTAACTTTCATTGTAAATTTCGATGTACCAGGAAAAAAATTTTGCCCGCAAAGTTTCCACAATTCCAAGTGTCAACAAACATGCTGAAAATGGGATTCTTCGGACTTTGAAAACTGCATGTAAATAAAAATCCTCCAGCAATACTTTCATAAGACCGCATTCTCAGAAGGATGCCTAAATTAACTTCAAAAGATCGTTTTAATACGCTAAGCCGTCTTCCTTCCCGAGCGATTTGAAAATGCACCAAATCTCGTCAAAATTTAACGCCGGCTGCGACGCGATCACGGCATTTCACATTATGCCGGAATTCTCGAAAACGAAAAATCTTTGGAAAGTTTTATTGTTATTTTCGGAAATAGTTGTCTAAAGGGATTCTTCTGACAGAATATGAGGAAATCCGAAATTTCAGTTTTGACTGAGTTCTCGATATTCTCAGTCAGTAGCTCTTAAGCAAGATGAGGAAAGTTCTCTTTCTTCTAGACAGACACATTTTTAGAAAGAGTGAGAGAATCAAAGCGTCTATTTAAGGTACAGGAGAGAAGAAAGAGGTATGATGACGTTTTTTGTCTATCTTGCATCCGTAGTGATTTGTAGTCTATTTCGTTACATTTCAAGCACGTTTTTCGCAACATAGATTCGCCGCACGAGTGATCAATTAATTTTTCTTGTGGAATGTATTGTAATCAAGGTTTAATTATAATTTTCTCCTCAGTTTTTACGTAATTCCATCAAGCCATTAAATTTATATATCAAGAAAGAAGGACTGGTCTGTTAGAGTTCTAGTAAATGCTTTCTTTTTTTTTTTTTTTTTTTTTTTTTTTTTTTTTTTATTCATAGCAACGACACATACAAACAATACTACGTTACATGACTATTTGAGTTACACTACTATTACTACATTACATTACATTGCTTGACCTACTTACAGAAATTGTACTTACATTGCTTGTATTCTTTTTAACTAATTACGAAATAAATACACGTGCTACGTCATCCTGCATACGATGCTAACACAACACACACACACATACACACACACGCACCCCACCCACACATACAAGAGATAATAAAAGATTCCCCTTACTCAACTTTCATACCTAAAGTGCTTCACGCATCGTAGTTGCTGAGAGTGGTCCACTTAGCTCTATATTTTTCGTAATTAGAATTTCTAATGGCTATTTGTCTCTCACATTTGATCTTGCTGTCTAGTAAGGCAAGAAAGACCTTTAAATTTGGAGTC
The DNA here is from genome assembly GCF_977016875.1 of Pavona decussata. NCBI lineage: Eukaryota > Metazoa > Cnidaria > Anthozoa > Scleractinia > Agariciidae > Pavona > Pavona decussata. The sequence continues at coordinate 1,391,288 of NW_028145462.1, forward strand.
TCAGACTGGTTTCTTGCAAGAAAAACATGATATTTAGCAATAAGAAGATAATGGTTTAACGCGTAGAAGGTGGTCGTTTCAGGTTTGTAACCGTACAGGATTTCAGTATTACTAGGACTAATGTTGTCAGAGCGCTTAGCATTCCACCACATCATTAAGTCTTTCCAAAAGATTTTAACGTCGGGGCATTCGCAAAGCATGTGAATAAGCGTTTCGTTCGGAAAGAGGCAGCGTTCACATTCTGGAGAAGCCTTTATATTCATTTTGTAAAGAGAGTGATTAGTGGGTATGATGTTATGAATTAGCTTAAATTGGAAGCTCCTCAGTTTGTTTTCGACTGTGACTTTAAAAGGAAGCTCGTATACTGCCTTTACATTCAACTCTTGTTTTCTAAGATTGATTTCAACGATGGGGGGAGAAAAGGATCTTTCTGCAAGCATCACACGGACTTTTTTTGTAGAGGAGATGTCAAGGGATGGAACTGGTTCGTTATCTCCATTAGTGAGATTACCTACGATTTCGCTTTTCCAAATTTTAGGGATTGCCGTAAGAACACCAGCATAATCGAGAAAAGTAGAGCGAACGTTATATTTGCATTTGAAGTTTTCGAACGAAAGGAACTGGCCATGGATGTTTTGGAGGTCGCTTATTTTCAAAATGCCTTTATTAGCCCATGATCTATAATAAAACGATTTTCCGTTTATCTTTATAAACCGATTGTTCCAAATGATTTCTTGTTTGTATTCATTTGCGTTACGTGGATCTTTGGAATTGAGCTCTTGCCATACAGCTAAAACGTCTTTATAAAAAACAGAGAGATTTTTGAGGTCGAGTAATTTAAGATCGTAGTTACATTGAAATAAGAGAGTTCCACCGACCTTACCTAAAAGCGAATCGAGGAGGGCACACCAATGGCGGTCATTTGCTAGACAGTAATGATTAACCCACGAAGTCTTGAGCGATTTAACAACGTCAGCAAAATTGAGCATATTAAGACCGCCGTGGCTTATTGGGCCGGTCAGAGTTTTTCTTTTGATTTTATCTGGCTTAAATTTCCAAATAAAAGAGAAGATATTGCTGTTGACTTCTTTTACAAATTCTTTGGGAACATTTAATACGGAACAACTATAAACAAGTTTGGCGAGAGCTAAGCTTTTGACGATGGCAATTCTGCCTAAGATCGTTAAATGTCTACTTGACCAAGTATTTAGAACTTTTTTGAGTTTGGCAAGCCTCTCGTCGAAATTGATTTTATTCCCAACCTGAACATGATAAGGAAAAGCAATTCCAAGCGCAATGACGTATTGCTTCGGCCATGAAATGCCAAAAGGTTCTTCTTTGCCTAATCGACTTTTCAAAGGACCAAGCCAAAAACCCTCGGTTTTAGACTTATTGATTTTCAAGCCGGAAAGGTCACCGAACTGATCGAGAAGAGTTAGTAGGGACACCGCGGATGAATCGTCGCGAATGAAAGCGGTGGTGTCGTCAGCGTACATACTGAGTTTAGTGATCTTATTTCCGTTTTCAAGTCCTTTGATTGATTCATCGATTCTTATTTGGTGGGCGAGTGGCTCCACAGCTAGAACAAAGAGTAAGCCTGAAAGAGGACAACCCTGCCTAACACCCCTTTGGAGAGAAAAAAATTCCGACGAGTAGCCATTATTTACAACACGGCTAGAAATGTTGGTGTAAAACGTTTTGATCCAGTGGAGGAAACTTGGACCGAAATTCATAGTGTTAAGCACTTTAAAGAGAAAGTCCCATTCTAAAGAATCAAAGGCCTTTTCAAAGTCAAGGAAAAGTATCATTCCGTCCTTGTTTTCATATTGTTCAATTATATCCGAAATTAAGCGAATATTTTCACCAATAAATCTACCTTTGATGTACCCAGTTTGATCACCGTCTATCAAGTACGGAAGTACTTTCTCTAAACGTTTCGCAATACATTTGGTTGCTAATTTGTAGTCTGTGTTTAGAAGAGAAATAGGGCGCCTAAGAGTGAATTATTAAATTTCCAGTAGCCTGGGCCTCTTTCTTCTTGTTTGTCTTCAGGCTTGATCGAGATGGTGACAGGGGAGTGATCTGAATCATGATAGGCGGAAATGTCGGTTTTCGAAACGCGGCATAATAAATGCTTCGAGATGAGCCAGAAATCCAGTCTACATTTGATTTTCCCGGAGCTATTTCTCCACGTAAACTGCGTATCATGTGGATGTTGTTCTCGCCAGGGATCGACTAGGTCATAGTTGCAACGGAGTTCGTCGATCGAATGTATTACACTTTTTTTGAATTGAATGTCTTTACCTCCAAATTTATCGGAAGCGGACAGTGGGCAGTTAAAATCTCCACCAATAAGAATTTTGTCACTTTGCAGGCCACGAATAGAATCGGTTATCTTCTGAAAAAATGAAATTTGCTGGTTTTGGTCGTTTGGGGCATAAATATTAACGAGGCACAATTCGTCTTCGTTGACGGTGGTGTTTACAATAATAAATCTGCCGTTTTTATCCGCAGTAACATTCGTCACCTCTTTACTGAGCGAGGGACTGAAAAGAATCATAACACCTCTACTGTGTTTTGAGCCGTGCGCAAAGAAAATGTCGCCTCCCAATTCTGCTCGCCAAAAATTTTCCAAGCTAGCATCGCTGTACGTCTCTTGCAGAAAAATTACATCAAATTTTCTAATATGAAGCCACCGGAAAAGTTTTCTTCTTTTGATAGATTTGTTGAGGCCTCTTGCATAAAGAGAAACAGCATTTAAGGTCATATACACACTAGATTTATGAATTTCTTTCTAACGCAATTCATGAACCACAGCTTGCAACGTTCGATAGCGTTTAGCCTTGCGATGGAAATGTTTTGTGCAGATGGTGCGCTGACAACAATTTACAATACTTTGAGTAAGGCGGGTACAAATCACGATGAGTACAGCAAGTGTACTATGGCAACTAACACTTAACATAATAGAAACACTAATTAAACTGCGAAGCAGCTTATTGTATAGAAGGGAATAAGTGCCATTTTTTAAAGGCATGTTGAAAAGAGACAAAACCCTCCTACAAAACTCTCCGCCAAAATTTAAATAATTAATTGATGAAGCGAAAGGGAAGCGAGGGTTTTGAAAGGGAACGTTTGAATAATGTTATGTTACATGTGGGAGAGGGTAGGAAAGAAAAATATTTGATTATAACCTAACGAATATTGTCCAAATCTTCGACTTCATATACTCTATGTACTTGATCGCTTTGGGACTTCCTGACGAAAATTTTGCCGTCAATGGTCCAGGCGCTATGCCAGTTGTTGATCTTTTTAACTTTTCTTACTTTAGCGAACAGTTCACGCCTATAGTTAGTTAAGTTCTCATTAATATAAACAGCTCCTGCATTATGAAAATAGTTGTTTAAACTTACTGACTTCAGGTGCTTTTTGGATTTATAGAGTTCACTTTTGGCTCTGTATGATCTGAATCGTACAATGATTGGTCTTGGACCGCCGTTAGATCTTCTCGTAGCCATTCTATGACAGATGTCGATGTCATTGTTGACAATATGTACATTGAGAACCTTTCCAAGCTTGATGATCTTGTCAGACAGATTTACTTCTGAAGACTTAGGAATGCCGTGAATTTCGAGATTATGTTTTCTAGTGTATTGTTCTAAATCGTCTATTTGGCATATAGCGATGTCCAGATCGCTTTTAAGACCATCTAGATCGTCGTTTAAGTCGGCAACTTCATCTTCTGCTTTGCGAACTTCTTTCTTGAGCGAGCTCACATCTTGTTTCAGCTTGTTATTCTCCGCCTCTAATTTTTCCAGTTTATCGATGTGGAACTCTAGCGACTTCTGCAGTTCTTCGTGTTGCTTGCGAAAAGCTCTGTTCTCTTTAAGAAGCTCGTCAGTGTTCCGTTGTATGTTGTTCAGTGCGATCCAGATACTCGACAGATCGGCATGCTCGACCATGTGCTCTGTAGTCTTTGCAGTCTTATTTGGAGGAATTTCGGGCGAGCTGCTGCTACTAGGCCTTTCAAACCTCTTCCTTCCAGTGATGGGCGGACTTTCGTCGCATTCGCTTACCTTTTCAGCCATTTATTACGAAGCGGAGAGCTACACAGGACGGACTACTCAAAAACGCTGCCGTCCATCTTGGCTCTCCCCCAGGACTCCCGATGCTTTCTTGTTCTTATCAACATTGGAGTTCAAGCTATCTCGAGCTCCGCCCGCTACACTTACAATGCTAACAGTTGTATTCTATGAGCTAACAGAGCTTATTGATTAGTGTTAAGGCGTTGCTAACTAGACAGGAAACATTTTCACATATTACCGCCTGCAAATTACATTTCGAGTTCATAGTTCAGTGCCTCACAAAAGACTAAAAAGCGGGGTTCTTTCACCTGTCGCAATGTCTAACAACATTTATTTTCAACGAATCAAACGAGAAAGGAAATGATGTGTCAATTGCCAAAACAATGATTGTCAAAGGGTTTATTTATTGCCGCTTCTACCCTCAAACTGTGTCCATGTTGTAGGTTAAAATGAATCCCAGGTTAAAATGATTTCAACCTAGGTTGATTTGTATTTTCCTTTGTTTAAGATGTAAATTACCCAACTTTAACAAAGGAAAATACAAATCAACCTCGGTTGAAATCATTTTAACCTGGATTCATTTTAACCTACAACATCCATACCGTATCGCACTGTTAAAGCTTTTCTTTTGAATATGCTTAACAAGTCATGAAAGGTGTTAGCCATCAGTGATCGTGACTTGACATGATCGTTCAATTCAATCGTTTTTTACAACAGTTGTCACTTACATAACTGTAAGTGTTAACCGCAACGTTTCGACCGTTAAACTGCTGGTCTTAATTCACTGATAAGGTGGTTGTGTCGACTAGCTGTCAGTATCAATATAAGTAGTAACACCATGTTTGACATCCTTGCTTTGGATGTTAGTGATTGGAGGATTTCGATTCTCGTTGTTCGGACCGCTACATAAAGCGTCGCTATCAGACATTAACAACAAGGTTAGCCTGAGTAAACACACCTCGTTGTGCGGTGCCGCCACTGCTTTGACGTCTGTTTATTCAAACTACAGCCATGTGAAACAATCGTGAGACAAACGATCAATTTGAGCTATCATGCTTGTCATTTCGTAAGGGCGGTGGAGAAGAGCAAAGTATGCATGCGTATTTAGTAAGCGATTTTTCTGTAACTCCCTTTCAAGAGTCCTGATCATAACAGCAACTCAGTTTATTGAGTGGAAATTCGCTTTCATTCATTTTACTTTTAAGATAGCTGTCCATAGCGTTACGTGGTGGCACAAGGTACTATGCATCTCATTATCGTCAATATGTAATCAAAGATCCTTAAATCCAGACTCAACGACACCGTTTGTTGTGAGCACATGCACCGTTAGGTCCTTAAATTAAACAATACGGTTTCATAAAACGTTTAGAGAAATGATTGCCGTTTTCAGAAGAAAAGTTAATCATCTGTTTTATCAACAGTTTAAATACAAAACTGATCGCTTCTTAAAATTGACCGCCACATTAAAAAAAAACAAAAAAAAACTGGCTGATACGAATTATAACGTGATGGATCTGTTTTCGCGCAAGATTTTTTCCAACTCGCGCGCCAGCTTCTCGCCGACTCCTGAGACAAAAGAAAAGTAAAACTCCTTGGAGCTAGCTGTCTTAGAAACCACCGTAGTCTTTTTATTTTCACCGCTAGTTCCGTTTAGCTTTTTTTTGTTTAATTAAAAACTGAATAAAATAAAATGACGCCAACGCATTATTATAAATCCATTAGTGACCAACATTTTAAAGTCTCCTGACCCGTAACAAAATATTGCATCCAACTGATGAATTGTCCTTGTTCTTCAACATGAGTGAAATTTATTTGACTGCTTATTATCTGTCTTGTCCATATCTTTGGTCTGTTGGTGGCTCCTTTCATAAAGAACATGTACAGCTGCTCTGTAACGTTTTGACGCATCTATAGGTTTGGTATAGCTCCAGATAAACTATTCAACATGCATTGCGCAAATATTGTGCTGCGCTCTTGGCCTAAAATTAGAAAAATGTAAAGACAAAACAAGCAAAGTAAGTTGCTACAAAAACGCCAACATTTCTTAAGTTAAATTTCGACATCCTATGGAGACTAAATGAATATCTACTAATAACATGAAAGTTACCAGTCAATTTTAATTGAACGTATTTGTTCAACACCTTCCATGATTTCTGAGAAACATTATTGGATTCTTTAACAAAATATTTGCCGCCGGCAAAAAGCAATAGTATTCTGTGGGGGGGGGGGGGGGGGGAGAGGGGGGTCGGAACTTCCCGCCTCCCGTACCTTTGTCTCCCGCCTCCCGCCCTTTTTCGCGTTTCTCCCGTCCCCGAGTAAATTAGAAGGCTTTAAAACCCGTATTAGTCATAAAGCTGTACCAAGACGTACCATTCTCAGGTCTTTCATTATTCATTTTTTTACTATATATATTTTGAATAACGTTAACATTATTGATAGGTTTTGTACTCTGAGTTAATGAAGTTTTGACTAACATAAAGACTTTTGTTCTTGAGCCATCGTAGCTTGATCAGAAATAAAATACAAGCAGCGGTGATAAACATAATAAACTTGCGCATTTTATGTAACCTTACGTTTCATATGCTAGGTCAAGCTAAAATGCGCAAGTTTATTATATTTATCACTGCTGTTTGTATTTAATTTTTGACTAACATGTTCGTCTTGTTTGACGGTTTATCCATTCTTTTAGTGACAACAGTCTTAGTCCATCGTGCAGTGTAATAGTTGTTGCATTTCTTAATTATTCATTTGGTGAGATCATGTAATTCAAATGGGGAAGTAGGACATGGCGAGCTGGCAGCCAAACGCCCCAGTTTAGAGTTCGGTATGTCTGCCTAATTCTCGAAGCCTTATTGCGGATCCATCGCGTTTACTTAATTATAATAATTATGATCTTGATATCTTTCTTGATATCCTTACTCCCTAAAACTGCGTGAAAAAATTGCTTTTAGTTCGGGAAAAAGTAAAATGAAACTTTAGGACCTACTTTCAATCCAAGGTTTAAATCTCTGGGTTACTGGTGGTGAATTCTAAGCTCGCTGCTACTGTTCTAAGGAAAGAATTACTGCATTAAATGCAAAAAGCGTCCGAAATTAGACCGAACAAACTGTTCATCAAAAAGAAGTCTTCATCAATGTGCAGAGGAGGCTGCACTGATCTCCTTCTACTCCTAATCCTACTCCTCTTTTCTATAAAGCCGCTCCTGATTGCTTCCCATGCTATTTGGCTGCCTATTGTAATAGGAATCGATTTTGCCTTGTCCAAAACGAAAAACGGTGTCATTAAACGAGTCACTCCGCTGTCTCCACGTGCTCATTGAAACAGCATTCCGTCCGCAAATTCCCATACACCATGCAGCAAAATCTTTAGTACAGTCCGATTGACGGTCAATGGGAGCTAACTCCCAAGAAGGTCGTCCGTGCCCCAGATTTCTTACTACCGCACTGAAAAATACTAAGAACTACTAAAATGGTCTTTGATGACATTGAATCTCTGATATTAAATTTACAAGACGCGTACTTGCTTGCCTTGCTCACCTCTTTTGAGACTTCTAAAAACTTGCGCACACTCACACATGTGTACACATACCACGCTTGACATTTCATGAGCTATGACGTAACACCATGAAAAGGTTTACAATTTCACCGGAGGTAACCCTGTTTATCGCCTGAGCACGAATTTTTGTGTGCCCTTGGATATAAAATATTGTGTAAAGCCTCGGAGGACGCTAAATGGAAGACAAATAACATTGTACAACATTGTTGAGTTCTTTTTTTGATAGTATTCTAACGCATTAACAAGTAAAGAAATTCCCCGTTTTGTATTGCTCTCCCGCTTCCCGTCCTCTTAGAACTCCCGCCTCCCGCCCTTTCCTCTCCCGTCTCCCGTACCCCTCCCGCCCCCTATTCTCCCGGGCTCCCGCCCCCCTGTCCCCCCCCACTATTCTGGGAAGGATGATTTAGGCCGGAATTTCGAGGGGGAATCTCATTAACATGAGGGGGAAAGAAATTAACGACGATGACGTCATCGCCGATTGTGTTGATCTCACGAATAAAATGAGGTGGATTCTCATGAACGTGGCATTTATTATAGTAAATAAATAGAATAAATAGGTATACTTAGCGCTCACAGATAGTTAGTATTTACATGAAAAGGACGTAATAGTAATAATAGCTAGAGTTTGGTTATAACTTTCGAAACGTACACGCGCGCGCATGGCCTTGTTGACGTCTAGCGTGCCCTAGCGTGCAAAACCATATGCATATTCTTACGAAAAATTATTATTTCTTTCCATAATTCTTGTTATTTTTAGATCTTACTCGAGCGGGTGTAAAAAGAGAGCGAACCGCGAAACATTCTATCCGTTTTTACAAAATCACTTGAAGGCCTTTCATCCTGATGATGCAATTATTCTGGTTTTAGATAATGATGTCGGCATTACCGTTGACAGCGCACTGTAATAAACAAAGAAAACTAAACACTGTTTTAATTGCTTAATCCCCCACAAAGCTCAACCTGAAACGAAACGTTTTAGTCATTAGGCGGGAAAGGTGCTTAGTAAATTGAGGCGAGCCCGGAAACACACACGAAAACTATTTTTTCATTACTTCCGAGTTTTCGGGAAAATATAGAAAACATCGAATAGAACCATGACAAGACAATATTTCACCTTCACCTTAAGTGCCGTTATCCAAAACCAATTAATTACACCTTACATAAACAGTGTTTTGTATTAATCTCCCCATATTAAGTTCTGAGAAGACTCCCGAATGCAAATTCTTTAGCTAAGAAATTGTAGATCCTGGAACTTGTGACTGGCCAAACGGCTTTCGCCTTCCGTGGAGCAAAAATCTACAATAATTTATCGAGGCATATCAGAGACACGGGAAAACTTAGCGTGTTTTAAAAAGCGACTTTTTAAGAATTTTTTTAATTCTTTGGTTTTTTATTACCGTTTTTTTTCCTTTCTCTCTATATTTTCATCCAAATGTAAATAGTTTTCAATATTATTAGTATTATTATTTTAATCAGTTCATGTATGGCGGCAGAGCCCCTAAAGGGGAGCTATACAATAAAGTTTGTTATATGTATTTTATGATAATTAATTAATAAAAAAAACCCTGTAAAACCGGTGATTCCGACCATGACTGCCATAAGATAAAAATAAAACATGACATCATTGATAAACCTGTCAAACCAGTTCATAACCTGTTGGTAAGACTAAAATAAAACATGACATCATCCTATAATAAATGCCACGTTTATGAGAATCCACCTCATTACTTAGGCCTCCCACAGGGAGACCAAGTTGAAAATTGCCCTTCGTTGTTTTCTTTTTTTTCCTCATTCAGTCACAGGCCGTAAAACGCATGCGCAGGTAATCTTGTCGCTGCATGGGTTTGCAAGGGTCGGACATTTATTTAGTCGCCGATTTTCGCGTTTTCCGAAGGAAAACACAACTTTTCGAAGTGGTACATCGAAAGAAGAACTACTAAGGAATACTCAACAGTTTCGATAGCGGAAATCCGAGAAATAACGGCGAAGAAACTGTGCTTCGAATACAAATTGTTGTTTTGTCCAGGCGACGAGTTAGCGGAGCGCGGACATCTCAAATCCTTATTGAGGCCACGGACTTTCTACGAGATTTTTGAGTACTTCTGGGAATTCATCGAAAAATTACAGGTTTGATCGTGAATTTGTACTGAAATACTATTCTAATTGACCGATTCTTTATATTCTGAACAATTTTTGCGAAAATTTGAAAAACGTGCCACGCACGGGTTGATAAATTCGCTTCGAAATAAACTGGTAGTTCTTCAAATCGCCTTCGCGTCTCTCGTTTGGCATTTAGAATAATAAGCGTTTCTTTCTTAGGCGTGAACAAAGACTTTTCTGAATAAATTTTCCTTTAGGAAACCATTCTGTCTGTTTTTCTTTCTAGTTTAATTGACAAAACGTGACAACTGCGCAATCTTGCGTAAACAAACACATGCACTCGAGACGGATCAAATTTTGCCTATGTGACGCGGGACAAATTTCATCGATTAATGGGTTAAAGATACTGACAAAGAGAAATTCCCACGAAACACCAATTTCAATCAGAATTCCCTTTTTTCAAAAAACAAAAACTTTTGCGAAGGGGAGGGGGGGGGGGGGGGAGGATGAAGCCAACACAAGATATCCCTGCCCGCTTTGCTAATTCCTGTTGGCCAGATAGATGCAAATTTAGACCAGGAATATACATTGCTTACAATATACTTGCTTGTACTATGCTTGAGCTGTAAAACAATCGACAAATGACAGCTGAGATTTTATCACGTCAACTTCTGGCGTTTACAACTGGATATGCCAGGAAAGAAGCCCAAGTTCACGCACATACGCGTCTTGTTTTATTCATGAGATCAAGACAAGGTAAGAAAAGGAAGGGCATGGGTTCTACTACAACTTCCTTGTACAAGATCCGTTAATTGTAACGGTTAAAATATTATCCATTAAAATACGACATCTTGCTAGAATGTGTCCTAGCGTGGTATTCAGTTGGTTAAGGTGGGGGTACACCTGAAAGCTGTTTTCACGCCGCTTTAAATCGGTCAAATGAAAATATCTTGTTCGCATTTCTTAGCAATACAAAAACCCTCCATTCATTACACAAATCAATGATTTGGGGTTTTTTATGAATTTTTGGGTGATTTTTAGGTATATTTGGAAGGAAATAATTTTTCTTGAAGGATTGGTAAAATTAAAAGAAATAAGAAATGTTGAAGATTTAGTGAGGTTTTTAAAATTAGAATTTGTAGTTAATAACTAATAGACGGATACCAAGTTTGTCTACTAGCAACCTGGGGTGCTCTTGCGTGAGTATCAACTGTCTGTTAGTGTTCCAAAAATCATTTTTTTCTTCTATCCATTCTTAAAACCTCTTCAAATTTCACTCAAATTCAGGTAGAGCCCCACCTAAAAAACACGTCTGTGAAGGACGTATCCATAAAAGGGGCACTGGTTCTTTCATCGCTTTCATTACGTGTTCTGTTCAGAAAATCCTCGAATGACACAGGCACCCTTGCCCACACTGATCGCTTCCTCTCTTTCTCTGGAATCTATTTGCAATAAAAGATGCAATGGTCTTCGTTTAAAGGACAACGCCCTTCTCGATGGACTGAAAATAGCAGATGAATCTCGATGAGAACTCATCAAAAATCACCGTTTAGTTTTAAACACAATCTGAAAGGGCTTTAATAAGGCCCAGTTCACACTTGGACGTTTAAAACGTTTCTAACCAAATTTTCAGTTCTGTGTTTAGGCCTTCCATCCGTCGCGTAGCGATGAAAACGGAAAGGCATCCTTAAGTCACATGTTTGAAAAAAAAAAAACAATAATAAATAAAATAACGGTATGCCAATTAAGTGATTGTTTCTAGTGAAATGTTATCGATCTTGACAGGCATTTAATATAAATATGTGAATTTCAGCGTTTTTCAAAAGATTATCACTTGTTTCATGCACGTTTGCCCACCATCAAAATTGAGTCAACGTACATGGGGCTCATTTCCACTCTCTTGTTTAGATTTATGATGGCTACATTCAGAACGGCAACCGTTAAAAAATAATACGAGCAGTACGAATTAACAACCACTTTGTAAAATCCCGCTAGGCCAGGTGAACATGAGTGGACGAGAAAACCGGTTAAACCAGTATTCATATTTGTACCTAGGCCATATGAATGTACTGAAAAACTGTCATACCCAGCCTTCTATCTTGTTAATGCCCAAATGTAGGTCGTCTGAGATCTGGGTACTACTTAGGTGTTGCGTAAACAGAGTAAACAATCAATGCTTGGAAAGTTTCTTTTATTTTCTTTCTTTTATTTAAATGTAAATATATTCGTTATGTATGTCGAGAGACAAGGTGCATTTTTAGACACCCTTGTAGTTAAATATATATTTTTTACTTTTAATCTTTGAATTGAACATATTTACAGTTCCTTGCATACGTTCGTTGTTTACATGTAATTATTTACAGTAAAGAGATGAAATTGTTTCCATATTTTTCACCCCATATGAAAACAGTATATATTTTTTTTATTTCGCAACTGAACTTTGTTTCGAAATGGTACAGAAACTGTACTGTAACAAAGGACTATTAAATATTTCCTCCAATTTCACATGTTTATCTTTGGGGCAGGCCTCTGGGGAGTATTTTTTTAGTTGATACAATTACTTGAGGCGACAAAGTTTCGGCACGCCCCTCGAACACGAGACAGTGAGAAGCTGTTACAGTCTCCCTATTTTTCCCGCCGCCTCCCAACTCCGCTACCCTCCCCTCGGTAATTTAGACACTCTCCCCAGATCGCGCTCGCTTTTACAAACCAAGATGGCGACAGGCCAGTCTCGGTAGGTTGAGGGTAAGCACTTGTTTCCATATCTCCAATTGCCCTCCCTCTCTTCAAGTTTTCATACACGAAGTATATATTACACTAGAACGCTGAATTTTTTGGCTAGATATACCAACCCTCCATATAAATGCTAACCCTAACCCTAACCCTAAGCTAAATTAAGCTAACCGGAGTGCTATTTAGGCTAATTTTTTAGGCTAACCGGAGTGCTATTTATGCTAACCTGAGTTTACTTCATGTAATGTTAAGGAAATGTCCAAGGGCAGTTTGAGGTATGGAAACAACACCTAACGGAGTATTCGGTCGATTTGTTCGCCCGTTACAGCGCGGCGGCTAGTTTTTAACTACTGTAAACGCGGAGAAAGCAGCAGGCAGAGGAATAAGGTAATGCATTAACTGTTAAAGCTCTTTTGACCGGCATCACCTCGTGTATTTCTCTCAGGAAACACATTGACAAGGAGATCGTAGAATTTGCAAAGAACAATCCTGAAGTTATGCACCTATCAATGTCAAGCCCGAGGGGGGGAGGGGGGGTGTCGAGCAGGGGTGGGGATTTTGACATTTTCTTAAAAATGATTTAAATTCTCCACCCCAGGGACAACATAATTGACCCAAAAAAATTGGGTAGGGGTGTGCAGCCCCCTTCCCAAAACCCTTACCCTATTTATGACCAAAATCCGCGATTTTTCCTACCCTATTTATGACCTGACCAAAAATTTGATACCCTATTTATGACCTGATAGGGTCTGGTCAACTTCAGTTCAAAACTCCCCTGGAGCCCAGCGCTTGACCGGAGCGCGTCACAAGCCGTTGCAGCACGTATACAGTTGCTGTAAACATCATGGTGAAGAAGTAGCTTCTTCTTAAAAAAAAAAAAAAACGAATTCCAGACTAGAGTGCAAAAATCGATACCCTATTTATTACCAAAATGGCTAAAATTGATACCCTATTTATGACCAAAGCAGCTGAAAAACCATATCCTTTAGCGCAACACATACCTATATAGCCCATATAAGGGAGTAGCCCCGCCCCCCCAGGCTCAACCCACATATGACACTGAGTCTGGGAATCGAACCTGGGCCATATGTATGCTGTGAGGCGAGTGCTTTCACCACTGCGCCATCCCTCCTCCCCCTCGGTAGTACAGATGTCTCACCCTAGTGGTCTGCTGAGTACACTTGATTGTAAAAACGTTGTCACTTAAGGTGGCCGAACACAGTTTGCGCGCGCTTTACAGATTCTGTCAGTGATGCTATTAAGCGCACGCTAGGGTTGTGGTACGCAAATACAGCGGTCGATAAAGTGATCCCTCAATTTCACATGAAATGGATAAATAACTAAGTTTCTCGTTTCTGTTTTTTTTTCTTTTCTTTCCGAGCAAAAAAGTCATTCACCAAGGCCTTTTGCATGCTTTTCATCTTTGCCATGAAACCCAATTAAAGCCACGCATGTGCATTTGACCAAAAAAATGTGACTGGTTGTTTTCGTGGAAATGAACTGTTTTCTAAGGAACCGCTCATTAGAATTTCGATGCATTTGGCATGAAAATAGTTCCCTAAAAGCGTAACTCGCCTACAAAGAGAAACCTTAATCTAACAGAGAGTATCTTCACAAAACATTAAAATGCAAAATCAATATTTACAGGAGACCTCTCTGTTAAAATTACATGAAAGTAGTGCAACTGTGTCAGTGTTTTTTGAGTTTTTCTGGATCCAAAAAATGGAAAAAATCTAATGAGTACATTTTCTAAAAATAAAGGAAACCTACTATTTATGGACGTTTAATAGTTCGCTGCGTTGCCATGGAAACGGTACTTAGCTCAACAAGACGTACGAAAATGCATTCCTTCTTAGTTAGTCTTACCCCATACCAATTTTGGGCGTCCAGAAGTACATAGTTTCCAAATAACGTCTTCTAACACCTGTACACTAAAAAACTGTATTCGGCCACGTTAAAAGGTATAAACCGTGAAGGATAAGACCCAACAACTTTCTAGGAAGTGTTTGACCTATCAGCTTATATATCTTCATGTTGTTAGAAAATAAAAGTATGTGCAGTTTTTAGGGCTTAAAATTCACATATTGTTCACAGACAAAGAAAAAGACACAAAATATGCACATGCCAATTAAATTATCCTATAATTTCACCAGATTGCATTGTTTACAATAATATTGAAAGTTTGCACAGGACAACTTTTTTCAACTGAGTGTAAACACAACAAAAATGCATATGAAATCAAGTGTGGTTGTGTTTTGTACTTATCTTAGTCATGCTGATCAATTGGTGTAGAATAAAAACCATTAAGACTGATGGAGACCACTTGACTTTTGCTTATGTCATACCAAGAGGTGAAGATATGGAAGTGAAATACTTGAAATACATAAATTTGAACTGGGGATGAAAGAATGCTGCATAAAGTGGAAGTGTTATGCAAATTTGCTGTCATTTCAAAACCCAAAAATGTTTGTCTGTCAGCAGAAACAAAGAAATAATTGTCAAGTTTGTTATAAATAATTTTTATCACCCCAGTGCAATAAAACTGTGGATTAGTGCCTCTGGCCAGAGACAGAGTAGGCCCAGCCTCCTCCTCAGGCGCTTCGTTTCGCAGTTTAGTCAAAGGCGAGCGTGAAACGCGAGCGACTGGTGACGAAGCGCGAGGGACCACGTGCACAGAGAGAGAGAGAGACGTCTGGGAACGAGGCAGGAGTACGCCCATACTTCCCATTTAAGATGCAGACACTACTACAATGGCTTGCAGTGTAAGTGCATCACTTCCAATTTTTTTTGTATTTATCTACTTTTGTAATTTAGTGAATGGCAACAGTAAAATAGTAGAAGTGAAGAACAAAACTCCAGAGGAGATTGAAGAATGGGTAGAAAGACTAAGGCATGAATCGGGAGTAAAAGTACAAAGGATAAGACAATTTTGGCACACAGAGAATCCTTCTATACAAGGAACATGGACACCATTCCTAAAAAAACCACCATCACTGAGACGGTCAACTGTCAATGGAGCTACGGCACAAAGACAATCAAGCAGTTGACTCTGTGTGAATGTAGTTAACATTGCTGACATGGGCGAGAAATAACCAAGTTTGGTCTTGTTCAACAAGGTGATTTTGGCACCTTTTTGCCTCCTCCACCCAAAACTCTTTTCCACTTATTACCTTGTAAAAAGCCAATGTTTTGAGAGGGTTGTTCAAGTTGGGAAAGACGTTATATGCAGTCCAATGGGCCATTTCCGAGTGGCTCAATGAACCTCATTATGGAAGTGAGGCTAAGGGCAAAACTTCTCATATAAAAATTAGTTTTGTTTCCATGTGAATGTAAAATAATTTCTTATAAAAACGGTGTATCAAGTGTCACTTTCTTAATGCCAGGTTCAAAGCAACTCGACAATGTCCTACCAGTATTTGTATAAAGCTGTACCTTTAAAGAAACCACAGTGTCAACATGCATTTGGTGAATTTGTTGAGTCATGAAGACAGTCTTTATGTAGTGATCATTTTCTTTATTCTCCTGAGCTATATGCTTGATTAAGTAGAGATATTGTTGTGATAAATAAGGTGCTAATCATTATTAAGATGTTTAAAAAGGTTTTAACGCCCCTGCCAGACTAATCCCTCTAAAGATGTCCCTGCAAGGGCAAGTAATTCATGGTAAGGTACCATATAGTCACCCTCCCTTACCCTACCATGAATTGCATGCCCCTGCAAGAAATAAAATCCCTCTGGCTTTTAAAGGGTGGAGGGGTGAATTTACTTAAACATCTGAATAAAGCGTAATTTAAGTAAAGAAACAATAGGCCATTTCCGAGATGCTTTGAACCTCATAATTTTTGAAAGCGAGGCTAAGTGCAAAGTTTTTGTTAATTGAAAATTAGTTTTCATTCATATGCAAGCAAAACTTATTTTCATATGAAAAGTTTTGCACCTAGCCTCGCGTTCATAGTGAGGTTCACAGCAACTCAGAAATGGTTTATAGAGTGTTTTCACATGACGTCACGGCGGCCATGTTGGTGTCCCAAATCAAAGAAATGGCGGCCATGTTGGTGTCCCAAACAAAACCTCTGGGAATTGAACTCTGTTTTTATGCAAATGCTTTCTTTTGTTTCAGTAAACCAATATGGCCAGTAGTCACGTGAATGAAAACACTCTATTGAATTCTTATATTTTTGAAGTTTTTTTTTAATGTTATTACTTTCAGCATATTATGGTCCATCAGTGATTGTGTGAACCTTTAAAGTGTATTGACAAAAAAAATATTACTTGCTTCATCAAATCTACAAGTTAAAGTAACTGGAATACAGCACGAGAACCTAAACCTGAAGGAAGAAATCTCCCAATTTAAGGCGGCCTTTCAATCGCAGAAACGGGATTTGGAGAAGATGAAATCTACACTTGAAGCTTCCATGAATGCAAATCTAGCGCTTAAAAAAGAACTTGATGCCACGAACAAAAAGCTGAAAGATGAAATCGAAGAGTCGAAACGATTAAGCGAAGAACTGGATGACCTAGAACAATATACAAGAAAAAACTCGCTTGAAATTCATGGAGTTCCTGCGAATGCCTATACCAGCACCGAAGAGGTATTTTTAAAGCTAGGAGAAGCCTTACATGTGCCGATTAAAGCGGAGGACATCGAGATTTCACACAAGCTAAAGGCTCGTAACTCTCCAATAATCGCTAAATTCGTCAGCCACAAGGTGAAATCTAATTTATACAGAGAGCGTGTTAAGTTAAAGAATCTGAAAGTATCTGATCTCTTTCCAACAACGAGTTACGCCTCCTCAATCGGCGGAGAGAATCGCCTTTTTCTAAATGAAAATCTTACAGCATATCGTCGAAGTATTGTAAAGAGAGCTAATGATATGAGAAAGGAGGGACTATTACTTAGTGTGTGGACTATGGACGGAAAGGTATTTGTAAAAACGTCACCCTCAGGAGCACCGGTAAGAATTTACTGTGTAGAAGACTTAGATAATCTTTGAGTTTTATGGAGGGAAGATCTTGCTATAAGGACGCAAAGGGACACTCCTAATTAGAATTGAGTATCTTTTTCTTTCTTTTTTTTTTTTTTTTCTACTTGTTTGTTTTCCTAAGGTCTTTGGTCGTAAATCGAAATTTTTTTATTATTATTATTATTATTATTATTATTATTATTATTATTATTATTATTCATTGCTGCAGCTTTGGTATTTATGAATCCGATTTAGCATGAAAAAATGCAAATGTTTGTCGCTCAATGTTCGTGGTCTTAGGGACCCAACAAAGAGAAGGAGCATATTCTCTTATTTAAAAGATCAAGGAGCCTCTTTCAATTTTTTACAAGAAACCTATTCAGAGGTTAACGATGAATCTGTTTGGAAAAATGAATGGGGAGGGCAAATTGTTTTTTCT
This sequence comes from Pavona decussata, assembly GCF_977016875.1. Classification (NCBI taxonomy): domain Eukaryota; kingdom Metazoa; phylum Cnidaria; class Anthozoa; order Scleractinia; family Agariciidae; genus Pavona; species Pavona decussata. The sequence continues at coordinate 1,409,160 of NW_028145462.1, forward strand.
CATGGGAGCCGTCATAGCAAAGGAGTGTGCATTTTGATTAACCCATCAGTGAATACAAAAATAGAGTTTTCTTTTTCTGACACCCATGGTAGAATAGCCTTAATTACAGTGAGCTTCACATGTTTTAGGCTGTCATTGTGTAACATCTATGCCCCAAACAATCCAAACGAGCAATTGCAATTTATACAAGAGCTTAATAATTGTTTGATCGACAAATCAGAACTTACAACGCTAATTATAGGGGGAGACTGGAACTGTACCTTGACAAAAAAAGACAAAAAAGGTGGATTGGCATGGAAAGCTACGAACTTTAGAAATGCAATTTTAATAACAATGGATATGTTTGATCTCATTGATATTCAAAGGGAACGATACCCCAACACAAACAAATTTTCTTATACATCAAAAGCTTTGAATGTAAAATCAAGGATTGATTTCTTTTTAGTATCGAAAGAGCTGAAAAAGTATGTTAAAACAGTAGATATCCAGGCTTCAATCGCTCCAGATCACAAAACAGTCTACATGTCACTAGATCTGCCAAAAAACACCTCGAGGGGGCCGGGGTTTTGGAAATTTAATAACACACTGCTGGACGACAAGGAATATGTTGAAAACATACGGAAGATATACCCGAAGTTAAGAGAGAAACTTAAAAACGTGGAAGACAAACGGTTATTCTGGGAACTGTTAAAAATGGAGATCAGATCGGTCACCATTGCGTTCACAAAAGGAAAGTGTAAATTAATAAATAAGCGAGAATCTGAAGTAACGAAACTATTAGATGATTTAGACGTGAAAATTTGCCAAAGCAATGACCTACAAAACATAGATAGCGAATTAAAAATATATGAGGACTTAAAAAAGGAACTCCAAACGATATACGAAAACAAAGGTAAAGCGGCAATGTTTCGGTCCAAATGCCGGTGGTTAGAAAAAGGAGAACGTCCGACTTCTTATTTCTTCAATCTGGAGAAAACAAATTATAACAAGAAGACAATCTCCGAGCTTGAATTGGAAAACGGAGAATTTATATACAACGACAAAGAGATTTTGTCGGCAATAGAAGATTTCTACAGAGACCTTTTCACATCAAAGATATCGGGAGCGCAGTCCGAGTTCGATCAGTTCACTCAAAATTTAACGACACCTCAATTACTGAATGATGAACGAGATGAACTGGAAGGAATGCTAACATTTGAAGAATGTAAAGATACATTAAAGTCCTTTAACAACGGAAAATCGCCTGGTGAAGATGGATTTACAGTCGAATTTTACAGATGCTTTTTTGATATCCTAGGAAACGATCTGGTGGATTCTTTGAACACTGCTCATGAGAAAGGTCAATTATCCATTTCCCAGCGTAGAGGTGTGATAACCTTAATTCCAAAAGAGGAGGAATCCTTGGCAAATCTTAAAAATTGGAGACCAATCACCCTCTTAAATGTGGATTGTAAAGTAGGAGCAAAGGCTATAGCTAAGAGAATTGAACCTTTATTACCTAAGTTGATACACTCGGACCAAACAGGGTTTGTAAAAGGTCGATACATCGGAGAGAATATAAGACTTATTAGTGATTTAATGGAACAAACAAAAAGGGATCAAACTACAGGGATTCTCCTTTCATTAGACTTTCGCAAAGCCTTTGATACTTTAGAATGGTCACTGATACAACATGCTCTCAGGATTTATAACTTTGGGACAAACTTAAGGAGGTTGGTAGAGGTCTTCTACAAAGACATTGAAAGCGCAATCCTAAACAATGGTTTCGCTACTAACTGGATTAAACCCTCCGTGGGTGTGAGGCAAGGCTGCCCTTTATCTCCTTTTCTCTTTATTCTGACGGCAGAACTAATGTCCAACAAAATTAGGCAGTCTGACAATGTAAAAGGCATCAACCTCTGTAATCACGAAGTTAAATTGAGCCAGTTTGCAGACGACACTAATCTTTTCTGTGCAGACGTGGGTTCGGTTGAGGAGGCATTGATTATTTTAGGAGAATTTGGGAAAATATCTGGCTTACGTTTAAACATTGAAAAAACAAAGGCTATGTGGTTAGGCAAGTGGGCTAATAATCGTAATAAACCATTAAGTCTTAAGTGGGTTCATTGCCCGACCAGATTCCTTGGAATATATTTATCGTATGATTCTAAAGGTAATGATAAACTAAATTTTAAAATTAAAATCCAAAAACTCCAAACGAATCTTGATATTTGGAGATCCAGAGACTTATCACTGTTTGGAAGGGTTCTAATAATTAAAGCACTAGGGATCTCGTCTCTTGTTTACTCTATATCCAATATAGTCGTTCCAAACGATGTCATAGATAATGTTAAAAGACGCCTTTTCTGGTTCTTATGGAAAAATAAGCGTGACAAAATTAGAAGAGCTGGACTTTACCACTCAGGAATATGTCAAAGGTGGACTACGTATGGTTGATGTTGAGACAATGATAAAATCGTTACGTTTAGCTTGGATTCCTAGGCTTTTAAACTGTCAAAATCAGAATTGGAAGACGTTACCAGACTATTGTTTTAGAAAGAGAGGAGGTCTGAGATTCCTTCTTAACTGCAATTACAATGTCAAGTATTTACTCGATCTACCAAGGTTCTACAGAGAAACGCTCGAGTTTTTTAGGGAGCTAAGAACTCTTTATTCTACCAGGGACTTTCATGACACAATTTTGTTCAACAACAAGGATATTCTAATTGGTGGTGAACCCTTTTTTATTAAAGAGTGGTTCTTGAAAGGAGTACGAGAAATCAATGACCTACTGAGAAGCGATGGTAGTTTCTTATCTTTCAATGACTTTCGAAGGAAATATGGCTTAACTAACACTAACTTTCTCCAATTCTATCAGGTCGTTAACGCTATACCAAAACACCTGGTCTCAAAATCAATATCAATGCAATATTCCGCCTTGGCTCATATCAACGATGTAACTTCTTTTCATCTTGGAAATGAGGTACGAATCAACCTTATGGAAGCGAAGGCGAAAGATTTCTATTGGCTCATAATTAATAAAACGTATAACGACAAGCATTCTGGTCCCCAACGTTGGCACACTACTCTCAATTTAGATGAAGAAAAATGGAGTGACATTTTCAATTCCGTTCGGGATATCAGCAAGGAAAATAAAATGAAAGAATTTCACTTCAAGTTTATACACAGAATTATCGTTACGAAGAAAGAACTTCACAAATTCGGAATTAAAACAGATAATGAATGTATTTACTGCGGGGATCAGGACTCTATTGATCATACTTTCCTCGAATGCCACTTCACTCAGCGCTTCACTAGAACTTGTTTGTCTTGGTTTAATGATAACAATAACACAAACTTTACTCCAAACAAAGAAGAACTCTTATTTGGAATCTTTAATAACTCCATGCCATTATTAAAGAAATTTAATTACACACTCTTATTCATCAAGCGACATATATACACCAGGAAACTTAACGAAGAAGCATTGCTTCTCTCCGACTTTATAAAAAAAATTAAATTTAAATACCGCATTGAAAAATTTCAAAGTTAATTTCAGCTGTCGAAAAACAATATGCTCCTTCTTTTACCTACATTAGCTTCAGCTAATTTCTTAAGTAATAGCTGCCGCGCTAATGCAACGGCTTATGCAGTTTGGTTTTGTGTGTACGTGTGTATTATTTTTTTTTTCTTTTCTTTAACCATTTGAAAAGTGTAATAAGTATTTATGTAGTGAAATAAAGTTCTTCTTCATTAAAAAAAAAAAAAAAAAAAAAAAAAATCTTCATGTTGTTCTCATATGAAAATACAGAAATAGATTCCTTATCAATTTTTCTTCCCCCTGCTTTTGAGGCATTTAAAAAAATCAAATTTCACTTCCGGTTGGGTACAATACAGCGCAAGATGGGAGCCTGAGGATAGTAGGGCTGAGATGTCAATACAGGAACACTTACTATGTCGCGTATTCAAACTGCGAAAAACAGACACACAGTGTTGATTAGTCTCTGTTTACCGTCTGTGTTTTACCATTTGAATACATGACATACTTAACTTTAAAAAAATTTGAAACCTTTTGTTGGTAAAAAATAACTGAAGTAATTTAATAAACTCAGAGTCACAAATAACTTAGCAGCTTTGCCCTCTAAAAGTGAAAACCTTTTCTTAAAGGGGAAGTATCACGAAAATTTGATGTCATTTCAAAACCCAAAAATGTTTGTCGGACAACAAAAACAAAAAACAATTGTCAAGTTTTTTTTATAAATTATCACCCCAAAGTGATACAACTGTAGATTAGTGCCCCTGGCCAGAGACAGAGTAGGCCCGTATGAATTGAAACTTGAAAAATGTTAGGCTAATGTTTTTCAAGTTATCATATTTTTGTTTCCAAAATGCGCTAGAGCAGAGGACAAGTTGTTCCTGTCAAGAATTAAGTTGATTTCTCTCCTCTCATTGTTCCAGAATTATTTTGTAACAAAGTGAAGGTCTTAATTCAACATTTTTAACAAGAGTTAAAAAAAAAACCCCATGATTCTTCCCCTTTAAAGGATCTCCTAATTTTCTATGTTTAACGAGGGTGCCTACATATAACAAAGTATTTTTGCATACTTTGTAACTATGGGGAAAAAGCTTATCTTAGTATGGGCTAATGGAATCCAGAAAGATAATTTGGGGTAGCAGGGTATTTTTTTGTGAGATAATTAAACAACAGTTATTGTAAAAAGCAGTAAAATACAAAGCAATGTATGGCATTTTTTTCCAAACTGAAGTTTTATTATCTCAAAAAAAAAAAAAAAAAATGCATGGTTACCCCCAGTTTTCTTTTTGGATACCAAGAACTCCTTGTCCGCTTTTTCTAAGAAAAACTGTTCTTATAACATACTTGTGAACATCGGTAAGATGCGTTGCTTGATCCTTTTTCATATTCATAAATTTCTCTTAAGATAAATTTTCACGAAAACACGTGTCTCTCTTTCATTCACTCGGCCAAGTTAATAGATGATTAATATTGGAGCGAAAATCATTAAAGTTTTCTCAGACCAACCCACGTGACTTGGTCGTGATCCTATTGTCACCTGAACATTGCTGATTCCTAGAAACCATGTTGACCTTCCTGAGAATAAACTTGTACAAGACGATACACTGGCATCGCATCTGTTTCGCTTTATGGCTTCTCAGTGAAGAAAAAAAAAACTGCAGGTGTCCATATTAACCTTGCTTTACTCATGTGGTTCTAACTTTACAGTCTGTGCATGAAATGTTGACGTGTGATAGTTCAGATGTTATTGAACGCAAGTGTATCCGCTGGAATGAGACTGTTTCAGAAATAATTTATACAGTATTTCGGTAAAGACAGCGAGGAATCTTTTACAACCTACTACACAGCAGGTTGTCAGAGGAGCAGTCTATGAAGTTGACAGTAAAGAAAATATTTCAATCTTGAGAATAAAACTTGAATTTATGTGAAAATAAAACCAGGATAATAAAATGGGAATTTTTATGCCAAATAACTTCCCTGTAAATACTTCAAAACAAATATACCAGTAAACCTTTATTGTAACAACGAAAACTGTTCAATTTACAAACTTGTATGAGTTGTTAAATTACACGATATAACCACAGTAAGTTTGGGAGAACTTCAATGTTAGTCAACTCAAACAAACACTGACTACAGTTTCCTAAACTCTCTTGAGTGCTGACATGACCTCTTCCTAGACTAGCGTTGACTTACGGCCAATATCAGTGTTCATTAGTATACACAGTTATTACACAAGATTATAAACCAGTAAATACACTTCAATAAAAGTGAATATTTCTGACCAGTGGTTTAATTACATCAATTAAAGAATCATTTTTGTTTCAACAGAAATGAGATCATGTGGTCTCACAATTCTTTCCAGCTATTAAGAAAGCCATATTACTCAACTAAATGATTCTCTTGCTACAAACTGTATTACAAGCACCGGTCACTAGTGATAACTGTACGAGTGAGTACATTTTTGTGGAGAATAAAAATAAGAGTCCACAAATTATATTTAACAATTATCCCACAAACGCGAGTTGGATATGAGATGATAGATAGCGAGGCACGTAGTGCCGAGTTGGCTATAATCATCTCATATCCAACAAGCGTGAGTGGAATGCATATGATTGTTTTATTAAAAACAATCAAGAAATACTGCTAGATTTTGCTGATTTTGCGTTGCAAGAATATTATTACAGGACAATTTAATGGTCTCTATTTCTTGGGCATGGTATAATGGCTCATATACCATGGCCGCTAAGCCAATCAAATTGCTCGAATTGCATTATACAATGATCCAGTTTTTAATAAAATATAAACTGTACATCACCTGCATGGACATGTATTTTGAAATCAAATCATTAACACCCAAGGAACTGATTCAATTGTCCCACAATGCAGGTATATTTTCATTACACAAATTATCCTGGCCAAATAATGGAGGCCTTACTTGGGCCAATATGCAGACATGATTTTACTCCTATGCATTCTCTCTCCAATGCAATGGGGATGAAGAAAGACAAATTAACAAGTGTAAATCCTCAACATTGAACAGAGGGGGAGGGGAGATTATGTTAATGAGCGACTTGTGGGAAAGATGTCGATGTTGTCGAAGCAAAGTAAAATGGGAAACATTGCCAAAACAGTCAAGTGTCCCTTATGTCGTATTGGCCATGATAATAGTTGCATGTGGAGCTGTCAATCTAGTCCTGGGAAAATTTTTCACTACTCATACTTGTAAGCAGATGAAAATCAACTATAATTTTAACAATACTTCAAATTACTTAATAAGGAAAATAATTTTTCAGTTTCCATGAAAATAGTTTGTCAAAAATATGATTATTTATCAGGATCAAGATAGCTTAAAGAAAAAGAGCTTTAAAAAAATGAGAAATTCCAGCATCCTTTGCCATATAACAGGTAAAAAACAAGGGCAGCTAATTAAAAGTTGTGCTCCTTGATTGGTTATTTTCAAGGCTCCTCGGTGAGTTTAAAATAACAGCAACATTACTGCATAGCAGCAAAATAACTAACCGTTTTTATAAAAACCCTTAATTTGAACAGCTACAACAATTAAGGCCAAGCAAACTTTATAAAATAAAAAGGTTCTAACTATAAACCTTAATTGCCATCTCACCATTCTAATAACATTAATAACTAGATTACAATGAGTGTGAAGATGACTTGCGGTCCATTCTTTGGGACTATGCTGTAATAGGAATACAAGGAGTAGATAGGAATAGGCAGAATTGCATTCTTTAATGCAGAAATAAAATTCTGTCTATTCTGTTATTCCTGAACGACAATAAGAATAACCAGAATTGTTCTAAAAGAATACACCCTCAATATACCTACACTCTTTATGCTATTTTAAAACTTGTATATTTTCGTAAGTTTTCTTCATCACAAATAATATTGAATTATACATTACAAGCTCTAAGAAAAAAAAAACAAAAGGTAAAACATCAGTAAACGTAGTTACAGTTACAGTCGAAAGCTAAGCAGTAATGGCTGTCTTCATTGTCACTTAATAATCCTGAATTGTCGCGAAGAAAAATGAGTTAATTGTTTTCATGAAACTACCTTCGTTTTAGTTTTCACTAAAAAATTGTTGATTTGTGTTTCAGAATCACTAACTCTAGAGAACAATTACCTTGCCATTACGGTAATCTCTAACAACCACAGCGATGTGACCCTCCATGCTCACTTTAATCCCGGCTATATCAAAATTCTTCTCTTGAGTTACTACTACTCTCCTCACGAACTCACCATCTTTAGTGTATATTGCCACACACCGGTGGTCTGTTCCTCGTTCCAATCCTGCGACGACAACAAATTCACCAGATGGATGACATGCAATGCGCCTGTAGTAATCATCTTCTTTGGTGTTTATAATGTTGAATTTACGCTGCTGTTTACCATCTTCGGTGAATATGAACACACAGGAACCATCCAGTATCATGGCCTGGCCATCAGGACTAGCAGAGATATCACTTGCATCCTGGAGTATCCCTTCTCCAAAGCTGTGTACATATCGCCCGTCATGCTCGTACACATGCACAGCCTCATGTAGTACCAGCACTTTGTTATTGGTGACTGCCAGTTTGCCCCAGCCCCCTCCCCTCACAGGAAACTTGTGCAGTAGGTCAGCGGTATGACTGAATAGCTGAACTTCCCGCTCCCACTCAGCCCCAGGCCTCGCCAGCCTGACCAGTATAAAGATGTTGCTATTGTTCATATCAGTGGCGACATCAGAAACACGTAAGCCCGTCTCAGTGTCATTACGTTCAAGGTGAAATTGGAGAACAAACTTTCCGCTGCTGTCAAACACTTTCACACTTTTATCCGGACCGTCTGCTATAATAAACTGTCCATCTGCGTTTGTAGCGATACCCGTAGGAATCTTCAGCTTGTGCATCCAAGCACCCTCCCTGCCAAATGACCATGGTGCACAGCAGTGCTCCATACCTTGTTTCTGCAACACTTTAGAAACTCTTCCATCAAAGAGTGGATCCACTTTCTCTTCTCCGGTATCAACACAAGGCCAGTTGTTTGCGGACAGCTGGTTGTTGCCAAAACTGACCATCAGAATAACATCGTAGATGGTGCGATTCACATGACAAGTGGCAGAAATAATCGCCCTTCGTTCTTCTTTACTAAATTGAGCCCAGAAGCCTCTTTTAAGCTCGACAGTAAAACATTCCTTAACAGCTGACAGACTGTGTAGCTCTTCAATGCACACTCTACACGCTGCTAATGCGTCCTCGGGATTGTCTACTGTCTCCAATATTGTCGACATTACTCGATATTGCATGGCCAGTACGCGATCAGACAATTCCAAAGCTTCATTAGCGAATGCTTCTGTCGCTTTTCTGCGGGCATCTTTGAATCTGTCTTTTGCATTGGCAAGCGCCCTCGTGGCTGACTCATCCACGTTAGTAAGCTCCAGTCTTCTCATTCCTTTTGCCAGAGAAACTGCCTCAGCACTAGCTGTTCCAGCTGCTTCTTCTTCCTTTATCGTGCCGTGCTCCCTTTCTTGCCTTGCCTTACCAAACACTTCATACAGCAACTCGATTCCTTCTTTAAAGAAGCTGATGCTTGCTAACAAATCTTTTCTTGCCAAGCCCTTCAACTGCGACTTGATATCGTCGATTTCACGCACGATCAAGCCACGGAATTTCTGATCTGTTACGTCGCCATCCTTCAACTTTTCTGCTGCTTTATCTCTTCCTTTATTCACGAGCAAGCCGATGGTGGCTTTAAACACAGCCGTTATTATTGAGGACATCACAGCTAAAGAGAAAGCCAAACAATGCTAACAGTTGTATTCTGTTAGCTAACAGAGCTTGTTGATCAGTGTTGTGGCGTTGCCGTAGAAATAAGAGTTTATAGTTCAGTGCCTCACAAAAGCCTGACGCAATGTCTAGAAATATTTATTTTCAACAAATCAAATGAGAAAGGAAACGATGTGTCAAGTGCAAAGACAATGACTGTCAAAGGGTTTATTTATTGCCGCTTCTACCCTCAAGCTGTGTCCATACCGTATCGCACTGTTAAAGCTTTTCTTTTGAATATGCTTACTGTTAACAAGTCATGCATGAAAGGTGTTAGCTTTCAGTGATCGCGACTTGATATGATCGTTCAATTCAATCGTTTTTTTACAACAGTTGTCACTCACATAACTGTAAGTGTTAACCGCAACGTTTCGATTAGGTGCCGGGTTGTGTCGACTGGTATCAATATAAGTAGTAACACCATGTTTGACATTCTTGCTTTGGATGTTAGTGATTGGAGGATTTCGATTCTCGTTGTTCGGACTGCTACATAAAGCGTTGTGATAAGACATCAACAACTAGGTTAGCCGGAGTAAACAGACGTCGTTTCGCGGTGCCGCCACTGCGTTGACGTCTGTTTATTCAAACTACAGCCATGTGAAACAATCGTGAGACAAACGATCAATTTGAGCTATCATGCTTGTCATTCCGTAAGGGCGGTGGAGAAGAGCATAGTATGCAGGCGTCTTTAGTAAGCAATTCTTCTGTAACTACCTTTCAAGAGTCCTGATCATAACAGCAACTCAGTCTATTGAGTGGAAATTCGCTTTCATTCATTTTACTTTTAAGATAGCTGTCCATAGCGTTACGTGGCACAGGGTACTATGCATCTCATTTTCGTCAATATGTTGTCAAAGATCCTTTAATCCATACTCAACGGCGCCGTTTGTTATGAACGCATGCACCGTTAGGTCCTTAATTAAACAGTACGGTTTCATAAAACGTTTAGAGAAATAATTGCCATTATCAGAAGAAAGGTTAATCACCTGTTTTATCAACAGCTCAAATAAAAAACTGATCGCTTCTTAAAATTGGCCGCCACATTAAAAAAAGAAAACAAAAACTGGCTGATACGAATTATAACGTGATGAATCTGTTTTCGCGCGAGATTTTTTCCAGCTCGCGCGCCAGCTTCTCGCCGACTCCTGAGACAAAAGAAAAGTAAAACTGCTTGAAGCAAGCTGTCTTAGAAACCACCGTAGTCTTTTTATTTTCACCGCTAGGTTCCGTTTAGCTTCTTTTTGTTGAATTAAAAACTGAATAAAATAAAATGACGCCAACGCATTATTATAAACCATTAGTGACCAACATTTTAAAGTCTCCTGACCCGTACCAAAGTATTGCATCCAACTGATGAATTGTCCTTGTTCTTCAACATGAGTGAAGTTCATTTGACTGCTTATTATCTGTCTTGTCTATATCTTTGGTCTGTTGGTAGTTCCTTTCATAAAGAACATGTACAGCTCTGTAACGTTTTGACGCATGTATAGGTTTGGTATAGCTCCAGATAAACTAATATTGTGCTGCGCTCTTGGCCTAAAATTAGAAAAATGTAAAGGCAAAACAACCAAAGCAAGTTGCTACAAAAACGCCAACATTTTTTTATTGAAATTTCGACATCCTATGGAGACTAAATGAATTTCTACTATAAATATGAAAGTTACCAGTCAGTTTTAATTGAACTTATTAATTCAACACCTTCCATGATTTCTGAGAAACATTCTTGGATTCTTTAACAAAATATTTGCCGGCGGCAAAAAGCAATAGTGAGAGACGTAGCCAGGATTTTTCCAGAGGTACGCACAAGTTTTCCAAATCCCCCTGCAACCCCAGCCCCCCACCTACATTTTTTTTTCACGTGCCATCATGATGACATGAATAAAATTTCTTTATTGTAAGGATGGTGAGGTTATGCCGTACGTTTAAGCGTGATATGAAATGGCAATTACGTCGTTACATTCTTTGCTGCTGTCTTGGGTTCATTGAAGTGCTCCAATCCCTTCATTTATTAATTAAGCCAACAAGCAAGCGGTATCTCAGGGTTTTATTCGCAAACGCCGGAGCACTTTTTACCACTGTTTTCCACATCATTGCTTTTGAGCGGCATTAAGTACGCGCTTACTCAGTATAAATCTACAAATAAACAATCAAAGTGTACATGTCTAGATCTACATCGCCAAGAGCAAAAAAACTGAGGCATAGCTTTCCTAAAGGCATAATGGATGTAATGGTTTACTGTTACAAACACAAAGCTAACCGTATGTCTTTTCTTCCAGCAAAGACAGAAATTACCTCATTTAGGTCTACTTCCTTGTGCTTGTGAATATGTATCACGGATAGCGAGGACAACCTCGCATCTGAAATAGCACTCCGAAGTGGCGTCTTAAGCCTCTTCATGCTACTAAAGCGCCGCTTTGCAGCACATGTAGACACAGGGTATGTGAGAAGCGTCTTGACTGCTACATCAATTGTAGATTAAAATTCTGGGATAGAAAAGTCTAGCGTTCCCACCAAGGCCTGGGGAGTGCCATCTTCAACCAGCAGCCACTTATGACGCCACATAATCACTTGTCGTTTTATTCATTTTATTTTATTTTATTTTATTTCATCTTACCTGATTTGATTTTATTTTCGACTTTTTCAGGTACGCACGTGCGCATGTGCGTACAAGTAGCTACGCCCCTGCCAGTAATAGTAGTCTGGGAAAGATGATTTAGGCCGGAATTTTGAGGGAGAATCTCATTAAGATGCAATAGAATGTAAGTGCTTATCCGTTAATGGATTTAGTCAATGAAGGTTTGAGAAAAATGAAATAAATCGAAAATCGACTGAATGTAAGTTCATTTCAGTTGCCAAAGTCGCCACACTCGCCAAAAACGCCAATGAGATGCCTGTGTTTTACCTAAGGGCTCGTGTGAGACACGCAACGAAGTTTACGTGAAGAACCCACGCGTGGATAACGCGAGATGTACTTCGCGTGTGCATTATTAGTCAGAGATCTATATATATACAATCTTTAAAACTATTTGGAATTAAGCTAAAATAATATAATACTATCATGATATTTCTATAGCGCTTATACATCGTTGTACTAAGCCTAAACAAAACAAATTTAATTACAATACGAATTTAGGTTATTTTTAATTTATTGCTTGATTTATAATATAGTCAATAAAATGCTTTTGACAACTAATTGCATCATTGGACAATCATTTTTCTTGGAAATAAATCCATTAACGGATAAGCATAAACAAAACGGATAAGCACTAACAATCTATTGCATCTTTACACAACCATTTCCATGAAGGTAATATTCTTTAGTGAATAAAGACAAGCATAAGTGTCATCATAACATTCAACTATTTGAAAAGAAATTTGAAACTCGCTGTGTGAATTATCCTTAATTTTCATGCCGCCATTTAGACAGCGTGGTAAATACGACAGTCCACATTAAGCTGTCTTGATGGAACCAATATTCCCTTAAAAAGCAACAATTAAAGCAGCCATCAACCGTCCTGAGGTACAGGAACAGATGATTATAACAAACATATGAAGGCAAACTTAGTGCTTTAGAAGTGGAACTGAGAGTTACTTTCATTCATTGAAAATCTTCAGTAATTTGATCATTTCTGTATCGCGCTAGTCAAAGGCAGTTATTTTTTAGGTCTCTCAAGAAATTTGCTTTGTTTATTAGCAAGCCTTCAGTAGTCGCGTGTTTTAATTGTTTAACTTAAGCTGTCTATTGTTTTTGATAAAAAAGTAGAGGTTTAAACTTGCATAAGCCGCCTTATTTTCATGACAAGCGTAATACTACAACTTCCTTGTACAAGATCCGTTAATTGTAACGGTTAAAATATTATCCATTAAAATACAACATCTTGCTGGAATGTGTCCTAGCGTGGTACTCAGTTGGTTAACAACACCTCTCTGTGAAGGACGTATCCATAAAAGAAGCACTGGCTCTTTCTTCGCTTTCATTACAGCTTCTGTTCAGAAAACCTCTCAAATGACACAGGCGTAGGCGTGGCCTCACACTGATCGCTTCCTCTTTTTCGCTGGAAAAGATACGTCTGTATGCAATAAAAGATGGAATTGTCTTCCTTTAAAGGACAACATCCTTCTCAGTGGACTGAAAATCGCAAACAAATCTTGATGAGAACGCACCAAAAATCACCGTTTAGATTAACCCGCAATCTGACAGCGCTTTAATGTGGCCCACTTCACACTTAAACGTTATCGCTTGTAAGTAAATTTTCAGCTTTCATCATCGCGTAGCGACGAAAACGGAAAGTCATCGTAAAGGCATATGTTTGAAAAAAAATAAATAAATAAAATAAGATAACGGTTTGCCAAGTGATTGTTTCTAGTGAAATGTTTTCGATCTCGACGGGCTTTTAATATATATTTTGTAGATGTGAATTTCAGCGTTTTTTTCAAAAGATCATCACTTGTTTCATGCACGTTTGCCCACCATCAAATTTGAGTCAACTTACATGGGGCTCATTTCTGCGTTTCCTCAAGTTAAAAAATCTGGATCCACTCTCTTGTTGAGATTTATGATGGCTATATTTATAAACGGCAACCGTTAAAAAATAATACGAGCAGTACGAATTAACAACCACTTTGTAAAATCCCGTTAGGCCAGGTGAACATGAGTGGACGAGAAAACCGGTTAAACCAGTATTTATATTTGCACCTGGACCATATGAATGTACCAAAAAACTGTCATACCCAGTCTCCTCTCTTCTCAATGCCCAAATGTAGGCCGTCTGGGATCTGGGTACTACTTAGGTGTTGAGTAAACAGAGTAAACAATAATCGATGCTTGGAAAGTTTCTTTTATTTTCTTTGATTTATTTAAAGGGAGGGGTTCACGGTTCTGCGCATGTTCAAGAATCAAAATACTTTTTTGCCTTTGCTCGCTATGACCCAAGGCTGTTAAATTTAATTCGTTTTTTATGAACCATTCGGAAGGGAATAGGTAACTCGTGTGGTAATTTTTTCATATGATTGCGTTACTTCGCATGCAAATAACTGTAAACACATCAACCGTGGAATAAATCCTACGGGTCAACGCTAAATTCAATATCGACGATGTGAGTACAATCCGCTAACATTTTCTGTGAATTTTGGTCATCAGTCATTTTGCGTGGACTAATTATAGAATGTGATTACTGAAGTACATGTGAATGGGATTTTTAAGGCCCTAAAGTTGATAAGAAAGAGATAAAAGCATTTAGATTCATGCACATTCACTGAAATGTGAACCCCTCCCTTTAAATGTAAATATATTCGTTATGTATGTCAAGAGACAAGGTGCATTGTTATGGAGACTTGTAGTAAAATATATATTTTTTACTTTCAATTTTGAATTAAACATATTTACAGTTCCTTGCATACGTTCGTCGTTTACATGTAATTATTTTCAGAAAAGAGATGAAATTGTTTCCATATTTTTCACTCCATATGAAAAAAGTATGTATTTTTTTTTTTTAATCTTTGAATTGAACATTGTTTAGAGTACCTTGCATAAGTTCGTATTTAAGATGTTATTATCTTTAGTAAAGAGATGGAATTGTTTCCATATTTTTCACTCCATATGAAAACAGTTGTTTGTTTGTTTGAGGTCTAATAACCTTAACTTTTTGCAAATCTCATGGTCATGACTAACATGGAGGTACGCGAACCAGTTTATGCTAACAAATGCCGTGTTACTTTGTTCTTTCTGACCGTCGAAGAGTTTTTGCAGCAAACAACGCTACTTAATTTGGTGATAAAAGCTTGAGTTTGCCAGTATATCTGTTGGCTGTCCGCTTGTAGAGGCTTTAAAAAAGCAGAAAGAAAAAAAATCGAAGGGCGTCTTCGAAGAGATGAAGTTGTTAGTTGACGTAATTTTCACTCCATGGACACAAGCACCCTCGACTTGATTCCGAGGCAGTTTTATGTTGAACAGAAGGTGATCACGAAATTCATCAGATCTTGGCAGTCTGCGTTTAGCCGCTGATTGGCACCGATGTTCGCAAAATGAACTTTATTCCTCAATCCTGCTTGCTTGGTTGGCTCTTTGTTCTATTCTAGTAGAACAGAAGTCGCAAACTTTTTCGACTAGTTTTCGTGCAATTTGATCTTCAAACAAACTTTCTTCCACCCCACCATAACAAGCCGCGAGGGCTTCTTTCTTCTCTGCTCTGTACAATTGTTTTATTATTATTTGTGTTAAGTCTCTGAATGAAGTTTAAATTGTCTGTTCAGGCTCGGTTTTTACTCCTTGTCGTCTAAACTGTCGTATGATTTGTGTGGTTGACGTAACCTTGAATTTGTGGAGGCGTCTTGTCGGTTTTATGCTGGAAAAACTCTCTTGGTAAGAATGAATTACGCGTCACTCTCATTCTCTGTAAAAGTAAAGAAGACAAAATATGTAATATTACAAATAAATAAAGTACGTAAAGCTCATTAACTGTTTCTCTTCGAATGCAAAGACAAGATTCAGAGTAACATAATTTTAATAACTTGGGGAAAAGGAACGAAACCTCAACATACAAAGAAGTGCTCTGTAAGTAGCTTTAATTTGATTGACTTTAGGATTTGGTCTTGATAAATAGAATAAAATAGACAATATTACAGCAAAGTACTGCTCAGTAGCTTTCACCTGAATGGTCACACTTTAGGATTTCAATCACAGACTCAAAAGATAGAACCACCCTGTACAGCATAATAAGCAGCACCACAGGAAAGTACTGCTCAGTAGCTTTCATTTGAATGGTCACACGTTAGAATTTCAACCACGGACTCCAAAGTTTGAATCACCTTGTACAGCAAAATAAGCAAAATCACTAGAAAGTACTGCTCAGTAGCAGTTTTGTTTAAGTGGTGTTAGTAGTAATAGAGGGTCAAAATTAAGCCCCGTTGGTGTCTTCCCCTGTCTTCCTGCATACTAATAAGTGCCTTCCTCCATACTAATTAAGTGCCTACTCAGTGGCAGTAAGCAAAAAGCCATTTTAATCCCTAACTGGCACAAGCAGACAGTGAGTATGCTTACCCTTTTGCAGACGTTAAATGATCCGATCAGAATGCAAAGCAAATACATATAGCGCGGGCGGCACCAAGCGCGGGAAAACGCACACGAACAAGTCACGAGTGATTTGGGGTTATCTTCTCATTGCTTGAGAAAGTGGCGTGAGTTTGGCGAACCAATCATAGAGTGCAGTAAAGGATTATCTTCATTATAGTGATAGTAATACAGTGCCAACAATTTATAAACTCATATGCAGCAAATGTTACCCGAAAGTCACACTGTAGCTAAAGTTGTGGTATTCAATTAAATACAGTAGATGATAAACTACTTTGAGACAAATGGGCTCTGTCCTTCATCAGCCAAAATGCTATCAGAAACCATGAAAAAGCCCGTTTACAGTTTAGGCTTAAGTTGTTCAACCGTCTCTTCAAAATTGCCATCCTTCCTGTATGTGCGGCTGAAACGCGCACAAAACAGCGATGAAGTGTTTTAAGATGGGCATATCACAGGTAACAGCCTCGTCTTCAAAGCACTTGACGTACTTATGGTAGCCTTTGTTGTTTTTGTTATAATCGTTGAAGTGATGCTCAAACCTGATCTCGTCTTCTTAGAAACATTTGCGCATAGCTTACAGTACTAATTGCGTATTTTAGAGGGATGCCAATTATGGATATCAGTCCAATACTAGAATGACTGCATCAGTTATGGCAAAGACCAACCCGCGGTGTAGGTTTCACGTACACTCTATCTCCTTCTGAGAACTCGGCAAGCGGCGCCGACACCCTCTTGTCGTACTGAGCCTTTGATCTCCGTCTCCTTTCTGAAATGTTTTCTTGCACTAGACTTGGGGACACTGTATGTGGAGCAAGTTGACGCGGAGCTGTGGGAATGATGTCCCGTAGTCTTCTAGACATAAGGCGCTGTGCTGGCGAGTAATCATATCCTTGCTGGGGTGTGTTTCGGTACGCTAAAAGTGCCAGATAGGGGTCCTCATGGCGGGATTTTTTCAGAATGTTCTTTGAAATTTTGACTGCGGACTCCGCCTTTCCGTTCCCTCGGCTGTGGTATGGTGACGATTTACGTACGATGAAACCGTATTCTCGAGCAAAACGTGAATATTCATCGCTTTCAAACTGTGTGCCGTTATCGGATATGCACTCGTCTGGAATTCCGTGTCGAGCAAATTGTCTTTTCATGGCTCGAATGACTGCGTTGGCTGATGTGTTCCCACCCAGGGGGTCTAGTTCAAAGAAGTCGCTGTAATGGTCAACCATAACGAGGTAGTTGCTTCCATCCAGTTGAAAAAGGTCGGCACTTATTTTGGACCACGGTCTAGTGGGTATCTCATGAGATTTCATTGGTTCTCGCGGTCGCTCGCTTAAGTACTGGGCACAAAGTCCACATGATAAACATTTCTCCCTGATTGCTGCCTGCATTCCTGGCCAGAACAGAGACTCGCGTGCTCGTCTTATACTGCTGTCGGCTCCCTGGTGCGCTTTGTGTATCTTCTGTAACATCTCGTCTCGTAGAGTGGCTGGGACAATTACTTGATGGGACCTGTAGAGGACGCCGTCATAAACTGAAATCTCATCCCTGAAGTTCCAGTACAGCCTCAGTACCTCTGGAGCTTCCTTTCTTTCTGAAGGCCTCATTATCACCATGTGCAGGGATGCTAGAACTGGGTCTTTGGCGGTTTCTTGTCTTATTCGTTGCAGTGTGTCAGGTGTAACTCGGTTTGGTTCTAGATCCATCTCAGCTATTTCCAGACGGAACACTTCGTATTCTTGCTTGGCAGTGGGGGAGGGCTGATCGGACAGTGAACTGATATCTTTGTAATTTCAGCATCATCCTTTGCAGTCTGCGAGGAGCTTTGCTGAGAGGCTTCTTTAAAATTGTCTCCAGCGGCTGGTGATCTGTGTGTACCGTTATGTCGTGTTTTCCGTATAGGTACCGGTGTCACTTATCCATGCAAGAAACGATCGCAAGGCACTCTTTTTCAATTTGGGCGTAGTTCTTTTCCGTGCTGTTGAGGGTATGAGATGTAAAACAAACAGGTTGATCATTTTGTAGCAATACGCCACCGATCGCACCTTCCGATGCATCCACTTGTAGCGTCACGGGGAGGGTTGTGTCGTAGTAGCGTAATGCGGTTGCTGAAGCGATGAGGTTCTTTGCCGAGTTAAATGCATTTTCATGATTGTTTGACCACAGGAATGCAGAATCCTCCTTGGTCACGTCCCTCAAAGGAAGAACTGTTTCTGACAAGTTATGACAGAACTTGCTTAAGTATTGGCACATGCCAAGAAAACGCTGCACCCCAGATTTGTCAGTGGGCGTTGGCATCTCTGTAATTGCAGCTACTTTAGCTGGATCGGGCTCTACGCCTTTGTCGGTAAGCTTGTGTCCCATGAAAGTGACAGAGGGAGATTTAAACTGCAACTTTTTCGCCGAGAGTCGCAGGTCATGGCTGCTGCATTTTTCTAACAGGCTCGTGAAATTTTATGTCGTGATCGATGTCAGCTTCCTTTTTTGAATCTCCGCATCCAAAAACACAGATGTCGTCGGCAATGTTTATTACCCCGTGTAAGCCGTCTAAGAATTCATGTTGGCACCGTTGATACTCCTCCGGTCCCGAGGCGATCCCAAATGGCATGCGAGTATAACAGTAGCGGCCGTTTGGTCCCTAGAACGTAGTAAGTAGAGAAGACTCTTCATCCATCACGACGGTGTGAAAAGCTTCAGATACGTCAAGAATGGTGAATACTTTGGCCTTCGTCAGTTGTGGAAGCTTTTCTTACAATCGTCGGTATTGTGTACTTGGTGTAACACTTTTAATGTGGCTAGCATTGATTTCCAACATTTATACTTTAACGGATCAATACTGCCACTTTGTATCAGTTGATAGAACAATAATGGAGTGAAACAAATGCCTAATCATTGGTGAACAAGTTATGGTCGTTTTCTCGACAAAATAGGTCACCCTGATAGCAAAAGTATAACCAGTTAAAGACACCCCTAATTCTAGCTTTAAGTGGTTGTAACTCAAAAACGAGCTCGGTGACTCTCATTTTTATTATGGAACTATAATCAGTATGTTAAGAACAACCTTACAATTTTCGAAAAATTTTTAGGTGTTAGGAGCTTTGATTTCAATTAAGGGTTTAACGCTTTAGTTCTTTTTCGCTTCCTTACTAGAATTAATTGCATATCCAGATTTCCTCCATGGTTAGTTCATCCTGTGACCAGCCCCCAAAATTGCTGGTATACAACATCTTTGATAGCTGGTACAGCGCAAACCCGAATTTAGACTGTAAACAGGCTCTTTAAACTGAAAGAGCCGTCCGAATCTTGGGGAGAGCCACGGGACATTTCATTTTACTGGCGTCATGTTAGCTATTGAACAAAATTCACTAATCGATATTCGTCAAGTTCTCTTTCTCCACTATTCCTATGAAAGAAAAAAAATGGGGAAATGAGAAAAGTAAAAACAGCCATGCTTGATGAGGGCGCGAGCCAATGACTGGATCTGTTTCTAAAGGTAGTGGTGTGGGCGTGGTGTATGTCGTTGCGTTAGCTTTGGACAAAGACCCGAGGATTATAGATGCAACACAGGAGTCTAAATGCTGTTGGGTGACACTCATTGCAATAGCAGTGCATTCATCTGGTAGGGTACGAAATATGAAAGCTGCGTTGAAGATCGTCGACTGATTTAATATCAGCTTTCACTCAGGAATTAAACGAAGAAAACCTACCGACTGTGTTACAAGCAAGCTGTAACTATCTTTGTACTAGGTACACAGGTAATGTGTAAATATAAATTAATTTTCTAGATTCAGTGCTATTTTGCAATTGATATAATTTTGCAAGTTGCATTAATATATTTTTTTGTCTCCTCTGTGGATTTATATTTGCAGGATTCTAAAACTTAAAGGAGAAGTATCATGGAGTTTTTGACCTCTTGTTAAAAATGATAATAAAAGACCTTCAGGTTTGCTACAAAATAATTCTAGAACAATAAGAAGAGAGAAATTAACTCAATTCTTGACAGGAACAACTTGTACTCTGTTCTAGCACATTTTGGAAACAAAAATACGAGAACTTGAAAAACAGTAGCCTAACATTTTTCAAGTTCCCACCTACTCTGTCTCTGGCCAGAGGCACTAATCGACAATTTTTTTGCACTGGGGTGATAATTTATAACAAAACTACACAATTATTTTTTTGTTTCTGTTGTCAGACAAACATTTTTGGGTTTTGGAATTTTCGTGAAACTACCCCTTTAAGGAAAATTTATTTTATTGCAAGTATACATTCACTGGCTAAGGCGGCTGTGGCCTCTCCTGGCTGTGGTGTCTGTTAATTATCAACTCCAAGTCTCTTACATGAAGAACATACAGTCAACTCTCTCGTAAGCGACCACCCTTGTTGCACGACAATGTGGTCGCTTACGGGAGGTGGTCGCTTACGGGAAAGATCAACAAACTAAGCCTAATACTGGATTGATTAATTAATTACAAAAAAAAATATTACCTTAACAGCTAAAATTAGGCAAATAGAAACTTATTTATTTGATTTTTTCACATTTATTCATTCTTCTTATGAAACTTTGTATAACATGGTTCATGGTTCATGGTTCATTTTGGAACAGATCACTGTAACAATTTTCGTTTACCTACAGATCTAATTATAGCCATCTGCTCTGTCTGTAAACTGTCATTATCTGTCAGCAGTACGGGGAAGCGTCATTAAAACTTGAACTTTTGTCACTTCTGAGTAGTGATTTACAAGCGATCATACGTGATTATGTTGGGTGGTCGCTTACCGGAAACAGAAAACAAAAGAATATGTGTAATTTCTGGCCTAAAAAGTGGTCGCGGTCCCTTAAGAAATTTGAGTGGTGGTCGCTTACGAGAGAGCTCTTGAAACAGTATTTAACTGAGAAACAAAACCGTTGTTTTCAAGGTGGTCGCTTACGGGAGGTGGTCGCTTACGAGAAGTGGTCGCTATGAGAGAGTTGACTGTACTGGGAACCAATTTCTAAATTTCATTATGGCGCAGGTTGGAATCCCTAACAGAGTATTCGGTCGATTGTTCGTCCGTTACAGCGGCTAGTTTTTAACTACTGTAAACGCGGAGGAAGCAGCAGAGGAATATGGTAATGCATTAACTGTTGAAAAGGATTTTGTCTTTTTTGAAGCTCTTTTGACCGGCATCACCTCGTGCAAAGATCAATCCTGAAGTTACAATTTACGTCAGAGAACGAAATGGGAAACATCCCAGAATCGTTGCAAATTTTCGTAAGTTGATTTCGTAAGTTACTTAAGCTTAATGGATGTCTAATTAAATATTGTGGTTTTAAAAATGACCTTACTCTCTTAATACAGGGATTAGGAGAATTTTCTGTGATCATTCATTGTGCATATTAACCCCTTGATTGTGCTTTTTCTGCATAAAATACAAAAATCTTTTTATTTAGGGGTCAATGTATTTACCGCAGAGCACTTATTGGGGACACTTTTCAGATCGAATTGGTATTTAGAAATGTTGGTTTTTGAGGAGAGGGGAAAACCGGAGTACTCGGAGAAAAACCTCTTGAAGCCAGGACACGAACCAACAACAAACTCAACCGACATATGACGCCAAGTCCGGGAATCGAACCTGGGCCACATTGGTGGGAGGCGAGTGCTTTCACCTCGGCCCCCCTCCCCCCCCCCCCCTTCCGTGGGTAGTACAGATGTCTCACCCTTTTGGTCTGCTGAGTACACTTGATTGTAAAAACGTTGGCACTTAAAAGGTATGAACCGTGAAGGATAAGACCCAACAGCTTTCTGGGAAGTGTTTGGCCTATCAGCTTATTTATCTTCATGTTGTTAGAAAATAAAAGTCTGTGCAGTTTTTAGGGCTTAAAATTTGCATAATTGCTCACAGACAAAGAAAAACACACAAAATATGCACATGCCAATTAAATTATCCTATAACTTCACCAGGTTGCATTGTTAAAAACAAGTTGCTAAAGTTGCCAATGTTGCTAGTTCTACGAACTGATGTTAAAATGCAATCAAGCACGTGTGGTTGAGACTAAACTACAGAAGAATATGTTATATTACTAGCTACAGTAAAATCACAGCACTCATGTACTCAAGTAAATACTTCTAGCCAATCAAATCTATACTTAGGTTTAAGATGTTGCAAGACAAACGAAGCTGATGCAACATCCTCGTGTGCAAAAATTACAATCATGCTGTACAATTCCTGCACCCCACATCAAGGCCATAGTTTACAATTTAGAACAGCATCAGTCTAACAATGTCTGACCGATGCCTACCAATATTGAAAGTTTGCACAGGACAACTTTTTTCAACTGAGTGTATACACAACAAAAATGCATATGAAATCAAGTGTGGTTGTGTATTGTACTTATCTTAGTCATGCTGATCAATCGGTCTAGAATAAAAACCATTAAAGCTGATTGAGACTGCTTGACTTTTTGTTATACCATACCAAGAGGTGAAGAGATGGAAGTAAAATACTTGAAATACATACATTTGAACTGGGGATGAAAGTATGCTGCTTAAAGGGGAAGTATCACGTAAATTTGCTGTCATTTTAAAACCCAAAAATGTTTGTGTGTCAGCAGAAACAAAGAAATAGTTGTCAAGTTTGTTATAAATAATTTTTAGTGCCCCAGTACAATAAAACTGTCGATTAGTGCCCCTGGCCAGAGACAGAGTAGGCTGGTATGGATTGAAACTTGAAAAATGTTAGGCTAATTTTTTTCAAGTTCTTGTATTTTTAATGTTTCCAAAATGTGCTAGAACGGATAACAAGTTGTTCCTTTCAAGAATTGAGTTGATTTTTTTCCTCTTGTCATTCTAGAATTATTTGGCAGCTGATTGAAGGTCTTAATTCATCATTTTTAACAAAAGATATCAAAAACGCCATGATACTCCCCCTTTAAGATGCAGACATTACTGCAATGGCTTGCAGTTCAGGTGTATCGCTTCCAAATTTTTCGTATTTATTTACTTTTGTGTTTTAGTGAATGGCAACAGTAAAAAAGTGGAAGTGAAGAACAAAACTCCAGAGGAGATCGAAGAGTAGGTTGAAAGACTTAGGCATGAATCAGGAGTAAAAGTACAAAGGATAAGACAATTTTGGCACACAGAGAATCCTTCCATACAAGGAACATGGACACCATTCCTAAACAAGCCGCCATCACTGAGACGGTCAACTGTCAATGGATCTACGGCGCAAAGACAATCAAACAGTTGAATCTGTGTGGATGTAGCCAACATTGCAGACATTGGCGAGAAATTGCCAAGTTTGGTCTTGTTCAACAAGGTGATTGTAGCACCTTTTTGCCTCCCCCACCCAAAACTCTTTTCCACTTATTACCTTGTAAAAAGCTAATGTTTTGAGAGGGTTGTTCAAGTTGGGAAAGATGTCGGCAGCAAAAACTGTAAAGTGGGCAGCTTATGCAGTTCAATGGGCCATTTCCGAGTTGCTAAGGACAAAACTTTTCATATAAAAATTAGTTTTGTTTCAATGTGAATGTAAAATAATTTCTAATAAAAACAATGTATGAAGCGTCACTTTCTTAATGAGGTTCAAAGCAACTTGACAATGTCCTACCAGCATTTGTATAAAGCTGTACCTTTAAAGAAGCCACAGTGTCAACATGCATTTGGTGAATTTGTTGAGTCATGAAGAGTCTTTATGTAGTGATCATTTTCTTTATTCTCCTGAGCTGTATGCTTGATTAAGTAGATATTGTGGTGAGAAATAAGATGCTGATCATTATTAAGATGTTTAGAAAGGTTTTAACACCCCTGCCAGACTAATCCCTCCAAAGATGTCCCCACAAGGAAGTAATTCATGGTAAGGTACCATATAGTCACCCACATAACCCTAACCCTAACCTTCCATATAGTCACCCTTACCTTACCATGAATTACATGCCCCTGCAAGAAATAAAATCCCTCTGGCTTTTAAAGGGTGGAGAGGTGAATTTGCTTGTACATCTGAAAAAAATGTAAAATATAAGAAACAATTGGATATTTTTTTTGTGTGTTATTTCTTTTGGCATATTATGTTCCATCAGTGATTGCGTGAACCCAAGTGTATATGACAAAAAAAAAATTATTTGTTTCGTCAAATCTTCATGTTGTTCTCATAAGAAAGTAGAAAAATAGATTCCTTATCAATTTTTCTTCCCCCTGCTTTTGAGGCATATAAAAGTATCAAATTTCACTTCCGGTTGGGTGCAATAACGTGCAAGAAAGGAGACTGGAGATAGTAGGGCTGTTATGTCAATATAGGAACACTTAGTATGTCGCGTATTCAAACTGCGAAAACAGACACACAGTGTTGATCAGTCTCTGTTTACTGTCTGTGTTTTACCGTTTGAATACATGACATACTTAACTTTAAAAAAACTTGAAACCTTTTTTTTGCCAAATAATAACTGAAATAATTTAGTAAACTCAGACTCACCAATAACTCATCAGCTTTGCGGTCTAAAAGTGAAAACCTTATCTTAAAAGGGAAGTATAACGAAAATTTGATGTCATTTCAACACCCAAAAATGTTTGTCTGACAACAGAAACAGAAAATAATTGTCAAGTTTTGTTATAAATTATCACCCCAAAGTAATACAACTGTAGATTAGTGCCCCTGGCCAGAGACAGAGTAGGCTAATGTTTTTCAAGTTATCATATTTTTGTTTCCAAAATGCGCTAGAACAGAGGACGAGTTGTTCCTGTCAAGAATTAAGTTGATTTCTCTCCTCTCGTTGTTCCAGATTTATTTTGTAGCAAAGTGAAGGTCTTAATTCAACATTTTTAACAAAAGAGGTAATAAAAAAACCCATGATACTTCTCCTTTAAAGGATCTTCTAATTTTCTATGTTTTACGACGGTGCCTACAATTAACGAAGTATTTTTACATACTTTGTGACTATGGGGAAAAATCTTATCTTAGTATGGGCTAATGGAATCCAGAAAGATAATAATTTGGGGTAGTGGGGTATTTTTTTGTGAGATAATCAAGGCAATACCCTGGCATGGCATCTGTTTCACTTCATGGCTTCTCAGTGAAGAAAAAAAAAACTGCGGGTGTCTATATTAACCTTGCTTCACTCATGTGGTTCTAACTTTACAGTCTGTGCATGAAATGTTGATGTGTCATAGTTCAGATGTTATTGAACGCAAGTGTAGCCGCTGGAATGAGACTGTCTCAGAAATCATTTACACTGTATTTCGGTAAAGACGGCGAGGAATCTTTTACACCCTACTACACAGCAGGTTGTCAGAGGAGCAGTCTATGAAGTTGACAGTAAAAAAAATATTTCAATCTTGAGAATAAAACTTGAAATTATTCATGTGAAAATCAAACCAGGAAAATAAAATGGGAATTTTTATGCCAAATAACTTCCCCTGTAATACTTCAAAACATATACCAGTAAACCTTTATTGTAACAACGAAAACTGTATAACTGTATAAGTGAGTACATTTTTGTGGAGAATAAAAATAAGAGTCCACAGACTGGGCGTGGTCTAATGTCAATTTTAATGGCGTATCATACAAAAAGACTTCATGCAAGGAAACAATAGGACAATCAACATCCCAAAAACGCGCGTTGGATATGAGATGATAGATAGCCAACGAGGCGCGTAGTGCCGAGTTGGCTATAATCATCTCACATCCAACAAGCGTGAGTGGAATAATTGTTTTATTAAAAACAATCAAGAAATACTGCTAGATTTTGCTGATTTCGAATTGCAAGAATATTACTACAGGACAATTTAATGGTCTCTATTTCTTGGGCATGGTATAATGGCTCATATACCATGGCCCCTAAGCCAATCAAATTGCTCAAAATGCATTATACAATGATCCAGTTTTTATTAAAATATAAATTTTATATCAACTGCATGGACATGTATTTTGAAATCAAATCATTAACACCCAAGGATCTGATTCAATTGTCCCACAATGCAGGTATATTTTTATTATACAAATTGTCCTGGCCAAATAATGGAGGCCTTACTTGGGCCGATATGCAGACATGATTTTACTCCTATGCATTCTCTCTCCATTACAGTAGCGATGAAAAAAGACAAATCAACAAGTGTAAATCCTCAACATTGAACAGAGGAGGAGGGAGACATTATGTTAATGATCAACTTATGGGAAAGATGTTGATGTTGTCAAAGCAAAGTAAAATGGGAAACATTGCCAAAACAGTCAAGTGCCGCTAATGTCTTATTGGCCAGGATAATAGTTGCATGTGGAGCTGTCAATCTAGTCCTGGGAAACTTTTTCACTACTCATACTTGTAAGCAGATGAAAACCAACTACAGTCGAACCTGTATATAACGGCCACCCTCGGGACTTGAGTAACTGGCCGCTTTATACAGGATCACTAAAAATACTCACTGGGCGTGGTCTCATGTCAATTTTAATGGTGTATCATACAAGAAGACTTCATGCAAGGAAACAATAGGACAATCAACACTCTTTCAAGTAATCAATACTTTAAACAAAGTTCAGTGCCAACTTGTAACTTAATGGTATAATATACGTAGCATTGTGTAAAAGTACTATACAATAAATTGTCCTCTACTCTCCTACGGTATACAGTGCTCTATTTCTATGACTTACAGCTCACAACAAAATTTCTCATTCCGTCATTTCATAGTTGTTACGCTCAATGTTCAATGTCACATGGCTGAAGAACAAGTTAATTAAAGAGGAATTTCTTGCTAAAGAGTGAAGCATATTCAAAACAAACTTTTTTTAGCCTTCGTTGTATGTTACTGTACTTCAGCACATTGCGGACATCTGAAAAGCGTTAACCACATTAAACAGCTGAGTATCAGCTTACAGTGGCTTTGTACATGTTATTTCTTTATAGTGATGCTGGATCGCACTTTAAACAATGAAATACCGCAAAAAATAACATATGGCTTAGTTTCCATTCAAGGGTGGCCGCTTAATACAGGTAAAAATAACAAAGAAAGACAAACATAGGACTGCTACATGGTGGCCGCCTAATACAGGTAACAAATACAGCAACAATATGAGCAAACGATTGGGACTTTGAAAACTGGCCGCTAAATAGAGGGTGGCTGCTTAATACGGGGCCGTTATATACAGGTTCGACTGTATAATTTTAACAATACTTCAAATTACTTAGTAAGGAAAATAATTTATCAGTTTCCATGAAAATGGTTTGTCAAAAATATAATCATTTATCAGGATCAAGATAGCTTATAGAAAAAGAGCTTTAAAAAATGAGAAATTCCGGCATCCTTTGCCATATAACAGGTAAAAAACATGGGCAGCTAATTAAAAGTTGTGCTCCTTGATTGGTTATTTTCAAGGCTCCTCGATGAGTTTAAAATAACAGCAACATTACTGCATAGCAGCAAAATAACTAACCGTTTTTAAAAAAACCCTTTGAACATCTACAACAATTAAGGCCAAGCAAACTTTATAAAATAAAAAGGTTCTAACTATAAGCCTTAATTGCCATCTCATCATTCTAATAAGATTAATAACTGGATTACACTGAGCGTGAAGATGATTCGGGGAGCATTCTTTTTGGACTATTCTGTAATAGGAATACAAGGAGTACATAGGAATGGGCAGAATTGCATTCTTTGCAGAAATAAATTCTGTGTATTCCTTTATTCCTGAACCACAATAAGAATAACCAGAATTGTTCTAAAAGAATACACCCTCAATATACCTACACTCTTTATGCTATTTTAAAACTTGTATATTTTCGTAAGTTTTCTTCATCACAAATGATACTATGATATTGAATTATACATTACAATTGAGCTCTAAGAAAAAACAAATTAAAACATCAGTAAACGTAGTTACTGTTACAGTCGAAAGCTAAGCAGTAATGGCT
Organism: Pavona decussata; assembly: GCF_977016875.1. NCBI lineage: Eukaryota > Metazoa > Cnidaria > Anthozoa > Scleractinia > Agariciidae > Pavona > Pavona decussata. Next base: position 1,437,428 of record NW_028145462.1, read on the forward strand.
GTCTTCATAGTCACTTGATAATCCTGAATTGTCGCGAAGAAAAATGAGTTAATTGTTTTCATGAAACTTCCTTCGTTTTAGTTTTCACTAAAAAATGTTGATTTGTATGGTCGTCCAAATGTTTCAATATTCGCTAAGTTGTATTCGCTGTCGCTAAATCACATTCGCTATCGCTAAATTACATTCGCTGTCGCTAATACTTATTCGCTATCGCTAAATTGTACATTCGCTGTCGCTAATACTCATTTGCTATCGCTAAATTTCATTCGCAGCTGTCGCTAAATTACATTCGCTGTCGCTAATACTTATTCGCTATCGCTAAATTGTACATTTGCTGTCGCTAATACTCATTTGCTATCGCTAAATTTCATTCGCTTTTGCTAAATTACATTCGCTGTCGCTAATACGTATTCGCTATCGCTGATATTCATTCGCTCTCGCTAAATTTCATTCGCTGTCGCTGAGTGTTTCCATTTCATGCGCTAAAAATTAACTCAGGGTATCCCCACACGGGAAAGTTTGTGGAAAGCCGCTAACCGCAGATTTGCATTCAAAAGCATGTGAGATCTCACGATGGCCGACGAAAAGGTATGGAAATGCTCTTCTGAAATTAAAATTTCAGATTTAGCTCGCTTCTAAGCCGTTCCTCAGTGAAAAGCTGGAGCTAGTATACGAAAAGGCTTTCTCCGGGGCTTTGTATGAGCTTAAAGTTTGGCTCATGGCACCATCGTGCTTCGTCGAGGCGGGAAAATACGTTCAGGCGAATGCAGCGGGACTCTGTAAAACGAGGATACGGACGGGTGGATGCGGATGGCGGATGGGGCTTTTTAAAAAAAAAACCAAGAAAAAAGAAAATAGCTAGGATGTTGATACTGTTAAATTTTTTGGTTAATTGCCACCTTCTAAGAAATGCTAGCTTTGGCTATTTTTTTAATTTGAATTAATTTAAATCTTATTGTCAGTCAAACAGCGAAAACGCTATAGAATGTTTTTTCTCGTTTTTCAACCAAAGCAGTCTGAGTTTGCAGAGGAACTCCGTACATTAGTACGACACACCATCCGGCAAAACAACACTTTCATATTCATGAACAGTTACGGGATAATCTAGCCTCCCACTAAAAACGACTGCGTGGGAGGCTAGGGATAATCTGATAAACGGGAAAAGTAATGTATGAGCTCTCAGTCTTAGGCATTATAGATTGGAAATCGTGGTTATTGATCGAACAGACACATCGATACAAGTTATTAAAGATTATTTTAAGATGTCCAAAGATTTGCCTGCGTAGGATTTGCGAACGTGTCATTTTCCTCCCAGGACATGAAATCTGCACACAAGCGACGTTTCCTTTCAAGTTTTAATTTAAAGCAGAGCATGTCTTGAACAATCGAGACGAATTGAAGATCGCGATTTTTTTTGGGGTCCCTCGCTGAAACGAACATGAACTTCTCGTGCTTGAAAAAATGTCACTTTTTTTCTCTGGTAAAATTTTATGGGTTCCATATTTGGACGTTTGCGGTCACGAAAAGTTACGTTTAACCAAGATGTCTGATGTAGAGGATCACGAGTTAGAAAAGACAGTATTCCTCGGTTTATTCAGCAGTGGAACACCAATTTCACCGATCGCGAAAGCTTCAAAGCATCAATCGGTTGGTTAGACAAGTTTAAAAGTCTATTCACAATTAAATTCTGTTTACTTTATTTCGTTCCTTTACATTACTGTCTCGTTAATATTCATATTTTCGATTATCCGGACTATTTATTCAAGTCCCAACGAGTCCGGATAATCGAGGTTCGACTGTACCAAGTTCACGGAGAGGACGACCCCTGACAACTAGGGACTGAAGGCCGCCGCCGAGGCAACTGGGGAAAATCAGAAACTGACCGAAAAAACCTGTTTTTTCTGTCAGGTAAAAAAACTGAATGTTCAAAAAAGGGAAAAACCAAAATCCGCAATGAATATCAAAACCGAAAAGACGCAAAACCCGATCAAAAAAGTCCCCCTATTGTAAGGAAAACTTTGCTTGTGTGCAAATTTAAAGGGAAGAAAATGATACGTTCGCAAATCCTACGCATATAAATCTTTGGACATCTTAAAATAATCTTTTAATAACTTGTATCAATCTGTCTGTTGCCTAACAAGAGCTCGTACAGTACTTTTCCCGTTAATTTAATCAGATTATCCCGTAACTGTTCATGAATGTGAATGTGTTGTTTTGCTGGATGGCGTGTCGTACTAATGTACGGAGTTCCACTGCAAACTGATTTGGTTGAAAAACGAGAAGAAACATTCTAAGGCGTTTTCGCTTTTTGACTTACAATAAGATATAAATTAATTCAAATTAAAAAAAAAATAGCCAAAGCTAGCATTTCTTAAAAGGTGACAATTAACCAATAAATTTAACAGTGTCAACATCCTATTTCTTCTTCTTCTTCTTCTTTTTTTTTTTAAGCCCCCTCCGCCGTCCGCCGTCCGCCGTCCGCCGTCCGCCGTCCGCCGTCCGCCGTCCGACCTCCGCCGTCCGCCATCCGTATCCTGTTTTACAGAGTCCCGTATTTTCCCGCCTTGACGAAGCACGATGGTGCCATGAGCCAAACTTTAAGCTCATACAAAGCCCCGGAGAAAGCCTTTTCGTATACTAGCTCCAGCTTTTCACTGAGGAACGGCTTAGAAGCGAGCTAAATCTGAAATTTTAATTTCAGAAGAGCATTTCCATACCTTTTCGTCGGCCATCGTGAGATCTCACATGCTTTTGAATGCAAATCTGCGGTTAGCGGCTTTCCACAAACTTTCCCGTGTGGGGATACCCTGAGTTAATTTTTAGCGCATAAAATGGAAACACTCAGCGACAGCGAATGATATGTAGCGAGAGCGAATGAATATCAGCGATAGCGAATAAGTATTAGCGACAGCGAATGTAATTTAGCAAAAGCGAATGAAATTTAGCGATAGCAAATGAGTATTAGCGACAGCGAATGTACAATTTAGCGATAGCGAATAAGTATTAGCGACAGCGAATGTAATTTAGCGACAGCGAATGAAATTTAGCGATAGCAAATGAGTATTAGCGACAGCAAATGTACAATTTAGCGATAGCGAATAAGTATTAGCGACAGCGAATGTAATTTAGCGACAGCGAATGAAATTTAGCGATAGCAAATGAGTATTAGCGACAGCGAATGTACAATTTAGCGATAGCGAATAAGTATTAGCGACAGCGAATGAACAATTTAGCGACAGCGAATGTAATTTAGCGATAGCGAATGTGATTTAGCGACAGCGAATACAACTTAGCGAATATTGAAACATTTGGACGACCATAGATTTGTGTTTCAGAGTCACTAACTCTAGAGAACAATTACCTTGCCATTACGGTCAACTGTAATAATAACCACAGCAATGTGACCCTCCATGCTCACTGTAATCTCGGTTACAAAAAAAATCTGCTCTTCAGTTACTATCATTCTCCTCACGAACTCACCATCTTTAGTGTATATTGCCACACACAGGTGCTTTGTTCCTCGTTCCCATCCAGCGACGACAACAAATTCACAAGATGGATGCCATGCAATGCACCAGTACTCATCTTCTTTGGTGTTAATGTTGAATTTACGCTGCTGTTTACCATCTTCGGTGAATATGAACACACAGGAACCATCCAGTGTCATGATCTGGCCATCAGGACCAGCAATGGCAATATCAAATGCATCCTGCAGTATCCCCTCTCCAAAGCTGCGTACATATCTCCCCTCATGCTCGTACACACGCACACTCGTCCAATCTGTCAGAACCAGCACTCTGTTATTGGTGACTGCCAGTCTGCCCCAGTCTCCCCTCACAGGAAACTTGTGTAGTAGGTCAGCGGTATGACTGAATACCTGATATCCATACCTCCACCGCCCGACCAGTACAAAGATGTTGCTATTGTTCATATCAGTGGCGACATCAAAAACACGTAAGCCCGTCTCAGTGTCATTACGTTCAAGGTGAAATTGGAGAACAAACTTTCCGCTGCTGTCAAACACTTTCACACTTTTATCCGAATCGTCTCCTATAATAAACTGTCCATCTGCGTTTGTAGCGATACCTACAGGATACTTCAGCTTGTGCTCCTCTTCACCCTCCTCACCAAATGACCATGGTACACAGCAGTGCTTCATACCTTGTTTCTGCAACACTTTAGAAACTCTTCCATCAAAGAGCGGATCCACTTTCTCCGTTTGTGAAAAATCAGATAAAAACCGTGAACATTAAGGATTTTGAAGGCAAAATAATAGCCGTCGATGCATCATGTTGGCTTCACAAAGCGCTGTCTGTCAGTATGCGCAGAACGGGAAGCTTCGCGAGGTAAGGAACGATATTACGTTATGTTTGAATTGTCTGAATTAAAGTCCTTCGTATTTTGCACTTTTAGTCGTGCACGTGCATTATCCAAATAAGCTTTTAGTTACACTAACACCGATGAATATTTCTCAGCTATTTAGAAATTTGCAGAGGATATATGGAAGTTCTTCTTCGCAATGGAGTGGTTCCATTTCTGGTATTTGATGGGTTACCTTTGCCGGCGAAATCGCTTGAACGAGAAGAAAGGCGAAGGTCAGTTTAAGAGATTTATATGCTATGGAGGTTTGCTTCTTTTATTATTTGTAATTTCTGGTTTACAGTGCAGTGAAATGACACGACGAATGTGTTAAATTAATGTGCCATGTAAAAACAATTTTTTTAAATATCTAGATCTATCTAGATCTATTCATGATGATCTCTTGACGTAGAAGAATCTTTCTGTTGTTAAGGCTTCGAGATGCACGGTTACAGGAGAGTGAGGCCCTTGAAAACATGGGTAAAATACAGGATTCTTGGAGCAAGAAAAGTCAAGCCGTCGGTGTTGTTTACGAACACATTGCTGGTTTAATAGAGGTGAGAAAAAATGTTCTAACAAAGAAACAAACAAAGGCGGATCTAAGCTGTTTATTTTCGCTTGTTACAGATTTGTATCGAGAAGGATATCCGGTATGTTGTGGCTCCTTTTGAGGCAGACGCTGAACTGGCGTATTTGTCAACAAGTGGGCATGTGGATGCTGTGCTCACTGAGGATTCTGACTTACTAGCTTATGGCTGCAAAAAGGTACCAGTCAGCTAGAAAAAATAATAGCATACATTTAGATGTTCATTTATATTGAAGTTTGTGACTTAGTTTTGACCAGTTTTTGGCACACATGAATGTACATACAACTGTTTGCGAATATGGCTTTAATGTTGTATTAGAGCTATTGTTTGAGAGCACTAGCCAGATTCAACAAACTAGTGAAAGTGCAGCAACAGAACAGACTTGCTCTGTAAAGAAGTTTACCTTTAGAAGCAGATAGATATATAGTGTAAATCAAAAATACAATGTCAATCTCTCTGTATATTTTTTCGCATACACCACACACACAAAAAGGATAGTGAGTACGTTTTGATTGACTATTCAAACTCAAGGTGAAGGTAATATGTTCTCCTAGCAAACAAGCTGGCTGCTCACTTTGAATTGCATTTGTCAGAATTTAAAAATCAATGTACGGTTGGCTATTCAACTATGTGGTATATACTAAAACAGTAATTCATCCATCCATTCCATCCACTGATTGATTGATTGATTGATTGATTCATTCATTCATGCATTCATTCATTCATTCGCTCACTCACTCACTCACTCACTCACTCACTCACCTCACCTCACCTCACCTCACCTCACCTCACCTCACTCCCTCCCTCCCTCCCTCCCTCACCCATTGACAGCATGGGAATCAAGAGAGGATGAGGCACAATTTTCTATGGCTTGTGGAGAGTATCCTTTACTTAATAATAATATTACTATTGATCACAAATTTTGGAAAATAGGAAAACCTTGGGAGGGGTGGTTACTTGTTTATTCAAGTATAGTGTTTTCACTGGGAGTGGGAGGTGCCTTCAAAATCCTAAGACAGATAGGGTCCTTCTGACAATCAAACAGTTTTTCATATACCTGTTACAAACTTTGCAGAAGCAATAATCTTGGTTTTCTTGTTTGTCTGGGAATTTTTAAGAGCTGATTTGTGTTCAGTGTGATCAATACTCTACTTATTTGTTGTAATCATGGCATAAAAACTTACTCCTATGCTGGAGTGAAGTGCATACATGTAGAAAGATATGTGGGTCAAAAGCTTAAAATATAATGATTGTTGTGTTTGTGTTAATATTTTAAGGTAGATAAAGTGCTTTGTTCTTAACTCAATTAGATTTTCTCATTCTGACTGTGTGGCAGATTTTGTTGTCGGAAATATTGACATGGTCACCATGGAAAAGAAAAACGCATTTCCAACTCACCGGGTGAGAACATACAGCTGTATTAAAGTTTATAAGGTTACATTTTGGAGTACTTTTTTTGGCAAACACTCTTTTTAATTCATTTGTTGTTACTTGACATGTTTTGGTAGCACATGCAGTTCTTGGTACAGCTCACATATGAAAATATGCATATCAAGGTGTTGGTAAATAATGAATTCATGTTTCCCTTTTATATGTGTTGCAGGTCACTTTAACTTCAACAGACCCACCATCTGATGTTTCAGGAAGTGAACCTGAACCACAACAAGAAGGTAAAGGCATGTTTTTTTATTTTATGTACCTTTTGTTGATTGAATTTGCATTTAAGATTTCTCCAGTTGTCTTGATATAGTTGACTTGTGTTTATAAGGAATGTCTTGATTAGCTTTCCATTGCTGGTTTTCTTTTCTTTGTATAGGTAAATTCATAATATATATTACACCCAAACCTAATGCATATTTATACATTGAGCACTCCTAGTATAAGTGAACAATTTACTGTTATTCATTTATTTCATTAAATATAATATTTTTTTAACATTTTCAGGAGAAGGGGACATTCCTGATCCTATGGATGTGCATATTGAAGACCTAGAGGATGGTTTGTTGAAGTGGAAGATCCCTTGTTTCCCAGTGATGGAAGTGGAATTCAAACGTGCTTGGGCTGTCATTAATGGGCAACGACAGAAGATCCTTTTGTCGAAGGACAGTACAAGGTTAAAGTGCCCAGTGAATGTACGCTGTACTTCACATTGCACTATAACCATAAGTAGAGAAAATTATTTTGTTTGTTGGAAGCACCAAGAAGTTAAAGATAACATTAGTCCAGAACACAATGACCCAGAACAGTTGGATTTAATTCCAATATCTCAAAACTCGACTAATGTAACACATACTCTGCCTTTCAAAGTTATGGGTGTGGCCTACTCTAAAGAGGCACAGGATCATTTAGAGGCTGCCTATGATCATTTGTACGTTGCAAAAGAAATTGTTCATGCCAAGCTGTTTCCAGAGCCTGAAAATGCTCATGACAACAAAGCAATTGCTGTGTCAATTAAGTATAATGATGATTGGTGTAAAGTTGGTTATATTGCTGCCGAGCTAACCAAATATCTACATGCAGTGTGGTCTGATGGCTTGGATTTTGAAGTCACTGTAAAGCATATAAAATTTAGGACTAGTTATCTGAAAGTAGGTTTTTATATCACTATTAACCTTACCAGGAAAGGAGAATGGGAGCCTGAAGTGATCAGAGCTGCCAAGAAAGTTCAGTGAATGGCTTTGTGACGGTTATACTCTAGAGAAATTTCTGTATTAAAGTTGTCATAATGTAAAAAATGGACAGCCAGTCTGTATGACCTCCATATTGTAGAGCACCACAAAAATGGTTATTGTTGACATGTACATATTAATAATGTAAGTGCATAAGGATTGCAACAAAGTTACTAACGAAAAAAATAGAACCCCACCAATTCTAAGCACTCTGAAACTTGAACTTGTAGACTTGGCATTTACTTAAGGAAAAGTATTTACACCAAAAAGTGCAGCAAAATGCTATTCTGCTGCTGCAATGTTTATATCAAAAATTGTTTCTTCAATAAAATTTTTATTTTTAACTTGCGAGTCCAGTTCATATCTACCATGGGTAAATGCATTAATAATGCCTATTCCTTCTTAAGATGGCCGACCAAACTCAACGGGTGGGAGAGGCACAGGTGCTCGATGAAAATTGGCCCTCACAGTTAGCTGGTTTTTCTGAGGCAGTGACGCTCTGTCAGCTACGAACACTCCAGGATCCCCTCGTCTGGACAGAGTTACTCTGTCGAGGCGTTCTATCCCTTCTTTGGATGGCTCGTTGAAGGATGGTAATGGAAAGTCTCTATAACGTGTCTGGCTTCCAGTCCAATAATAAAAAGGCAAATTGGGGTCACTCTTCTTGGAAAACTCGTTCATTATTTTGGGGAATTCATCATAAAATTCTTTTGTGTCAAAAACAAGACCAATCACCTCATGAAAAAGGGCAATTATCCCTTCAACATCGTCTGTGGAGGAAGCCCTTGGGTGTTCAGGGGGCAAATCTCTCTTGGTGTACTCCTCTCTGCGTTGCTGGCGTGTTTCCAGATTAGCTACTAAACCAACAATGATCTCTCTGGTCATACCACATATTCCCTTGATTGGCCTGCAAAATGCAAGAAAAGCATACTAAACATTTTGACTTTTTTGTCAATAATGCAGTATAGAATTTTGTTTAAATGTTTTTATGGAACAACACATTGGTTTTTGTTCTGTTCTGTGATCAACCAAAAAAATTACATTATCCCAGAGTCTCTTCTGGCAACCAACCACCGACAAAGAGTCACAAAAATTAGAGGCCCAAGATTGAGAGTAATTCAAGAAGTGGCCCCTCTTGAATAAGTGTCCTCTAAATTAAGCATACTAAATTTGCAGTTACAAGTTACCTGTTCACGTCAATGGTGGAGTAGTCATGATCCTGATCCAGATATGGCATCCAGTCTTTAAGCAGCCATGTCATCATATCTTTGCAATACTGTGCCCGGGTCTCCTCACTGAGGCCACGTCCATCAACTGCCTTGTGCCAGTTGTGAATGATTGATAGTATCTTTGCCTCAGCATGATAACAATTTTTCTCCATAAAGCTGATCACCCCTTTGGATATTAACCGCTCGCAATCTGGAACAGACTGTTTGTTTTTGCCTGTTAGTGCCTCGTATGTCAAGCCAGTATCTGTAATTGATCAAATAACAAAGAATCTGAGTAAACGACAATAGAACCTTGCAGTATCTGGTGCTTAAGTTTTGTCTCAGGATCTTATAAACAGCTTGGTTTTCATTCATCTACAAGCATAGATATTTCTTATTTTAAGTAGGCTTGTTCTCAAGGTTTTCATCCAGAGGTTTGCCAAGAAAAAGCAACTAAACACCATGATAACAAGTCTAACTGGAAACCGTTTACATTCACAAATATTATAAGAAACAAGGGTTAATTTTGCCCTCAAACGAGCTTCCTTCAACTTCAGGGAGTTTGTGCAACCAGACAGGCCACTGAAATTCAGGACAAGGTTATTGGTCTAATATATCAAGTATGGGTACTACATACATGTATAATCATGTGACTTAAATTCAAACCTGGATCATGAAGGGCATCCCTTAGAAATTTTACTTGGAATCCAGGTATGGACCCTTCTCTCAAACAGCCAACAATTCTTTTGAGCAAATGGTTATGGTCCTCTCGCTGACGAAGTTTCTCCTGGGTCTCAGCATCAACCTCAGGTACCACCAGGTTGTTTCTGAACTCGATTCCTTTTTCTGCTTGAGACTTGATCTCATGTCTAAACAGGTAAACAGCCATAATTGACTTCAAGCAGTCTGTTGCCTCCTCATCTTTTCCTGTGACAAACATTTTCAAATTAATTTTCTCGTTAGAGCACCTTACTTTAAAAAAAAGTAAAGTTGTTTGCAATGATTATTTACCGGTTGAGCAGGAAAGTGTGCAGTATTGATCAATATATTGATACTTCTTGCTCATCAGAAAGAAACCTTATAACATTATTTAGTATCATACTTGGTTCATGTTGCTAATTTATTTCAATTATGTACAGTATTACATGGGTTTACATTAAATGAAGCAAACATTATTTTTTTTTATTTCGGCAAGCACCTTCGATCCAAGTGCATGGCTCATAGTCTTCAGGAAACATCTTCTTTCGTAGAAGACGGATGGCCTCCTCAAAGGGGATCCCTTCATTTACAATGGTTTCTTGTAACCAGAGCACATCATCAAGTGGAACAGCTGGATGGCACTCCAAACGAATACCTGCAAATAGCAATTGAAGCAAATTGTAAAAAAGTGGCTGATTTTTACAACAAAACAAATCTATTAAAAAAATAATGGGCAGTTCATTAGAAAAGGGCATTTTCTGTTCTGGGAATCAAATATTGGAAAAAACAGGTAAACTGTATGAGGTCATGTTTTACACCATCCGAACTACAAACATCTACACAACTTCCATAGAACAGTTACAGTTACAAGTTGTTTATCATGTTGTAGCTCATTAGTCTATTCTTCTTGATGTCCACGTCCGAAAATTATAAGTTAACAATTACTCGCCTAAGGCTCAGTAAATATTGTCAAATATTTACTTCACCTACTGCACATTAAATATTCACCAATATATTTACTTTGCCTTTTGACAAATGATTGTTAAATATTAATAAATAAAACTTTTAGCAGCAATAAAAAATTGGTGTATGTATTATGTATAATCACAGGAAATATGAACAGCAACCTTATATGAAATGCTATGAGAAATACCTTGTGCATTTAGTCTCAAATATTTTGCAATCTTTGACACTGGTGTTGATTTTGCCTTCTGCCTTGCATCACTTATAAGTTGTATGATAGAAATAGGACACTCACTGCCCATGGTGCGGAGAGAATTAAATTCTCCATCAGTAACAAATCCTTAAAATAAAATGAAAATAGCAAGAAAACTGAGTGAAAGACCAGGTAAGGTAATGAGGGCATCTTTAGCACATACGTTGGATGTTTGAATCACTAAGCCACATGCAGAACCCTTTAAACATATGCATTGTAACTGCACTTGTTACAGAAAAGAAACAACAAGGAGGGCTCCAAGGTCACCAGACAGTACCGCTCAAAAGTAAGTTACCACCCTCTCAATAACAACAACAATAACAATATCAGTGACAATAAAATTAGGAATATTTTCAGTTGGTGAATTCACTGGGAAATGTTTGTTCCATAACACACCTGGCCTCCATTCTGCTTAAAACCACAGTTATTACCACTGAGGAAATAATGTACAAAATTATACAGTAATAATTATTAGATAGTGTCATTACCAACAACAGTCATTCCCACACCAACCATGACTTTCCTCAACTCTTCATAAAGTTCCCGCAATTTAGAATCCTTCATTCCTTTAAGTGGCATCACTTGTACTGGCAAAGCATAAGGTTTTCTATTCCTGCTTTCGTCCGCTATCATGAAAACCATCAAGTGTGTTGCCGCCACCCGCTTCTTCATGAACAGCTGCTTTGTGTACAGGAGAAGGGATGTGCGGAATTCCTGAAGATCTTTGTCTACATCATGTGCTGTCTCCAACTCAAGGCAAGCCTTCTTTAGTTCAATTACTTTTTTTAGCAGGTCTTGAAACCCTACTAAGTCCCATGCAAGTCCCATCAGCAGTGACTCAGATGGGCTATTTTTGCTTCTGTGCTTCTCATACTTGGTGCGTGCATCTACCTCTCCTTCCCGCAGAAACTCCGAATCATTATCAAGAATTGTGGAAAGAATCCTCAGATCTTCCAGCAAGACATCAGATCTGTCCTTCAAGCCAAGAAGCCTAGCAAATTCCCTGCGGTTCTGATATTCAGCCCTGCAGTTATCCAACTCGCCATCATCAAGGTTTTCATCTCCAGCCCACATTCCTTTTACACTTTCTCTCAAACCTTTGCGGACATCACAAGCATCTGCCTTTATCCACCATCTTCCACATGGGTTACTTTCATGTGCATTCTTCAGAGCTTTCACCTACAAAGAAAAGAATATGTGTGTGCTCAAAAATTGCCTTGGTGCTGGTGAGGAAGCATAGTTTATATAACACTATAATTATGAGATACAAGGCTGTGCTCTAAGAAAAATTACAGGGAACCCGAAGGCTCCCTTGTATCAAATCCATGGTTCCCAGCACTGTAAAAAAAAAAAAAAAAAAAAGAAAAAAAAAAAAAAAAAGAAAGAAGGCTTTCCTAGTCAAGTGAAGACAAAAGTTAGTTGCCCCTGGCAACCAGGCTCTGCTAGCGATCAACTGACTATGGGAACAGATGACAAAGAATGTATGAATGTTATAATAACTCATTATTACAGTTCACTGACAATTCTTTTTCTAGGTATCACAAACCCACATCAGATAACATTGACCTGATCATGCACTGTGCCATAAACGTACTGACTGATGAATGAATACTCCAACTAGTGCTAAAGATGACATTGAAAGGTGGCAATATTAGGCTCTAAATGAGTACAGTGTTCATGTAGTGAAAAGTAACAGACTGACCCCGTATCAGAACATAAACCCTGGAACAAAAACTTGAGAGAAGATCTGCATATACCTGGATAGAAGCATCTCTCGAAAATCCAGCCAAGCTGATCCGCTTTTTAAGCTGTGTTGGTCCTAAGCCAGCAACATTTACAAGTGCCTGGTAAATAAATTTACAAGAAAAATAAAAACACACCAGTTATTATAACAGTAATTGAATGGGAAAACCACCTGACCTACATGTACAAAGTTAATAAAAATATGCCACAAAAGTATAAAATATATATAATACACAGTATCCTAGGGACTTGGACTTATTCTCATACATGGATTGAGGACAATTTCCTTTTTTTTAGAAGAAGGAAGAAGTGTGTATTAATAAGTTTCATTTTCCTGATTAGTTACCTTTCCTGGTTTGTAGATACCACTATTTTGAGACTGTCTTCCTTTTTGTTGGGTGAGACCATGTCTTTTATCCATTGCTGATGGGTCTGCGCCATGTTCTAAAAGCTCATTCACTTCGCTGCTACTCAAATTCGACCACAGTGTGCTGATATCAAATTCCTTTCTTGTATCCAAATTTGAGATCTGACTAGCACCAAACACAACATCTGAACCACTCTCATCAACCATGCTAGCACCCAACACAACATCTGAAGCACTCTTATTAACCCCACTAGCGCTCAACAAAACATCTGCAGCGCTCACATTAACCCCACCAGCACCCAACACAACATCTGAAGTACTCTCATCAACCCCGCTAGCACCCACCACAACATCTGAAGCACTCTCATCAACCCCGCTAGCAACCAACACAACATCTGAAGCACTCTCATCAACCCCGCTAGCACCCAACACAACATCTAAACCACTGTAATCAACCCCACTAGCACCCAACACAACATCTAAAGCACTCTCATCAATTCCGCTAGCACCCACCACAACATCTGAAGCACTCTCATCAACCCCGCTAGCACCCAACACAACATTTGAAGCACTCTCATCAACCCCACTAGCACCCAACACAACATCTGAAGAACTCTCATCAACCCCACTAGCACCCAACACAACATCTAAACCACTGTCATCAGCCCCGCTAGCACCCAACACAACACCTGAAGCACTCTCATCAACCCCAACAGCACCCACCACAACATCTAAACCACTGTCATCAACCCCACTAGCACCCAACACAACACCTTCGGCACCCACATTATCCCCTGCATCAACCAACATGACTGCAGGGCTCACATCACATGACACATCCTCTATGCCTGAAACTGCTAGTGCCTCAGAGAGAATATCATTTGACACAGGTGCATCACCAGCAGTTGCCACATTTTCCTTAACAGTTCCAGGAGTACAATCATCCTCATCGTACTGCCACATAGGGCCTCGATTCAAAGCAATCCACTTGTGGCCAAAATGTGCCAGCATAGTTTCTTGCCAGACTGCATAATGGGTTTCCATTTCCAGTTTCACAGCTGACTCTGCATGGAAGAACCGTAAGTTGTAATCAATTAATCCAAAGGGCATTCGGTCAAGTTTAAGCTTATCTTCAGAGAGGATCTTCGCAAAAATGTACAACAGATTCTTCTTCCCATTACGAAACAGGGTGTTAACACCAGATATCACTGTCTCAATAATGTCACCATGAATAAAATGTAGAAAGTTCAATCCATATGTGCTCTCGATAAAAACCTTGAGCAGGTAGGTGATTAGCTGCAACTGCATTCGCTTTGTCATTGCGGTCTTAAACATCAGTACTAATTTCACTATAAGGTCTCCAATACAAACATTTCCTTCAAGGTGTGATTTTACAGACGGAGAATGACCAAAGATTGGTGAGAGTGGCTGGTCCTGCTGTTGCAAGTTCTTTGGTGTCTGTGGAGTGCTGGTTACAGGCATCTCAAAGTAGTCCACCCCATAGGCATCCTCTGCATCACATAATGAGGGATAGGCTTTCTTCAGGTGTTTGGTCACTCGTGTACGGCATGAGGATCCTCATATTAAGAAAAAAAAAATTTACATACATGAGATGCACACTATCAAAACCCCTTGGGATCAACACTTCAGACACTACATAAATGGCACCAAAATTTGGATAACAACACTTTGTACATCCTTAGTATCGTGTAAATGAGGAAAGGATTTTTAATGTAAATGCAAGGCTTAGGATGTATAAGTTTCGTTATTCAAATGCTGACACCATTCGTGCACAGTTTTTAAGGGGTTGGGTGTTTGAAATCACCTGTAAAATTCATATACAGTGAAAGGTAGCATCATCTTTTGGCACATTTATTTCGTTCACTATTATCTCCTTGCGCAGTAATCTCGCTGTGAACCTGTTCTTTTTTTTTTTCACATTTATAAGAGTGGAGAGGGGTGGTTGCTTTTGCAAGGTTCAACTGTAGGCTACCGACATTCACATTCCTCCAATAAGTAATAAATTTTATAGTAAAGGGCACATGTACAGTCTCTTACCTGAACGTTTTGGCAAATTAGTTGTTTCTGAAATAGCGTTTGCACAGCTTTCCCAAAACTGTTCATCTTTCGTATTGGGCCACCCATTTGATGCAGCACCATCCCAGTATAACCCAATGTACTGTATGAGAGCCTGTATCTCCTCAGAGCACCACACTTTCGGCTTTTCTTTTTCTTCAGAGCTCACAGTTGGGTTGCCTCTGCCAAACAGTGTTTTCCTTATGTTTCGTTTAGGCTGATCACGAGAACCTGGATCTTGAAGTTTTTTAGGCATTTTATTTCCTGGTTTTCCAGGGGTATTGCCAGAACCAGGTCCATGCCCCCTTTTGTTATTCATGACAACTGAGTTGAAAAAAAAAAAAAACTACATTTGTACAGAGTCCATAATTTAACCCCACAGCATAAGAGAGAATATACAATTCTATATTTAGCAGCAAAGCATTTAGGCAAAGGATTATATAGTAAAATCTCGACGACAACACACTTATACATGCCCAGATCTGAGCTAGCAAAAGTTCTATCTTACTAATACCCATTTAATGTCCATAAAAAACGATCAAGGTGATTCTAGATTATATCCTAGGGTGAAATAATTGTAATTGCGGAAATTTTGGATCTCACTTCACACTAGGCTTCGAGCGGCTTCAAGCACTATCATATAGGCTGAAAAGGTGACAAGTCTTCAAAATTGGCAAACTTCAAGTTCAAAATTCAGGCAAAAAGCGAGGGGCGCCCAGGGGCGCCCTCAAAGGTTTACATTTCTATGCCTTTTTTTTTATACTTCTGCAAAATTTTAAGAACTTTGGACGGGTGAATTATGAGAAAGAGCTCTCTTTTGGTGGGGGGTTTAGACAATGGAAATCGGTAGCTATAGTAGCGATTATTTTCTTCGTCTAATTCTGTCAAAAATATTGGCCGTTTGATAACAGAGTTCAGAAAAACTGCTAGAAAAAGACTTTAAATTTTAGAAACCAAACATTTAGCAGAGAAAGGTGCTCAAACAGTTTAGAAAAAGTGTTTTGCTTACCTCCAAAAATCGCGGCTTTGCCGGCTATTTCGTCGCCATCTTGAATACGTCACAAAATAATGCTTTGCGATCGTAGCGTCCACACCACCTGCACTTTCTCTTTCCCGGTATCAACACAAGGCCAGTTGTTTGCGGACAGCTGGTTGTTGCTAAAACTGACCATCAGAATAACATCGTAGATGGTGCGATTCACATGACAAGTAGCAGAAATGATCGCCCTTCGTTCTTCTTTACTAAACCGAGCCCGGAAGCCTCTATTAAGCTCGACAGTAAAACATTCCTTAACAGATGACAGACTGTGTAGCTCTTCAATGCACACTCTACACGCTGCTAATGCGATCTCGGGATCGTCCACTGTCTCCAGTATTGTCGCCATTACTCGATATTGCATGGCCAGTACGCGATCAGACAATTCCAAAGCTTCATTAGCGAATGCTTCTGTTGCTTTCCTGCGTGTTTCTTCGAATCTCTTTTTGGCATTTGAAAGAACCTTCAATGCTGACTCATCCAGGTCAGTAAGCTCCAGTTTTCTTATTTCTTTTGCCAGAGAAACTGCTTCAGCACTAGCTGTTCCAGCTGCTGCTTCTTCCTTTATCGTGCTGTGCTCCCTTCTGCGCCTTGCCTTATCAAACACTTCATACAGGAATTCGATTCCTTCTTTAAAGAAGCTGATGCTTGCTGACAAATCTTTTCTTGCCAAGCCCTTCAACTGCGACTTGATATCGTCGATTTCACGCACGATCAAGCCACGGAATTTCTGATCTGTTACGTCGCCATCCTTCAACTTTTCTGCTGCTTTATCCCTTCCTTTATTCACGAGCAAGCCGATGGTGGCTTTAAACACAGCCGTTATTATTGAGGACATCACAGCTAAACAGAAAGCCTAACAATGCTAACAGTTGTATTCTATGAGCGAACAGTGCTTGTTAATGATTAGCTTGTTTGTTGTGTAATTTCCGTTTTGTGAGTTCAGAAGATATAGGATCGTGTTGCAGTTCAGTTTTCCCGTCGTTTTCGAAATAGACAGACACATTTTTTAGAAAGAGTGAAAGAATCAAAGCGTTTATTTAAGGTACAGGAGAGGAGAAAGAGTTTTTATGTAATCACAGGCGGCCCAAGCTCAAGCTGTGAGTTGTGGTGATCATCTTGCGTAATAACCGTCACGGAGCAAATTTAAGAGTTTGTATGGGAATATTTACGATCGGGTTTAGGAGGTAAAAATTCCAAAAATTTCTCAATAAAAATTACATACCTTGTTTATACGGTGTACTGTTTGTTGTTTCTCTGTCTCCTTTTGCTGATTTGAGGTCATTTTAGCCAGTTATCGTTTCCCGGGTTTCACACTCCTACGAGAAGGGCCTGGTCTGGTGGAGTTCTAGTAAATGCTTTCTCGTTCTTATCAACATTGGAGTTCAAGTTATCTCGAGCTCCGCTCGCTACAGTAAAAACTCTTTCTCACTCAACTCAGCTGTGTACGTAACTTACGTCTGGAAAAAAACAGTGGTTAGAAAAAATGAATTCGGACGATGACCTAGTCGATCTTGAAAGTGCTGAAGCCAGCCAACCATTAATGAAACGAAAACAGACCTTGAAAGGAAAGGAGTATCAAACACAATTGTATCAAGATCAAAGGTCGTCCGCGCAAAGGAATTGGCGTAAACAGCTAAACAAAATAGAAAATTGTCTCGCCGATTCAACCAATCCAGCTAAGCTGCAAAGCAAAAGAATGTTTTTAGGAGCAAAAATGGACATCTTGGAACGGCTCGATGAAGTATTAGACGACTTGTAGTGAAACGTGTTGCGCAACAGAAATTTGAGATCTATTCGGACGCGCTTAAGGTGGCCGAACACAGTTTGCGCGCGCTTTACAGATTCTGTTAGTGATGCTATTAAGCCCACGCTAGGGTTGTGGTAAGCAAATACTATCGACCACTCGATTTTATACCAAAAGGTAAGTTTTGTTCTTAAAATAACTTAGTTTCTTGTTTGTGAATCCTTCTTCATTTATCGCCGAACAAAGAAATTGAGTTCACAATGAGCTAAGCCTTTTTGTACGCCTTTCATCTTTCTGAGAAACCCTAATAAAAAGCCACGCATGCGCATTTGAACAAAAAATTGTGACTGGTTATTTTAATGGAAATAAACTGTTTTCTAAGGAACCGCTCGTTAGAATTTCGTGAAATTTGACAAAACAGTAGTTTTCTAAAAGCGTAACTTGCCTACAAACCAAAAACAAAATCTAACAGAGGGTATCTTCAAAAAACATTAAAGTGCAAAACCAACAAATACAGGAGATCTGTCTGTTAAAATTACATGAAAGCAGCGTCACTATGTCAGTATTTTGTGGATTTTTCTGGATACAAAATATGGAAAAAATCTAACGAGTGCATTTTCTAAAAATTAAGAAAAACCATTATTTGTGGACGGTTAATAGCTTGCTGCGTTGCCATGGCGACGGCACCTTGTTCAACAAGAAGTATCAAAATTTATTCCTTCTTAGTTAATCTTGCACCATGCTAATTTCGGGTACTCAGAAGTACGTAGTTTTCAAATAATGTTTACTAACACCTGTGTAATGGAAAAACTGTGTTCGGCCACCTTAAACGATTAAAAATCAAAGAATAACAGAGCTTAAAAAGTTACCGTGTACCTTCACCTTCAGAGAGGAAATTTTTGGATTTTAATTTTTTTAGATAAAAATAAACTTCCCAGTACGTTTTTGCAAACAAGAAAAGAATTTTCGAAAAAGAGTTAGTATTTGCCGAGAAATTGGGACGTAAGCGATTTCCACCGGACTGGTTAAATTTTACTTTGATTGACAGCATATTGCTGGCAGTGTAGCCACCCGTTTCAATATTTGCGCGAACGGTCTTTCTATAGTCTTGAATCCCTCACGTCCTTGCACTTCGAATATCCCTGTATTTAGTGGAAGAACTTGCGTTTGTTCGAGTACGACACTGGCATAAAAGAAGACAAAAGCTTTAAGCTACCCTTTAAAGTAGGTAAAGGTCTTAATTTCTTCCAGCGAAGCGAATATTTGGAGACAGCTGTCACAGTGATTTGGGCATCCCCGAGGTTTTGGGCACCCCCGTACCCAAATCCCTAGTGATATGGGTATCCCCGGTAGGGATGCACAAGACACTGACAGCGTAAAATACAGCAGACAGGGGCAGACGAAGTGTTGTCTAAATATTTGTTTTATCAACAGAGTCGATGACTAAATGTAAATTGGCCACCATAAAGAGATTCGAGTGCTTACGTTTCGAGCATTTTATAGCCCTTCGTCGATCTCACGAGGGGCCAACCCTCTATACGTAATCACTCGAATGTCTTCACCGTGTCCAATTCGTTTCCCACCGAGCAGCACCACCACATGTACAGTATCTTATCCTGTTGTAGGCATTATTTTACGCGAAATGAAAATAAGACGTCGCTGAATATAGTCACAGTTTCATCTGACCCCCATCTGCAAAGTGTCTTTTTTCCCTACTACGCACTGAATTTGACTTGTGCAAACATGTGTTTCGTACAAAATCTTTCCAATGCAGGTAAACATAGATTAAGCTGGGAATTTCAATCGGTACAGCTGTCACGCAATATGAAGGTCGCCTGAATGTCAAGTTTTCTGTTCTCAATTGATGTTTACTCATTTGCCTGAAATAATATAAATCGCTACGGGTAAAGACGAGAATGAGATAAAGCCGTCCACTGTATCGTACAAAGAACGAAAAACAAACGAAAATAAAACTTAATATAGGCAATCAAACTGATTAAATGAGTATAATCTGTATAATAACATAAAGTAGGGCAAACTGAAAGAATCGGGAGACCTAAATCCCTTAAGTGAAGCCTAGCTAGTGATATTTCGGTCCCATATCAGTCGCTTCATGGTAGAATCGGCCAACAGGAACAAAATCTGGAGGGTTACTCAAAAAATGAAATCAGCTTTAAAAATCGGCTTTATAAGGTAAAGGAGAGTGAAATATATGGGATACCTAAATCCCTAGTGTTATGGGTATCCCCTTCCAATATGGCTTCGTTGTGGAATCGGCGGACAGGAAAAAAAAATCTCAAGGGTAAGATAGACTGTATAAACTGAAAACGTTGACATGAATACTCAAGAAGGGAAATCAGCTTTGAAAATCGGCTATAGAAAGTCAACTGAGAATGAAATATATGGGATACCTAAATCCCTAGTGATATGTCAGTATTAGTGTAATGCATATGTATACTATAGTTTGCGGTAGTCCCCTTCATCGCAGAAACGCCAAAACAAAAAAATTCAAATTATCGCTTCATTGAAAACGAGAAACCTAGCTGTTGTACACATCAGCTTTATGAAGTAAGAGGGAGTGAAAGATTGGGCTAGTGTCTCTATTGGGTAGTGATATGGCTATCCCCATCTCATATGTCTGTCGAATGGGAAATAATCATTAAACTTCCATAATCACATGTCAAGAAAAATCTGAAATCAATAGAATAGGTTATAAATGTAAAATTTTATAGTGGCTTGATAGGTCAGTACATGAACCAATACAATTCCTCTACTCAAGGGAGCTATACATAAATAAAGATGTGCTCAAGGTCGGAAAGATTAAAGACGTAAGAGTAAACTCTGCACTACAATAGCACATTTCTTTCTCTGCAAAACATAACATACGTAATTGTCTTAAGTAGCATCTCCTTGAATATACATTTGAACTGCGGATGAAAGATTTAATATAGGAAAGACCCTCACAGTTATTTAACCATTTAACCTCTGTTTAACATCTTCAGTTTCTTTTGAATTTAAGGTGACTGGTAACAGTTTCCAGCATTCTTCAGCACTTCTACTCTGATCAGTGGATCAATACTACCACTCTTTTTCAGTTAACGCTACAACAATGGTATCAAATAAATTTCCAATCATTGGTGAGCAAGTCATAGTCTTTCTTCACGTTACAAGTTACCATAGCAACGTTATTACGTGGGAGAAACATCCATAACTATTGAATTGTACTCAGCATGTGAAGATTCAACTTTCAACACTTGTAGGAGCGGTTTCCGAGCCACCTTACATTTTCGAAGAATTAAACTAACTCTGAAAACAATTTCATGCGTTTTCGAACTTAGCAAAAAGTTGTATTTTAACATGCTAATTACAAGGCGACGAAAAAAAGATGGTTACCGAGCTCGTTTTAGAGTTGCTAAAACTTAAAGCTAAAATTATGTGTTTTTATTAGGTTAATTTGCGTCAAGAACTTGTTTACCAATCATAGGGAAATTGTTTGACGCATTATTATTGCATAAACTGAAAAACAGTATTGTTTCATCAAAGAAGAAGTGCTGAAAAGTGTTGAAAACCGTTATTTCCAGCAAATTTTAGCATTTCTACACCAGCCTATTTTTTGTAACAATCGGATTCGCCCGGGATTAGCAAATCAAGTCTTTTACATTCATACATTACCGCTACCCAAGCTACTTTCAGCTTCAATTTGGGAAACTTTAAACTGAGATAATTATTATTTGCAAGATAGTAAATTCACTTTGCGTAGCGCCACAAAATTTCACCAGTGACGTAAGTCATACGATTGGCTATCGTTTTGACCGTTGGGCCAGAATCTGCCTTTCTGTCCCAGCGCAAGTGGACCGGAAAACGACGTGTTAACTCTTGTTCAAGGGCACTTGAGACTTCTTCTGAGGCATTTAACCGCGCGTTTAAACTTTGTCGGAAGCTTGCTCCCTTTTGATCTTCCTCAGCTATCTCTTCCGTAAGGTTTATGAAAGCCTGAAAACCTCGTTTACCACCCTGACCAAAGTCTGAGTGCGCTTCTTCACTCAATTCACAAGCTTGCTTGATGATCGTTTCCATCTCTCCTTTTTGTTCCAGCTCGTCAATCATTGCTTTTACTTGCTTTTGCGTTACTTCTTCTTCCGTTTCACTGGTTTGGGAGGGAAAATTATGGTATATTTAGTATAATTTATACTGTTGCGACGTCTGCGAAAATTTTATTCATAACTTCAAATACATGCTTAAAAGGCAGATGCACAATGCTCCAATTTTGTTTGACAAACTTTGCTGCATAACCTCTCCTTATTACATAAAACGTATTTGATGAGGTCACAGACCTGCAAAGAAATGTCGTGGCACCAAAAAATATTCTCATTTGATTAAACAAGTTAATGAAACTCAGGTTAATTTTACAGCTTAACAACGTTGTATATGTACAAGCATCGACAAATAATACGGCTGCTGGCTGTTTAATTCTCTGTTGGAGGTACAGTTTCTTAAATCCAGACCTAAGTTGTCTGAGTCTCCAACAATCAGAATAATCGCCCCCTCTTGGCGAGAAAAATAACAATCATCTCTTGCAGCTATTATCCGTGGAATTTGTACAAGCTAGCAGAATCACTAACTACTTATCCTTCAACCTACAATACCACTACCGCTGCCACTACTACTGCCACTACCGCTACCGCCACCACTACCGCTACACCTCAACTAGCACTGCCACCACTACCATTACGATAGCAGAATTCACCCTGTTGATGGCTTACCCCAGATTTTGTCGCTTTGCTTTTAGGCGTTCTGGCATCAACCATTCTGAAGACTAATATTTTCTCTGTCAAAATTGAAAGGTTTATAAAATTAAAACCACAGAGCCGAGAAAAGAAAAGGATCATCTTCAAAACTAACGTGCAAATAAAATCATTTACTTTAAGCTGAGATCTGCGTTGTAGTTGCATTGTTTTTCCTTTTTCTTTTCCAACCGAAGGACTAACAGCTTCTGGAAGCGATGTCTTTTACTCAGCTCTTCATTATCTGGATCAGAGTCCACCAGGTCTTCTTTTTCTTCAATCTGAGGGTTTTGGTTCCTGAATTAATAAACAAAACCAAAGCAAAGTTTTTCCTTTGCCCACCAATACATAGGTCTCTACAGTGGCATCTGTTCAGAAAGCGCAAAAGGTGTTTAAGCTGAGACATACGCCCTGTGCAAAAATGGAGGACATTGTATTATTTGGTGTGCATCAGATTCAACTAGCCGTCACTAGCCTTGTTCAAGGTGAAATATTCCTTTGATTTTCGAAATCAAGAACGAAGTTAATAGGACTTATTTGAATGCAAACAAAAGAGTATTAAAATATTAGCACCCCCCCCCCCCCCCCGCATTATTGTTAGAACTGACCAACAAACGTTGTGATTTCACTTTCCCCTACCGGCAAAGATGAATGATCTCATGACATTTTAACACGTTCCGTATTATCAGGCTTCTCAGGTTTCCGACGCTAATCTGAAAGAAATACACATTAGCCTTTATATAATAATAATAATAATAATAATAATAATAATAATAATAATAATAATAATAATAATAATAATAATAATAATAATAATAATAATAATACTAATAATAATAATTTAATAATAATAATTTAATAATTTATGGTACTCCCAACTTTGATCCTGCAAAAGCCATCCGCTACTTCTAAAAGCAAGGAGCACAGTGCAGCGATAGAACGAAGATTAAACCTGTGGAGGCAAGGAGATTTAGATCTCTTGCTAAAGGAAGTAAGATTCATCCAAGGGAAGTTTGTGAACTCGAAGAAGGCTAGGACAGTTGAGGACATATCCAAAGTTTTTGCGAAATTGGTGTTCCAAGGAAAGTTATCTGCAGCTATTAAGCTTTTGGATAGCGAGAGCTCAACGGGCCTACTCAACCTTACACCAGAAGTCCTAGAAGGGCTGAAGGAGAAACATCCGGGAGCGGCAGATATCGCAGATGAGAGTTTATTATACGGGCCCATTGATTACTTTCCCCCTGGCGTTTTTGACCTGATCGACGAGAAAATGATCTTTGATGCTGCATCCAAAACAAAGGGCTCAGCCGGGCCGTCGGGGATGGATGCCGAGCTATATCGAAGAATCCTTTGCTCCAAGAATTTCAAGGCTGAAGGCAAGGTTTTGAGAGAGGAGATTGCCTTTTTCACAAGAAATCTGTTAAAGATCGCTTACCACCCGTCTTTGCTAGAAGGCTACACCTCTTGCAGACTCATCCCCTTGGATAAAAACCCTGGAATACGACCTATTGGCGTTGGCGAGGTCCTGAGGCGAATAGTTGGAAAAACTATCGCTGGATTTTTGAAGGAAGAGATCAAAGACGCAGCGGGCCCCCTTCAGGTTTGTGCAGGCCATAGTGCAGGCTCAGAGGCCGCGATACATGCTATGAGTCAAGTGTTTGCAGAAGAAGGAACAGATGGTATTTTACTGATAGATGCAAGCAATGCCTTTAACCAAATGAACAGATCCGTCGCCTTACATAACATCCAGATAACCTGCAAGGAAATGTCACTTTACATCATTAACACCTACAGAAGCCCGTCGAAGCTCTTTATTTGCGGCGGAGGTGAGATACTATCACAGGAGGGTACAACGCAGGGGGATCCCTTAGCCATGCCCTGGTACTCCGTCAATACATCTATCATGATCCAGAGCTTAAGGATAAGCACACCAGGTGTTAAGCAAGTATGGCTAGCCGACGACTCTGCGGGGGGTGGACAAATCGTGCCCTTGTATAATTGGTACAATCACCTGAGTCAGGAAGGAAAGAAGTATGGTTATCTAGTGAATGGACCAAAGAGCTGGCTGATTGTCAAGTCGGACGTACTTGCAGTTGAGGCAAAGAAGGTGTTTGGAGACGAGGTTAATATTACAACTGAAGGTCAGCGCCACTTAGGGGCCGTCATCGGATCTCAAGAGTTCAAAGATCAATATTGTCGGGAAAAGGTCCTTGGATGGAAAGGAGAACTCGAAGCCCTATCTGAGATAGCAAGGAGCCAGCCTCATGCAGCCTACACTGTTTTCACGAAGGGTTACAAATCCAAGTTTACCTATTTCATGCGCACAATAGAGTCGTTTGAAGATTACGTTGACCCTATTCAAGAGGCGATTGACGACTTACTCCTCCCAACACTATTAGGTCAAACGGAGCCCATCCCTAGCAATCTGCGTCAGCTTTTTACTTTGACACCCGCTCAAGGAGGGCTTGGCGTACCTGACTTACGGTTTGAAGCTCCACAGCAGTTTGCTGCTTCTACGACAATAACAGCATCGCACGTAGATTCCATCACCAAACAGAGCACTTTCATGGTGGCAGGCGAGAGGTCCACGGAGGAGTTAAAAAGACAACATCAAGCTTCAAAAATTGCGTCGGTGAAATCGAGAATGGAAAGTATTGATTCCACTCTACCCTCGGATCTGCTGCGGTCAGTTAACCAATCGAGAGACAAGGGTGCGAGCTCGTGGCTTACCGCAGTACCTCTTGTCGATCAAGGCTTAGTGCTGAATAAACAAGAATTCAGAGACTCTCTGCGTTTAAGGTATAATTTTCCCCTGTCTGATTTACCAAGCAAGTGTGTTTGTGGGGAGAAGTATACCGTCTGCCATGCCCTGTCATGCAAAAAGGGAGGGTTCGTGACGCAGAGACATGATGGCGTCCGCAACCTACTTACCTCTTTTCTTGGTAAGGTTTGCACCAACGTTGAAGTCGAACCACAACTACAACCTCTCGACAATGAGCAATTCAACCTCAGAAGTGCGGTGACAAGTCCGGAGGCAAGACTGGACATGAAGGCAGGGGGCTTTTGGTCTCGAGGAGTTACAGCATTTTTCGATGTCAGAGTAACGCATGTTAACTCCAAGTGTAACCAGGGAAAAGCAACATCGACAATCTTTAAAGAGCAGGAAGAAGAGAAAAAGCGGAAGTACCAACAGAGGGTGCTGGACGTTGAAATGGGATCTTTCACTCCCCTAGTTTTTGGAACCAACGGTGGGATGGGAGCCGACTGCAATTGTTTTCTCAAACGCCTAGCCGAGAAGCTCTCAGAAAAGAATGAGGAACCTTATCACATTACTATCACTTGGATTAGAACATTGCTTTCTTTTGAGATTTTAAAGTCGGTACACACATGCGTACGAGGCTCCAGGACACCTTTTCACAAAATTCCATTCGGGGATTTCATTGATGACTGCCGCTTAAACGCTAGCCAAGCGTGTCTCCGCTAATTTTAGAAAGTGAATGATGGCGTGACGTTGTAAATTAGTATTTTAGGATCTTTTTAACAACTTTTTTTTTTATTTCATCAAAATTTTAGTCTTACTATTGTTAAAAAATTGTGCTTGAAAATAGCTCTGTTGTACTTGGAAAAAGTCGCTTTTTTTTTTTAATCGAAATGAATTTTAAATATTGAATTGTAAATAGGTTTTAATAGCTCTTTTTTTCTACTTTTAACTTGTAAATATCAATTTTGCTTGGAATATTATAATAAAGAAAGATTTTATTTTTAATAATAATAATAATAATAATATTATCATTATTATTATTATTATATTATTATTTGATGATAATGATAATAACGTGTATCATCGGTTTTTGATCATTGTAGTGTATTCAACTAGTTATGATCATTTTCCTATTATTGTCGATGCCAAAATATGGAAGGCAACGAAACGTTTTTCATTTTCATCGCAATTGCAATTTTACCAACCTTATTGAATTATCAAAGCAATACTTCTTCCCAAAATGATTTATCCTAGCTCTTTTTTAAGTACACCAGCCACGGTAATAAAAGAATCCAACGCTTTGGTGTTTAATTTTTTGTGGAATGGGAAAGATAAAGTCATTCGACGCTCAACGTAGGCGCCTTATTATTCTGGTGGTCTTAAAATGATTGACTATGAAACTATTATAAAGGCATTAGGTTAAGTTGGTTAAAAAGGATAGTAGATGTTGAGTGTTGTGGCTTTTGGAAGCATTATCTCAATTATCTTCTGAGCAACAAGGGAGGGTTATTTTTCCTTGAATGTAATCATGACGTAAAGCAAATCTTTGACGTAATGCCAATCTTTTACTATGAACTTCTATCTTGGTGGGCTGAATTAAGAGAAACTGTTGACCCTGATAGGGGTCACGATTACATCTTATGGAATAATTAAAAAATTTTGATAGAGGGCAAAACTGTTTTCTACAGACACTACTTTGATAACGGTGTAATTTTCACAAAGGACCTACTTTTTGACATGACAAATACAGATTCATTTAGAGCAATGAAAGAGCAGGGCTTAACAAATTCTAATTTTTTGGTTTGGACAGGTCTGAGACAATCCGTTCCATCAAAATTAATTACGTACTAACATACAAAATTTCATGACCGTCATTGATTTGGAAAATTATAAATGTAAAAACTACTATAAACATTTGACAAAATTTACATACGAAAAACCTAGGAAATGGGATAAGCTCAGTCAGGAATTTTATTTAAGAGAAGACCAAATTTCAGAAGTATATCTTTTACCTTTGAGGGTTGCTAGCGAACCGTATGTACGCTCTTTTCAATACAAAGTGTTAAATTACATCCTCTACACAAATGACCGTCTTTTTAAAATAGGGTATGTATCAAATCCAAACTGCACCTTTTGTAAAGAGCATCGAGAAACTATTCATCACATCCTATTTGAATGCTCTTTTTCCAAGCATTTTTGGAATTTGATGTCCTCTTGTATATTAAGTAGGCTTGGAAGTTGCGAGTGCCTCTCGATACGTGACATTATGATAGGCATTCTGAAGGAGGGAATGGATCTGCTTAACTATATAGTAATTTTAGGAAAAACGTATCTGTGGATCTGTAGGTGTAAAGGAATTAACCCCATCTTTAATCATTTCAAGAAAATTTTGGAAATCAAACATGAAACAGAAAAATACATAGCCTTTAAGACAAAAAAAATCCGCCAATTTAAAAAGAAATGGGAGATGTTTGAGGTATTTAATTTCATTTAATTTGGTTCAATTGTAATCTTAATTAAAAGTATGTAATTGTCAGTTAAAAAAAAAAAAAAAAAAAAACCTTATTGAATGGAGAGTCACAATTCCCACAAACACTCTGAGCCATCTGTTTAAGGATGATAACAATAATTTAGCAAATTTAGTTACAACGACTTCCACACATGAAAATAAGATACTGACAAACAAACGCTAGTTAACAGTGTTATTGCTTTGAATTTTAGACTAACTGGATACATTACCATGCAAACATAGACACCGCAACTAGTCCAGTCGGGTTGGACGGGGTTTCCCCAAATCTCTTCTGCCCAGCTGTCTACGGAAGAGGGATCCCAGCCTTCGTCTATGGCCTTGGCTATCCTAAAAAAAGCCGAATCAAATTAGGACAATGTCACTACGACACCAAATACTACCATACTACTGATTCTGTTAGTAACGCAACCTCTGTACTGAGTATTATCATACTTTTGAAGGAAATAAACACGTATGTTAACAGGCTTTATTTCCTGTGCACAGTCAGTTCCAACCTGATGTTATCAAAGAATCCCATTTCATGATTGTCGCTTATTCCTCGTGGATCATAGAACACAATTGTCTTTGCCTCGTACATTATGACCTGCAAGAAACCAAATCATGGATTTATAAAATAAAAAAAAAAAGATATCACTGCAATGTCTTGTTAAATGTAACTCAGAAAATTCTCCGTAAGTCGCGCCTTTTTTTACAGGTGTCGCTAGTAGCTTACCCCGAGGCACCAGTGATTACCCCTCACATTTACCGGAAAGATGATCTTGCTCGTTTCCATAAGTTTCTCCTGAAAAAACAAACAAACAAAAACGGAAACGGTCATTCACATTGAATAATGATCTCACCCTCAACACCCTGCCATTAAATATTTAGTTTTGCTTTATTACCACGGTATGCACATTACTGAGGAATAGCAAGAATTTTTTTTACCTTATTTCTTCGCCAACGTACAATATCCTGGGTATTTCCAGTTGTCAGTTTGTTGTAAAAAAAACGACGGAAAATGCACAATACGGTGTTCCTGTCATAATGTAGATCATAATGAAATTAAAAATTACAAGACAAAATAAAGTGCTGGCGTTCCAGCTCAAATGACACTGGAAAAACGAAAGCTG
Source organism: Pavona decussata (assembly GCF_977016875.1). NCBI lineage: Eukaryota > Metazoa > Cnidaria > Anthozoa > Scleractinia > Agariciidae > Pavona > Pavona decussata. The sequence goes on from NW_028145462.1 coordinate 1,466,319, forward strand.
TTCTCTGAGCTTACCGATTGAGAAAACACCTCTTCGAGAAGGGCAAAATAGAAGTTCATGACCTATGAGAAACGAAAGGAATCATCAACATCTTTATTCCCCTTTCAGGTATACTAAGGGCAACCAATTCAGCTTTACCTCGTCATTTACCTGCAAGATAGTAATGGTTGCCATTGCAGATTCCAACCAGAGATTCTGAGTCGTATTTGCAGTACTTTGATTGGGAGTACATTTCACAATAACCAGGTAGGTAAATTGCGAGAGGAGCCCCAATCATTACACTGAACGCCTCCATTTCCGGGGATTCTGCAAACACCTCGTTCTTCCCAGTCCTTATCAGCGAGGAGTGAAGAGCCAAGCACTGTTTGGAATCAAGCCATAAAAATTCAGGCATCCCAACAGGCCGAGCCTGAATTGTGGCTGCTACTTCGCTATTCCTTCCATTATTTTCCAAAGGACTATGCCACCAATCGAACATGCTTTGAACAATAAGTGTTTTTAAGGTAGTATTGTTCCTTTGGAAAATCTGGCGTTCCTGTTCGTCTGCTATGGCGGAACGCATCGCCATAATATCTTGTACAGGAATGGGTTCATCTATCATCTTCTTTGGCAGATAATGGCCACATTTCCTGGCAGCGTAAATTGCCTCCCATCTGCACATTAGCTCGTATCCGCAATCTCCATTGGGTCGCATACTTTTGATGACATATGTTTTGCCCATATAACGCATGAGGGATTACCTCGTCTCGGTTTTGTTTTGCGACAGCCATCATGCTGCTGAAAAAAGAAGAAGGCGAGCCTGGCGTTGCAGTTGAGCGTACCTTAAAAGATAAAAACGCAAAAGAATAACAATTTTAAGGAGATAATGCGAGGCCTTTTACGACAACAATTTTGGAAGATTTTTAACCTACTTTCTACTGTTGTTCTCAAAAGGGGAAAACAAACAAGTGAAAAAATGTCTGGAACAAGACATAATCAGAGGCGAAAAAAATTGTTTGCATGGTAAATAAAACAAAGGGTCAAATAACAATCAAAAGCGATACTTATTGTGACAATCTTCACCTCTCTTTTCTTGGAGCGGGGACTGGACCCAGAGGATGTCACTGAAGTAGTTGGCTGCGGATCACGTGGTTTCTGGTTTGGCTGTTGAGTGGCTGTACTTGTTGAAGTCGTTGAAGGAGGTATACTGTCGTTGAAGCTTTGCTTTCCTGGGGATACAGTATTTGCATGCTTTAAAGGTTTAGTTCTCGGTTTTGGCACAGGAGGAGCGCGAACAGGAATTTTGGTTCTCGGTTTTGGCACAGGAGGAGTTTGCGTGTTTGGCATAGATGACTGTTTAGTGCTGTCTAATGAGGACGGACTATGATAACCATTAGATCCATTGTTGGAAGGCGATCTGTATGGTTTGAGATGTTTGATAGACACCTGTTTTTTCAGTTTCTTCCCAGACCCATTTTCAAGCCTGCAGGTGCCCTTATCAGGATTTATTTGGGTGATTTGGTACGGGCCAAGCCACTGGTCTTCGTACTTGTACCCTGCCTTTGTCATCTGTAGCATGTTTTGTTGCAACACAAGATCACCCACTAGAAAAGGACACACAGATTGGCCTCTCTTCATCTTGTACTGATGTTTCTGTCGTTCTTGCGCTTGTTTGATGTTTGTATCAACACGTGGGAATAGAGTGTCCCTTATCGGCGACATCTCGTTGACGTGTTCTCTTATGGCTTCCTCACTGCTAAGATCATCCACAAGTTGAGCTAAGTTTTCAAAGCCTGTGAGGGGTTGCTCAAGTTTTTCAACCTCAAATGGAAGCCTAGGGTTTCTCCCATACATCAGAAAGAAGGGGCTATATTTTGTGGTGGTGGATTCATTTGTGTTAATCGTGAACACCGTCCCTTCTACATAGTCATCCCACGTGTCTTGGTTGTCCTCCATGAGTTTTCTGAGAGTTCTAAAAAAAATATACGGAATAATATACTGTGAGTGCTTGAAATGTGACGTGGCACAGTTAAGAATGTCGCGATCCACCAATTGGTTTCTCTGTCAACAGCCTTATTTCTTCACATGTTCAGTCTTTCAACGGACCGATTGATTAATTCATTAATTAATTGTTGGCTATTTGAACTAGAAACGCCCAAGGGTTAATTTGCCCTAATTCATTACATTTTCTTTCATGAATTACATTATCGTACGCTACAGTCATGTTGTCAATCAAATTACCTTTTAATGGACTGGTTGGTTCTTTCATCTAAACCATTAGCTTGTGGGTGGTAGGCCGAAGTGATGCGATGCTTGACTCCAAACTTTGAAAGTAATCTCTCTGACAGCTGAAATGGGAGAGGTTTCTCACAGTCACAGCAACTAACTTTCAAAATAAAGATTTTTGTTCAAAGAGAAATATGTCTTAGTAACGTAACAGAAGAATACTGATTATCGCTGAAAATAACCACAACGTAGCTTCAATGTGTCTTCTAAAAGACCCAGATAAATTGAAAACAAACAAAGAAAAAACAAATGAGAACAACAAATTCAAATCTAAGAGCTAATTGCACAATTTACCTGATTTACAAACTTCCGTCCTTGGTCAGAAATTATGTGTACAGGAGCCCCATGTCTGCAGAACGTGGTGTAGAGAGCCTTTGCCACACTATCTGCACTTTTATCGGGTAACGGAACGCACTCTACGTACTTTGTGAAGTAATCCGTCTGTGTCAACAGGTACTTGCTTCCGTGCTGTGAGGTTGTGGGGGCTTCGATGAGATCAATGCCGACAAGAGACCAGGGCTTCGGAACAACCTTGACGGGGTGAAGAACATCAAATGTCTTCACTTCGGGGGCATTGCGCTGGCATCTGTCACAATGTTTTATCTAGAGAAATATGTATCAACAGGCACTTAACTCAGTCAATTTTACATTCCCTCTACGTTGTCATTCTGTTCGAGAACCAACATGCCCGGAAAAGTTTAGAAAAAAATTGCTGTAATCGACCCAAATTCATTAACACTATGACGGCGATTTTGCTGCATTGTAGCTTGAAATAGTGCTAAAACATGACTAAGTATCTTCACTCGTACAAGGACAGCAAAATAAAGTGTTGAAGGGAGGACAAGAAAGGACGACAGAAATTGAGAAAGTCTGCAAGACTTTTTTCAGTTTAATTTGACGTCACAGTGACTCATTACAACACAGCATCTCTCTCTTCAGTGCACCTACATCACATTTGTGAACAAACCTGGTACCAGTCGTTCAAAGAGCGGATAACTTTATCCACTGAATAAGTTGCTATTCAGCGGAGCAAATGTACTCCAACCAACGCTTCTGGCAAGTTTTCCACGCAATCCCATACTTAAATTTGACATATGCTTCCACTCTATTCACAAATTTTAGGATTATCGGGAAAATACTGCACACAGTTTAACTGCCGGATAGTAACCTATCCAGTGGATAAAAGTATCCGCTATTTGAACAACTGGGGCCTGGACTATTATTTTCAGGTTTCCATCAATGAAAATATATCTTTTGGGTATTAAAGCGTAGTTTTCACTAGCGATACAAGCAGAGGCGCAAGCACAAGACAAGGAAAAAATTTGATCCTTGCGCTTGTGCTTATGCTTGCGTCGAGGCCGTTTTCACGGTGAAATAAGCATTCTTATGCTTGCGATTGTGTTTGCCACTGTGCTTGCGTTGCTAGTGAAAACCAAACTTAACTTTTCCCTGGAACTTTTGGAAGTCATACCGTGATAGTATCCCTCGAAGTGTGACTAGTTGATGTCCAAATTGTATCATCGTTTATTTTTTCAAGATTGTTTTCTAACCCTAAAGATACTTGATGGATGGATAATTAGTTTTTTGGGTGGAGCAGTTGTGTAATTACGTGTAAAACAGCCAGCTACGAAAATAACTCGCCAACCACAAAATTCTGAATACTTTAAATTAATGAAAATTAACTTAATAAATGAATGAATAAATAAATTTATTTATAAAGCAATAAATGAAAAAAGAAAAGAGAATCAGTCGTTTATACAGAATCTTAAAGGTGAACGGTGCTGAAAGCGGGACTGCCAAAACAGCTTATTTTATTTATTTATTTATTTATTTATTTATTTATTATTTTTTTCATAAATAACTCATTCTTGTTCAGGATGTTTTATTTTGGTAACTGCTGAGCATCCCCTACCCCCCACCCCCATTCCCACTCAGAGAAATAAAGGAAGTGGCGTGACAGGCAGACTGTGGGTCAGACACAAGTATTGAATTACCGATCAACTCTTCAGCGGGACCTCGACAAAAGAACCCTTGATTCTTGCATAAATCCTATTTTGCGTTCGATATCTTTAAGAGGGAGATTTTGGGGATAAAGGACGCTTTTAAATTTGAAGTTAGATTTTGGTCAAAACTGACCCAAGTTTTTATAAATTTGTTTTGCTTGCGTATTGTAAATTTAGAAATATATAAATTGATGCCGTGAAATCACTGTGGAAGAAGCGTTCATGACAGTGAAAAGCAATTCTTACCATTTCAACCGTATCCTTGTAATAATCCGGCCAGTAGTAACGCTCCTTGATCTTCTTGAGCGTGTTGTCTCTGCCAGCATGGCCAGAAAAATCAGCAGAGTGGCATTCTTCAAAAATCCTTGATTTTTCGTCTTCCTTTATAACCAATCGCTTTAAAGTCGAGCCATCCTTTTGCTTATCCATATAAAACAGGGAATCCTTTTGTTGGTCGTACTCGAATTTTTTGCAGAATTTCCGCAACACTAACTTTTCCTGTTTAGTAAACCCGGGCGGATAGGCCTGGCTTTTCACATATTCCAAAACATTTCTATATTTTGTGGAATCCATCTTTCCAAGACTTTCCGTTTTTCCCGCGAAATTCTACTCACATGTTAGAGGGGATACCCAAATCACTAGTGTTTCGGACATGGGGGGAGGGTACCGGGGGATACCGAAAACCCGGCAGCCATATTGGAAGGGGATACCCAAAACACCGGGGATTTGGGTACGGGGGTGCCCAAAACTCGGGGATGCCCAAATCACTGTGACAGCGCTGGTTGGAATCCCCAACAGAGAATTCGGTCGATTTGTTCGCCCGTTATAGCGGGCAGTTTTTAATTACTGTAAACGCGGAGGAAGCAGCGGAGGAATAAGGTAATGCATTAACTGTTGAAAAGGATTTTGTCTTTTCGTGAAGCTCTTTTGACCGGCATCACCTCGTGTGTTTCTCTCAGGGAATACATTGACAAGGAAATCGTGGAATTTGCAAAGATCAATCCTGAAGTTACAATTTACGTCAGAGAACGAAATGGGAAACATCCCAGGATCGTTGCAAATTTTCGTAAGTTGATATCGTAAGTTAATTAAGCTTAATGGATGTCTAATTAAACTTAAATATTGTCTTCGAATTCAAGTGGTTTTAAGAGTGACCTTACATGTACTCTCTCTACACGTATTGAAGGGATTAGGACAATTTTCTGTGATCATTCATTGTGCATATTAACTCCTTGACTGTGCTTTTCTCTGCATAAAAAAAAAAATTACGTTATTTGGGTGTCAATGATTTCAGCGCAGAGCACTCATTGGGGACACTTTTGAGGAGAGGGGTAAACCGGAGTACTCGGAGAAAAACCTTTCGAGGCATGGACGAGAACCAACAACATATTTGACACTGAGTCTGGGAATCAAACTCGGGCCACATTGGTGGGAGGCGAGTGCTCTCACTACTGCGCCATCCCTCCTCCTCCCTGGTTAGTACAGATGTCTCACCCTTGTGGTCTACTGAGTACACTTGATTGTAAAAACGTTGTCTCTTAAAAGGTATAGACTGTGAAGGCCCAATAATAAGACCCAACAGCTTTCTGGGAAGCACTTGACCTATCAGCTTATTTATCTTTGTGTTAGAAAAAAAGTCTGTGCAGTTTTTAAAATTCGCCTATAATTTTGCTCACAAAGGAAAAGACGAAATATGCACATGCCAATTAAATTATTCTATAATTTCACCAGGTTGCATTGTTTACAATAATATTGAAAGTTTGCACAGGACAACTTTTTTCAACTGAGTGGATACACAAAAAAAATGCATATGAAATCAAGTGTGGCTGTGTATTGTACTTATCTTAGTCATGCTGATCAATTGGTGTTGAATAAAAACCATTAAGGCTGATTGAGGCCGCTTGACTTTTGCTTATGTCATACCAAGAGGTGAAGACGATGGAAGTGAAATACTTGAAATACATAAATTTAAACTGGGGATGAAAGAATGCTGCTTAAAGTATCACGCAAATTTGCTGTCATTTCAAAACCCAAAAATGTTTGTCTGTCAGCAGAAACAAAGAAATAATATTTATTGTCAAGTTTGTTATAAATAATTTTTATTGCCCCAGTGCAATAAAACTGTCAATTAGTGCCTCTGGCCAGAGACAGAGTAGGCTGGTATGGATTGAAACTTGAAAAATGTTGGGCTAATTTTTTTCAAGTTCTCTCATTTTTGTTTCCAAAATGTGCGAGAACAGATTATTATTATTATGCGCAGTAAAAGAAGCTCCACAGGGCGCGTAGCGTAACCTGTGAGCCAAGCGAAACACGTGAATAAATCAATAAAATATATATACATATATAAAAAATATAAAATATATAAAATTATTAAAAACTGCATCATTGTATAATGCAATTCGAGGGATCTAATTGGCTTAGCGGCCATGGTATATGAGCAATTATACCATGGCCGAGAAATGGCGACCATTAAATTGCCTTCTGGTCGTTCTTGCACAGCGAAATCAGTTAGATCTAGCAATATTTTTCGGTTGTTTTTAATAAAACAATTATTCCACTTGCGCTTGTTGGATATGAGATGATTATAGCCAACTCGGCGCTACGCGCCTCGTTGGCTATCTATCATCTCATATCCAACGCGCGCTCGTGGAATAATTGTTAAATATATAAAAGCCATAGTCCAAAAATATAAAATATATAAAAATATCTAAAAGTCATAGTTTATATAAAAATGTATAAAAGTCATAGCTGGTCTATTCATGGCTGGTCCATCAATCTTGGTATAATAAAACATCATGTTACTACTTTGAAAGTTCTTGCAATGTTCAGCGTCGCCGATAAAACCGCCTTCTGCATTTTCTCTAGGACTTGAGTAGTCTTCCGCCCAACCAGTGATCGCACACTAATCTCTTTCTCTTTCGACCAGCCGCCTAGCACATCCATGATAATGTTATACTGGCGCACCTCATATCCTTTATATTGCTCCTTCAGTTCCCACCTCAAGGGACCATACTTCATGGTTTTCTCCTCGCTCTTCTTCTCTCGGTTACTAATCCATGGACAACTCATCTCTATGGTCATGACTTTCTTGCTCTCATGATTCACAACCCTCGCATCGACCCGGTTGGCTCGCACCTCCTGATGATCTGCATACACAGGTACATCCCACCACGCTTCTACTTGTTCTGACTTGTACACCGGCTTTGGCATCACTGGCGAGTACCATGGTGGTACTTCCTCAAGAAGATCTTGGTCACGTAGGAGCTCGTAGAACAGGACTTTTAAAGCCATGTTATGTCTGAGCAAATACTTGTTCTGAGCTAGTGCAGAACACCCGGCCAGAATGTGCGGGACACTTTCTTGGGCATGACCACATAGCCTACACTTCACATCCCCGGGACAACTCGTGTGTGTCTTCTTACTAGAGTATAGCTTTGTCGGCAAAAGTTGCTCGTACAGTTCAAATACACCGGCAATAGTGTACGAGGGGCATGATCTCCATTTATTCAGCCAACTGAAACACACATTCTTGCACAGCTGTAAATCAGACTTCCTCTCAGTCAGCAACTTTCCCTGCCATTCTAGTCCACGTGCTTCCTTCTTAAACTTCTTCTCCACACATTCTTTCAATACTTCCTTGACACGGTACGATGGGATGATCCCCCCGTTGCTCATAGCACCGACAGAATCTGGGTGATTAAGGTGTAAGTTGACGCCCAGATCCTCCGCAAACTTTGCAGCATCTTTAACTAACGAACTATGCCCCAGTAACTCAACTCTCTCCTCGAACTCCCTTACCATTTCCATATTATTATTATTATATTATTATTATATTATTAAAACCCCGCCATGATACTTCCCCTTTAAGATGCAGACATTACTGCAATGGCTTGCAGTTCAAATATATCACTTCCAAATTTTTTTGTATTTATCTACTTTTGTGTTTTAGTGAATGGCAACAGTAAACTAGTGGAAGTGAAGAACAAAACTCCAGATGAGATTGAAGAATGGGTTGTAAGATTAAGGCATGAATCAGGAGTAAAAGTACAAAAGATAAGACAATTTTGGCACACAGAGAATCCTTCCATACAAGGAACATGGACACCATTCCTAAACAAACCACCATCACTGAGACGGTCGACTGTCAATGGAGCTACGGTGCAAAGACCATCAAGCAGTTGACTCTGTGTTGACTCTGTGTTTGGTCTTGTTCAACAAGGTGATAGTGGCACCTTTTTTGTCCCCTACTTGCAACTCTTTTCCACTTATTACCTTTTAAAAGCTAATGTTTTAAGAGGGTTGTTCAAGTTAGGAAAGATGTTGGCAGCAAAAACTGTAAAGTGGGTAGCTTTTGCAGTTCAATGGGCCATTTCCGAGTTGCTAAATGAACCTCCTTATTTGAAGTGAGGCTAAGGGCAAAACTTCATATAAAAATTATTTTTGTTTGCATATGAATGTAAACTAATTTCATCATAAAAGCAATGCACATTTTAGCCTCACTTCTTAATGAGGTTCAAAGCAACTCGAAAATGGCCTACTGGTATTTGTATAAAGTTGTACCTTTAAAGAAGCCACAGTGTCAACATGCATTTGGTGAATTTGTTTAATCATCAAGACAGGCTTTCTCTGGTGATCATTTCCTTTAATCCCATGAGCTATAGGCTTGATTAAGTAGAGGTATTGTAGTGAGAAATCAGATGCTGATCATTGTTAAGATGTTTAGAAAGGTTTTAACACCCCTACCAGACTAATCCCTCTAAACATGTCCCTGCAAGGGCAAGTATATCATGGTAAGGTACCATATAGTCACCCACATAACCCTAATCCTTGCCCTCCATTTAAGTCACCCTTTCCTTACCATGAATTGTATGCCCCTACAAGAAATAAAATCCCTTTGGCTTTTCAAGGGTTGAGGTGTGTGCTTGCTTGAACATCTGAATAAAATGTAAAATATAGAAACAATTGAAAATTTTTTTGTGTCTTATTTCTTTTGGCATATTTTGTTCCATCAGTGATTGCGTGAACCTAAGTGTTCATGACAAAAAAATATTATTTGTTTTGTCAAATCTTCATGTTGTTCTCATACGAAAGTAGGAAAATAGAGTCCTTATCAATTTTTCTTCCCCCTGCTTTTGACGCATATAAAAGCATTCCGGCTGGGTACAATACAGTGGAAGATGGGAGACTGGGGATAGTTGGGCTGTGATATCAATACAGGAACACTTAGTATGTCGCGTATTCAAACGGCGAAAACAGACACACAGTGTCGATCAGTCTCTGTTTACCGTCTGTGTTTTTACTTTTTGAATACATGAAATACTTCACTTTAAAAAAACTTCAAAACCTTTTTTTGGTAAATAATAACTGAAATAATTTAGTAAACTCAGACTCACAAATAACTTATCAGCTTTGCGCTCTAAAAGTGAAAACCTTATCTTATGGGGGAAGTATCACGAAAATTTTGTGTCATTTCAAAACCCAAAAATGTTTGTCTGACTACAGAAACAAAAAATAATTGTCGTTTTGTCATAAATTATCACCCCAAAGTGATACAACTGTCGATTAGTGCCCCTGGCCAGAGACAGAGTAGGCCTGTATGAATTGAAACTTGTAAAATGTTAGGCTAATGTTTTTCAGTTATTATATTTTTGTTTCCAGAATGCGCTAGAACAGAGGACAAGTTGTTCCTGTCAAGAATTGAGTTGATTTCTCTCCTCTCGTTGTTCCAGAATCATTTTGTAGCAAAGTGAAGGTCTTAATTCAACATTTTTAACAAAAGAGGTAAAAAAAAAAACCCCATGATACTTCCCCTTCAAAGGATCTTCTAATTTTCTACGTTTAACGACGGTGCCTACAATTAACGAAGTATTTTTGCATACTTTGTGACTACCGTCGAACCTCCCTTTGCGAACACCTCTCGTAAGCGACCACCTCTCATTAGCGACCACGTTTCCAAAATACCAAAAGTTTTCAAGTCAAATCACTATAGATGGAACCTCTTGTAAGCGACCACCTCTCATAAGTGACCACTTTTAGTAGATGATTGTTTAAAATTTTCAATAATTGGTTTTAACCTCCCGTAGGCGACCACTATTATCACGGGCGGAAATTGAAAAATGCGTCGCTGTAACATGTTGGTCACATCATGACAGCGTACGCCGTCAATCTCACAGTCCATAGCTACCGGAAGTGTTTCCTGATATAGCTTAGCATTGAAACAATTGATAAAATACACATGCACTATACTTCACACTGAAATAAACTTTAATCAGATAATTTGAATCCTTCGTAGGAAAAAAACCCTCTTATCTTTTATCTTTCTTATCTTTTTGCTTATGTTCCGTTTCCTGAAAAATTTAGACAGCGCCACCTGAAGTAACATAAGAGTCAAGTTTCTTCAACAATAAGGGGTATAGAATGGTCCTTCAAAAATAATGGGTCTCGGCAAATTTTAGGCGGGTCTCGAAATCTCGGCGTCTCAAACTGGAGTCTCGGAATCTCGAGCTCGAAAAAATAAAGCTGGTCTCGGAATCTCGCATTTTGAAATTTGAATCTCGGAGTCTCGCAAACCAAGCGAAAATTAAGTCTGAATAAACCGTCCTAAACTGACAACAAACAATAATCTTGAAAACTGAACGGCTCAACATGGCAATCACTTCTGCAGCTTCTGTAAAACATGTAAGCTTGGATGAATTCTGCTCGTAAATTGCCGTACTATGCTTTTCGGCAGTGTTAGTAAAAAACACGTGATGCATCGCGACGTCTCGGGCTAGGATTTAGAAAAAGTAGTTAAGTCTCGGTCTCGGATTTTAAACGAAGGTCTCGGCGTCTCGGCGGGTCTCGGATTTCACCATTCTATACCCCTACAATAATTGTCTCATTCGCTGTATCCGGCGCTGTATTGTATTAAGTAATTTGTGAGATAAAAACAATAATCACCAGAAACATTACGATTTTTTGCCTAGAATAATTTTGGACCAGTCTTAGTATACTTGTAGCTAAGAAAAATTATTACTATGGGTTTCGATAAGTACTTGCAAAAGGGTTAGGTCTCCGCAATTACCATATGTAAATTAACCGAAATTTAGACCCCCCTGTGGTCTCACCTCTGGTAAGCGACCACCTCACGTAAGCGACCAAATAACCTTGATGTTATGGGTAGTCACTTACGGGAGGTTCGACCGTGTGCGGAAAAAGTTTATCTTAGTATGAGCTAATGGAATCCAGAAAGAGAATTTGGGGTAGGGGGTATTTTTTTGTGAGATAATTAAGCAACCATTATTCTTAAAAGCAGTAAAATACAAAGCAAGGTATGGCATTTTTTCCAAATTTAGTTTTATTATCTCTAAAAAATGCATGGTTACCCCCAGTTTTCTTTTTTGGATACCAAGAAACATACTTGCGTACATCGGTAAGACGCGTTGCTTGATCCTATTTCCTATTCATAAATTTCTTTTCAGATAAATTTTCACGAAAACACGTTTTTTTCTTTCATTCACTCGGCCAAGGTAATAGATGATTAATATTGGAGCGAAAATCATTAAAGTTTTCTCAGACCAACCACGTGACTTGGTTGTGATCCCATTGTCACCTGAACATTGCTGATTCCTTGAAACCATGTTGACCTTTCCGAGAATAAACTTGTACAAGGCAATGCACTGGCATCGCAACTGTTTCACTTCATGGCTTCTCAGTGAAGAAGAAAAAACTGCAGGTGTTCATATTAACCTTGCTTCACTCATGTGGTTCTAACTTTACAGTCTGTGCATGAAATGTTGATGTGTGATAGTTCAGATGTTATTGAACGCAAGTGTAGCCGCTGGGATGAGACTGTTTCAGAAATCATTTACACAGTATTTCGGTAAAGACAGCGAGGAATCTTTTATACCCTACTACACAGCAGGTTGTCAGAGGAGCAGTCTATGAAGTTGGGAGCAAAGAAAATATTTCAATCTTGAGAATAAACTTGAATTTATGTGAAAATAAAACCAGGAAATTAAAATGGGAATTTTTATGCCAAATAACTTCTGTATATTATTATATATTATACCAGTAAACCTTTATTGTAATAACGAAAACTGTTCAATTTACAAACTTGTATGAGTTGTTAAATTACACGATATAACCACAGTAGGTTTGGGAGAACTTCAATGTTTATGTTAACTCAAACAAACACTTTGCAGTTTTGCCAAACTCTCTTGAGTGCTGACATGACCTCTTCCTAGACTAGTGTTGACTTAAGACCAATATCAGTGTTCATTAATATACAGTGATTACACAAGATTATAAACCAGTAAATGCACTTTAATAAAAGTTAATATTTCTGACCGGTGGTTTATTTACATCCATTTAAAAATCATTTTTGTCTCAACAGAAATTAGATCATGTGGTCTCAAAATTCTTTCCAGCTCTTAAGAAAGCCACATTACTCAAATAAATGATTCTCTAATACTACAAACTGTATTACAAGCACCGGTCACTAGTGATAACTGTATAAGTGAGTACATTTTTGTGGGGAATAAAAAATTATAAGAAAATAAGAGTCCACAAATTATATTTAACAACGCGCGTTGGATATGAGATGATAGATAGCCAAGGGTGTGCGTAGTGCCGAGTTGAATTGGCTATAATCATCTCATATCCAAGCGAGTGGAATAATTGTCTTATTAAAAACAATCAAGAAATACTGCTAGATTTTGCTGATTTCGCGTTGCAAGAATTATTACAAGACAATTTAATGGTCACTATTTCTTGAGCATGGCATAATGGCTCATATACCATGGCCGCTAAGCCAATCAAGTCGTTCGAATTGCATTATACAATGATCCAGTTTTTAATATAAATTTTATATCAACTGCATGGACATGTATTTTAAAATCAAATCATTAACACCAAAGGGTCTGATTCAATTGTCCCACAATGCAGGTATATTTTCATTATACAAATTATCCTGGCCAAATTGTTTGGAACGGAGGCCTTACTTGGGCCGATATGCAGACATGATTTTACTCCTATGCATTCTCTCTCCATTACAATAGCGATGAAAAAAGACAAATCAACAAGTGTAAATTCTCACATTGAACAGAGGGGAAGGGAGACATTATGTTAATGAGTGACTTATGGAGAAGATGTCGATGTTGTTGAAGCAAAGTAAAATGGGAAAAATTGCCAAAACAGTCAAGTCTCGCTAATGTCTTATTGGCCAGGATAATAGTTGCATATGGAGCTGTCAATCTAGTCCTGGGAAACTTTTTCACTACTCATACTTGTAAGCAGATGAAAATCAGCTATAATTTTAACAATACTTCAAATTACTTAGTAAGGAAAATAATTTATCAGTTTCCATGAAAATTGTTTGTCAAAAATATAATCATTTATCAGGATCAAGATAGCTTAAGGAAAAAGAGCTTTAAAAATGAGAAATTCCAGCATCCTTTACCATATAACAGGTAAAAAACAAGGGCAGCTAATTAAAAGTTGTGCTCCTTGATTGGTTATTTTCAAGGCTCCTCAATGAGTTTAAAATAACAGCAACATTACTGCATAGCAGCAAAATAACTAACCGTTTTAAAAAAACCCTTTGAACATCTACAACAATTAAGGCCAGGCAAACTTTATAAAATAAAAAGGTTCTAACTATAAACCTTAATTGCCATCTCTCTATTCTAATAAGATTAATAACTGGATTACACTGAGTGTGAAGATGACTCGGGGAGCATTCTTTTAGGACTATTCTGTAATAGGAATACAAGAAGTAGATAGGAATAGGCAGAATTGCATTCTTTGCCGCAGAAATAAATTCTGTGTATTCCGTTATTCCTGAACCACAATGAGAATAACCAGAATTTTTCTAAAAGAATACACCCTCAATATTAAAACCTACCCTTTTTATGCTATTTTAAAACTTGTATATTTTTTCGTAAGTTTTCTTCATCACAAATGATATTATGATAATGAATTATGCATTACAAGCTCTTATAAGAAAAAAACAAAACAAAAGTTAAAACATCAGTAAACGTAGTTACTGTTACAGTCGAAAGCTAAAGTAATGGCTGTCTTCATGGTCACTTGATAATCCTGAATTGTCGCGAAGAAAAATGAGTTAATTGTTGTCATGAACCTTCCTTCGTTTTAGTTTTCACTAAAAAAAATGTTGATTTGTGTTTCAGAATCACTAACTCTAGAGAACAATTACCTTGCCATATTTACGGGAAACATTTCTAATAGCCACAGCAATGTGACCCTCCATGCTCACTGTAATCCCGGTTAAAAGAAAATTCTTTCCTTCAGTTACTACTATTCTCCTCACGAACTCACCATCTTTAGTGTATATTGCCACACACAGGTGCTTTGTTCCTCGTTCCCATCCAGCGACGACAACAAATTCACCAGATGGATGACATGCAATACGCCAGTACTCATCTTCTTTGGTGTTAATGTTGAATTTACGCTGCTGTTTACCATCTTCGGTGAATATGAACACACAGGAACCATCCAGCGTCATGATCTGGCCATCAGGACCAGCAATGATGATATCAAGTACATACTTCAGTATCCCTTCTCCAAAGCTGCCTACATATCTCCCCTCATGCTCGTACACATGCACAGTCCATCCTTTCAGTACCAGCACTTTGTTATTGGTGACTGCCAGTCTGCCCCTGCCCTCTCCCCTCACAGGAAACTTGTGTAGTAGGTCAGCGGCATGACTGAAAACCTGGACTTCCCGCTTAGCCTGCGCAGCCCCATACCTCCTCAGCCTGACCAGTACATAGATGTTGCTATTCTTCACATCAGTGGCGACATCAAAAACATCTAACTCCGTCTCAGTGTAATTACCTTCAGGGTGAAATTGGAGAACAAACTTTCCGCTGCTGTGAAACACTTTAACACTTTTATCCGAATTGTCTGCTATAATAAACTGTCCGGCATCTGCATTTGTAGCGATACCCATAGGATCCTTCAGCTTGTCCTCTTTCTCACCCTCCTGACCAAATGACCATGGTACACAGCAGTGCTCCATACCTTGTTTCTGCAACACTTCAGAAACTCTTCGATCAAAGAGCGGATCCACTTTCTCGTCCCCGGTATCAACACAAGGCCAGTCGTTTGCGTACAGCGGGTTGTTGCTAAAACTGACCATCGGAATAACATCGTAGATGGTGCGATTCACATGACAAGTGGCGGAAATAATCGCCCTTCGTTCTTCTTTACTAAACCGAGCCCAGAAGCCTCTTTTAAGCTCGACAGTAAAACATTCCTGAACAGCTGACAGACTGTGTAGCTCTTCAATGCACACTCTACACGCTGCTAATGCGATCTCGGGATTGTCTACTCTCTCCAATATTGTCGACATTACTCGATATTGCATGGCCAGTACGCGATCAGACAATTCCAAAGCTTCATTAGCGAATGCTTCTGTCGCTTTTCTGCGGGCATCTTTGAATCTGTCTTTTGCATCGGCAAGCGCCCTCGTAGCTGACTCATCCACGTCAGTAAGCTCCAGTCTTGTCATTCCTTTTGTCAGAGAAACTGCTTCAGCACTAGCTGTTCCAGCTGCTGTTTCTTCCTTTATCGTGCCGTGCTCCCTTTTGCGCCTTGCCTTACCAAACACTTCATACAGCAACTCGATTCCTTCTTTAAAGAAGCTGATGCTTGCTAACAAATCTTTTCTTGCCAAGCCCTTCAACTGCGACTTGATATCGTCGATCTCACGCACGATCAAGCCACGGAATTTCTGATCTGTTACGTCGCCATCCTTCAACTTTTCTGCTGCTTTATCCCTTCCTTTATTCACGAGCAAGCCGATGGTGGCTTTAAACACAGCCGTTATTATTGAGGACATCACAGCTAAAGAGAAAGCCTAATGTTAATGATTCGGTCAGTATAAAATGCAGACTGCAGACTGCAGATTGCAGACTGCAGACTGGGTATAAAACGCAGACTAGGTATAAAATGCAGACTGCAGACTGGAGACTGGGTATAAAATGCAGACTGAGACTAAAACCGCCTCTTCATCAAATACAGGATACATTTTGAATTTTTCAACTTAACTTACGCTAGTGTCATACAATCGTCTTTCGAGATCATTTCCCATGAAACTGACATTATTATATTCTTTTCGAAAAACGTCAACCTTGAAATAAACAACCCCGATGCATGAAGTAAGCAATAACGCGGAACCATGACCTTTACTTCGTACGTGGCTGACCTTTTCGCCGCTTTGCGTCAACATGATATCGGCAACATCGGTAAGTGGCACTGAGTCAGGGTGGCAGTAAAATAATGTTTTTTTAAATAAAATATGTGTTCATGTGTTGCTAGAATACTGAAGGTCTACAATTTGTCTTTGACAAACTTCGTTACTATTCAAAGAAACTAGTTAAAATCTGTCGATGTCAAATTGCTTATCAAGTCTGTTTCCCTCGTTTACATAATAATTATGAAAACCGTCATGGGCGTAATTGTTTAAGAACTATAAATGCAAAGCGATTAAGCTCGAGTCTTCTTTGTGAAAGAAAGGAAATGAAAGCTACCAAATCGAGATAAAGAAAACAAACTGTTAGGAAAAGGGCCAAAAAAAAGGTCAATTTCATGGGAGATGATCTCGGAAACGTGATTGCGTGACACTAAAGGCCCGTAGCAAGGCTAAAATAACTAGGGGGCCGAGGAAAATGGTTAAACAAAACTACTCCCCCCCCCCCCCCCCTCCTGGCCCGTCACCCCAAAAAAACAGACAGATTAGGGAGTTAGATGCAACGAGAACATAAAAAAAGCAGTAGATTTAGTGAGCAAATCAATAACTTTGCACCTGCGTCACACTTTTTGGTACATTTTTTTGCCGTTTTTTTTTACGCGGACTACCACGTGAAATTTCCTAATTTCACGTTTGAAGGAGGACGTAAACAAACAAGGACAATTTTTTTTCTCTTTTTAAATTTGGAATCGGGCAGTGAGAATCCGACTGCAGGAAAATTTTGCTCTTGAGAGGACATATTTGTGTGGCTTTCGACAACGCGCGAATACTAAATTGTTATAAACTAAGGGCATTTATATTGCTATTAATGAGCAGATGTCTTAAAAAACAAGTAGTTTATTTCAACAGCTTTCACGGTTTGAGATTGGTTAATTTCGATCCATTTTGGTTCTTATTTCCGATTCACAAGGTAGGAGTGCCTTCGTTGCCGTTGAATATAAAAACAAACTGTTAGCGAAAGAAACTCTGGAAACTGACAGGTAGTAAACATATTATTGAAGGTTGTAAAAAGGCACTTGCAGCATCAGAGTTCAAGACTGATTGATCAGTGCACATTAATCTGTTTTAATTATCTTTTTTGGCACATTGTGTTTTAACTTCCAAAAATTCTGGCGGGGGGGCGGGGCTCAAGCCCCCCCCCCCCTGCCCCTCCCCCTGCTACGGGCCTGCACTAGGGTAAGTTGAAAATTGAAAATGTATCCTGTATTTGACGAAGAGGCGGTTTTGATATCAGTCTGCATTTTATGCCCAGTCTGCAGTCTGCAGTCTGCATTTTATACTGACCGGTTAATGATTAGCTTGTTTGTGTAATTTCCGTTTTGTGAGTTCAGAAGATATAGGTGTCACAAAATTCATATTATTCATGTTTTTGTTGTTTTCATTTCATGTTTGCATTTTCATGTTTCGTGTTTGCATGTAGAAATTTAGTCGTTTCTTTTTCATTATCTAAATTCGTTAGGTTTATTGTTAATTATTTGTAGTCTTAATTCGTCGTATTTTTATCAGTCAAAAAATGTCACTAGTATATTAGTAGTTATTGTCTTAGAAAATGGTGTGTAGTATTGTAAATTTCAATGTAATCTAACTAACTATTATTATTCCCGTTACCGTATATTTTGTATCTTATTGTGTAATCAGCATTTATTGTACATCTTGTAGTTAGCGTTTTCTGGAATCTTCTTTGTAATGTCGTAATTGTGTACAGTATTTAAATAGAGGTCAAGGTTGTTGTTGTGTAGTTGATTGTTATTCTTGGAAGGAGAAAAAGGACAGAGAAGTAAGAAGAAGTAAGGAGACGCAAAAGTTTGTATTGCAAGGTCGAAGGCGAAATTGTTCAAGTCACTGTCAAGAGCCATTGGCAGGAGCCGGCCGTGTTTTCCTTGACATAAACCCTTTTGTCAGCGGCGGCGAGTGAACAAGATTTCAAGGCGTGTGCATAGAAATTAAAACTGAGTGCGGCGGAGTCAAACAAGACGGGAACAAAGAAGAGAAAAGGCGCCAGAAGAGAAGAAGCAGAGGTTTGTGTGAACGGTTGTTGGTGCGGTTTGTTTATGCGAGTGGTTGAAGTAGCAATTTGTTTGTGCCTGGAGAAGGCTTCAAGAACAAGGAAGGACTGAACTGAACTGAAATAAGTAATTTAGTTTAAGATAATTAATTAGGT
>NW_028145462.1:1490000-1737500 GCF_977016875.1 Pavona decussata
CTTTTAGTGGTTTTGCGTGATTGCCAATGGACAAAATATCATGACACAAAAGAGAGTGTTTCCAGGATTTAAAAGGGCTTTAAATGAAAGAAGCTGGGTTTATAAAGTGGAAAGACACTGCAGCCCCCGTGGCGATTGAATAACAAGCACAAACTGTCCAGTTTTCCTTCCAAGAATCGCCGAAAAATTTTCTTCCTCAATGCCGCGTCGCCGGATGAAACTTGATACACGTGAACGATTTTGGTTGCCCAGCACGTGAGCGATTTCTTCCCGGTGTTTTCAGCGTGACAGTTCCTCTCTGCATCCAAACGACGGCTTCTCTTAACGTTTTGTAACATCGGAAGGGGCTTTCAGTTTTGCTAAAGCCGTGCGTTCACCTTTTTCCCTGTTTTTCCGAGGAGGATCACATTTTGGTTTTATCCAAGTGAACGTAAATAAAGAAATTAATTCGTCAAGCGTTGATTGTCGCTGTGCATTAGCAAACTTTCAGTGTTTACATTTGTTCTGGTGAATAGATCTTATCGCTCACACTGGACCCCGAATGAAATTTATTTTCGAAGCTTAAGTTTTAGTTTCCTACTTTACCCTAAGCCTTTCACCCACGGAATGGTCTTGAATCTTTAAAGTTAATTGAACGTTTTCTTTTTTATATTGCGGCCTGAGAAATGAAATGTTTTGCTCGGCTGTATGTAAATTCAGTGTTTACGGCCTGATCTTATCGATTACGTTTGACACCGAAGGGGGATTTATATAATTATCGAGAAGAGCCAAAAGAGCGTCTGCGAGGGAGGTTAATCGAAGTCGAACTTTTGGAAAATATCCGTCCTGAAAGGAAAGTTGCTAGTTGGTTTCGTTAAATGGAAGGAGTTAGCAGACAACACACATACTAGCTGTTTTCTTTTAAGAATACGTTATTCGTTGTGTTGATTTTACGTCCTTGTTTTCTGTCCCGCAATGGCGGCTTTTGATGAGTACATGAAGACTGGGCCAACATGTAGCGCACGCGCAGTAGACCCCTCTTTGCCGTGAGACCATCTCGTTTCCAGAGCCTACGATCTTTTGGTCAGCGGTTGGATCGTAGGCCCTTGTAACAGCCGTTTCCGGATGTCGTGAATTTTACGACATCCGGTAGCGCACGCTCAGTGTGATAAATTACCATTGCGCTTGCTCAGTATTATTATTATTATTGCTCAGTATTAGGAAGTAAAGACAAATGCGCAGAAGCGTAGCATTTTTCACCTTAGAGCGCATCAGGTTTTCGACAGCCAATGAAAAAACAGATATTTTTGGATGGACCCAGAGCCACTCGTTCATTAATTAAAAAAAAAAAAAACCTTGGGGCTCTGGGGACGAGAATGGTTTGAGACTTACGAAGAAATCCTATTTTATAACAAGTAATAAGGGGGTCTTAGTTTTTGGGTCTTCGTTTTCGGGTCTTAGGTCTTAGGTCTTAATTTTCGGGGGTCTTAGTTTTCGGAACAACCAGGTCGTCCGCGCAAAGGAATTGGTGTAAACAGCTAAACAAAATAGAAAATTGTCTCGCCGATTCAACCAATCCAGCTCAGCTGTAGACTTGCTTACAAGTCGAGCTTAGAGAGCGCGAAGCGCGATACTTTAAGAAAGTCTAGCTCAGCTGCAAAGCGAAAGAATGTGTTTAGAAACAAAAATGGACATCTTGATCGCAGCTCAAGAACGGCTCGACTGAAGTATTAGACGACTTCGAAGTGAAACGTGTTGCGCGACAGAAATTTGAGATCTGGGAGCAAGAGCATTCGGACGCGCTAAAGAGCTAAAGAGCGGCTGCCTGAGAATATCGAGAACTCGTGGTCAAAACTGAAATTTCGGATTTCATCATATTTTGTCAGAAGAATCCCTTTAGAGAACTATTTACGAAAATAACAATAAAACTTTCCAAAGATTTTTCGTTTTCGAGAATTCCGGCATAATGTGAAATGCCGTGACGGCGTTAAATTTTGACGAGATTTGGTGCATTTTCAAATCGCTCGGGAAGGAAGACGGCTTAGCGTATTAAAACGATCTTTTGAAGTTAATTTAGGCATCCTTCTGAGAATGCGGTCTTATGAAAATATTGCTGGAGGATTTTTATTTACATGCAGTTTTCAAAGTCCGAATATTCCTATTTTCAGTATTTTCGTTAATACTGGAAATTGTGGAAACTTTGCGGACAAATATCGTGTCCTGGTACATCGAAATTTGTAGCAAGTATTAAACTTCAGGAAAGCTCTATACATGTACTGCAATATATAAAAAATCCAGCTTGGGTAATTTAAAATCCAAGCGTTGACGGAAGTAAACACATAGGGAATTTTAATATATATTTTTTCAAAAATGCGAGTGGTCACGCAAGGACAAGTTAATAAATTTAAAACAAATTTATTGTTTATGTTTCATTTCTGGTAGAATAAAACTAAGTTGTTATTCGGAAACAAAATCTCATGTGTTAATGGGTTTATCCCTATATAAATTAATTTCATTCCTAGTAGATGATCACCGATCGCAAACGAAAAAATGAAACGTTCAGGTGTTATGGCACGCTTTCCTCGGTACGCCAGCGTCAACTGAATGCGAAGGATACGAAACAAAATCAATAAATATTTCATATCAAAGTGTATCTGAAACCCACCACAGACGATAATGTTTCATTAAATTACTAATCGACTTGCAAGAAAAACGCCTTTGGTTCAGAAAAGTTGCGCAAAAGTTGCAGTTTTTATAAATCCTAGGTTTGTCAAAGATGCATCTCATCTTCACTGTCAACTGAAATGTCGTGACAGGCACTACATTGAGCTGGATAAGAGAAGACGAGAATTCTAAAAGCTGAAGAACAAGGTATCTGTGTTTTCAATTTGCAGGTCGTAGACTATATATCATAAACAGAACTGAGATATCAGAGCCGGTAGAGAAAATCATGGTTTCACTTTAGTGCAAGGCTGGCCATATAATAGTTATCTTCAACAGCTACACGGCTATAATATATTTGAATGAGCACTTACCGTTCCAATACCTGCAAAATAGGCATTTAATGAACCATCCCCATTAATGCGAGCAATAGTCCACCCTTCTCAGTCAGATCCGGATAGAAGAGCACCAGAAAATAACCAAGGTTGTTTGCATATTATGGCCAGCACTCACTGATCACTGTGTACATAGCTATTTTAAACTTGCTATTTATAAACAATGACGCAAATGGTTATAAATAGCAATGTGCGTTCTTGGTTTGGAGTGGTTTGCTCGATACTAGAAACTGTATTTCTTCTTCCGCGATGTCATATTTTGCATTTTCTATATATTTTCGGTTGCATTTATGGCTCCGTGCTCATTTTCGTCCTTGATAGACGACGAGTTCGGTTGCGGTCAAAGTTCGTACTATTACAGCAACCTGCGTTACTTTGGGTGAATGCCAAAAAGATATCTCCAGTCATCCAGGTCCCAAAGCCAGGAAGGTGTTAGTAAAGTTATCGATCATCTGATGTTGTTGATTGAACATATGAAGTTAAGTTTACTGACTTTACATCGATGGAATACAAACAGCGGTGATATTTCTGATCAAGCTACGATGACCCAAGAACAAAAGTCTTTAGTACACTGATGGAATTTGATATTCTGAAAGCACGAGTCAAATAACAATCTGACCATCTGCCCGCGCCGTCGAAATGTCCACGGTTTTCATTGGCGGTAGCCTCCCACGCAGTCGTTTTTAGGGGACTCGTATTACCTCCTCCCCGAGTCCCCTCAAAACGACTGCGTGGGAGGCTACAGCCAACGAAGACCGTAGACATCTAGTTTAGACGTCTAGTTCAGTCGGAAGGGGTCGACAGGGAGAAAATCTGCGTGACTAGCATTCCGCAAGCGTTGCTTGTCTTCGCGCTCGCGAAACCCAGATATGCCATCATCATCATCATCATCATCATCATCATCATCATCATCATCATCATCATCATCATCATCATCATCATTATCATCATCACCATCTCCATTATCATCATCATCACCATCATCATCATCATCATCGGTGAATCGAATAAAGGCCTTAGAGGTACTGCATGTTGCCTTGCTTTTTTTGTGAGCATGAGAAACCTGCAGTTACTTTAAATGACATCTGTAGTGCGGAAATACTTCGGATTATTGTTGAATACCTTTTACGTGTAAGGGTATGTGTGTACTAAAGGAGATTCAAAATTCGTTCAAATTAAAGTAGCCACAGCGATAGAATGATTGCTGAGACCATTGCGGTTTTTTAATATTATTTTCTCTTTTTTTGTTTACGTTTTATCAGTCACCTTTCCTTCTAAGGGGCGGACCATTAGAAATCACGGGAGGGGGTGGGGGGAGGGGGTGACAATTCCCAAAAAAAAAAAAAAAAAAAATCCTGCAAAGGAAAATTGCCAAAAAAGAAATTCCTGCAAGTAGTTCACCATCCAAAAAAAATTCCTGCAAGTAAACTGAACCAAAGTACGATATCAAAATACAACGTCAAGTAGTTTTACTGTACATATCAAGAATATAACCTGCCCTTCTATCATTTTAACGCATTTTACATGTATTAATGTTTTTAGAAGTGACAATGCAACAGCCGTGATTACATCTGATCTCCTGCTCATTTATGGAGAACCATATTTCAAATGTAGAAGAAATATAAAACAATTTTACTATATTGCCTTCGAACTTCTCACGCTTTTCAAGTTCGCTTTTGCGTTCAACTGTAAAGAACGGTATCGACCAACACGACGAAGCAGAGTTTCTTTGACAAGTGAAAAAACGTCCCTCGAAACATGAGGTGCGGTACATTTAGTAGCTCATTTCTTTCTCGATAATCCCGATACTCGAATTTCGAGAAAATCGAGACTCCAATTAAAGAGACTGTTACCTTGAGCGGTACTGTAATTAAACTGTGCGGAGCTTTGCATGCCTTTAATATTATAAAAAGTTCTGTCGAAAAAAAAATCGTGCAGAGCCTCCACGTCGAAAAAAAAAATACATGCAGGCAAATCGGACTAAAAAAAAAGTTCATCCACTTAAAAATTCTTCACCCCCCTCCCTTGATTTCTAATGGTCCACCCCTAAGACCAGGGTATTGTGTCTCTATACCACATGGTACCCGCCTCTTAGATAAAACAATAGTTTCCCCCCCCCCCCCCCCGCGTTAACTACATTCATTGTCCTCTTTTTTAAATGTCATTTTCACTCAAGATTGTTTGAGGGCCGGTTGGAAAAAGCAAGCGCCTGGGAGCTAGGGATTATTTTCAGCAAACTTACATATGTATCTATTAACAAGTTGAATACGTTGTAACCAGCTTTAAATCAATGTTATTTTGTTTACTATGGAGGAAAATACTCAAAAAGACTCAGAAAATGCCGTTTAATTAGCTACGATAAAGGCCGTTTATTTGACAGGCAGACAGACAAACAGACTACACGGGTTTAATAGTTGAACTCCTGCGAAAAAGATGAAAATACCGCAACGTTTTTGATGGGAGTTTCGTCTTCAGTGAGCAATACCACGTGTAGATGAAACCCTCTACTCGAAAATATGCCAAAGCGCCGGGCAAAATGGAATTTTATCTCATATCAGCCGTATCGAAGCGGCAGGTAAATACAACTCGGATACTACACTGTAGTTATAAAAACGCCGTAAACATGTCATTAACCCTAGCTATCGACTGTGAGGTAGAAAATGTCGCTGTTTCGTACAGCTTCATTTAAGAGCTGAGCAAATTGTCACTCTTCCGTTTAGTGAAAAACGTACTAGTTGCGTGAAGTACAATAATGAAATTTGTCGATCATTCTGACGTTGCGTTATCGGAAAACATGCCACAGCAATCGGCCTTTACGAATTTTGCTGTGGCATTAGTTATCACTCACTCTAACTGTGAATAATTTTTTGTATGGGAATATTCAGCAACGAAAAACTGTTTAGAGTATTACATTTTGTATTGTAGCGATAACCTTGCCATTCTCTCGGGAAAATATATTATACAAACTAAATGCATTTCAAATGTGTTAACTAGTACTTGCATGACCACCGCAATATTTCGAAGAAAATACACAAAAAATTCCCTTATGTTAAATTTTGTTAACACTTGACTATAAATGTTATACCCAAACTAGATTTCTTACATGTTGCGGTAAAATACAGATCGTACCTCAAGCATACCTGTTATTGTAAGTTTCGATGTACCAGGACAAGATTTTACCTCGAAATATTTCCTCATTTTCAAGTGTTCACATGCGAGGAGTTCAACAGTCGGCATGTTGTTGACAGGCTGTGATCTAGAAAACGTGCCTGCTTTGCACAGCTCCACAAACCCAAAAGTGTATAACACCTGTAATTAGCTTTATTATTGAAACAAGTTCTTATTTAGTAAGATATATCATAAATACTTGGTTCTAGATGCACCACGTGGCAATGAAAAAGATTGGTTGAGATCTGGACGAGCAGAAAGGTGACATGACACTTTGACCTTTTCAAATTTGGCGTTACTTCTCACTCCCTAGTTAGACTTATTTTATTTAAGGGATATAAAACAATACAAAACTTATAAGATCATTAGATTTAGTTTTGGAACAAGAATTTTATAATTCTCCGGTAAAAATAACACACAAACAATAAGTTATTGAAACATGTCATCTTATCCTTGCGTGACCACTGGAATTTTTTGAAAAAATAAGTCAAAAATTCTCTATGTGTCTTAATCCGTCAAGGGCTGGCTTTTAAATTACCCAAGCTGAATTTTTTATATGTTGCAGCAAAAGAATAGAGCTTTTCTTTAGTGTAACTTTCATTGTAAATTTCGATGTACCAGGAAAAAAATTTTGCCCGCAAAGTTTCCACAATTCCAAGTGTCAACAAACATGCTGAAAATGGGATTCTTCGGACTTTGAAAACTGCATGTAAATAAAAATCCTCCAGCAATATTTTCATAAGACCGCATTCTCAGAAGGATGCCTAAATTAACTTCAAAAGATCGTTTTAATACGCTAAGCCGTCTTCCTTCCCGAGCGATTTGAAAATGCACCAAATCTCGTCAAAATTTAACGCTGGCTGCGACGCGATCACGGCATTTCACATTATGCCGGAATTCTCGAAAACGAAAAATCTTTGGAAAGTTTTATTGTTATTTTCGGAAATGGTTGTCCAAAGGGATTCTTCTGACAGAATATGAGGAAATCCGAAATTTCAGTTTTGACTGAGTTCTCGATATTCTCAGTCAGTAGCTCTTAAGCAAGATGAGGAAAGTTCTCTTTCTTCTAGACAGACACATTTTTAGAAAGAGTGAGAGAATCAAAGCGTCTATTTAAGGTACAGGAGAGAAGAAAGAGGTATGATGACGTTTTTTGTCTATCTTGCATCCGTAGTGATTTGTAGTCTATTTCGTTACATTTCAAGCACGTTTTTCGCAACATAGATTCGCCGCACGAGTGATCAATTAATTTTTCTTGTGGAATGTATTGTAATCAAGGTTTAATTATAATTTTCTCCTCAGTTTTTACGTAATTCCATCAAGCCATTAAATTTATATATCAAGAAAGAAGGACTGGTCTGTTAGAGTTCTAGTAAATGCTTTCTTTTTTTTTTTTTTTTTTTTTTTTTTTATTCATAGCAACGACACATACAAACAATACTACGTTACATGACTATTTGAGTTACACTACTATTACTACATTACATTACATTGCTTGACCTACTTACAGAAATTGTACTTACATTGCTTGTATTCTTTTTAACTAATTACGAAATAAATACACGTGCTACGTCATCCTGCATACGATGCTAACACAACACACACACACATACACACACTCGCACCCCACCCACACATACAAGAGATAATAAAAGATTCCCCTTACTCAACTTTCATACCTAAAGTGCTTCACGCATCGTAGTTGCTGAGAGTGGTCCACTTAGCTCTATATTTTTCGTACTTAGAATTTCTAATGGCTATTTGTCTCTCACATTTGATCTTGCTGTCTAGTAAGGCAAGAAAGACCTTTAAATTTGGAGTCTCAGACTGGTTTCTTGCAAGAAAAACATGATATTTAGCAATAAGAAGATAATGGTTTAACGCGTAGAAGGTGGTCGTTTCAGGTTTGTAACCGTACAGGATTTCAGTATTACTAGGACTAATGTTGTCAGAGCGCTTAGCATTCCACCACATCATTAAGTCTTTCCAAAAGATTTTAACGTCGGGGCATTCGCAAAGCATGTGAATAAGCGTTTCGTTCGGAAAGAGGCAGCGTTCACATTCTGGAGAAGCCTTTATATTCATTTTGTAAAGAGAGTGATTAGTGGGTATGATGTTATGAATTAGCTTAAATTGGAAGCTCCTCAGTTTGTTTTCGACTGTGACTTTAAAAGGAAGCTCGTATACTGCCTTTACATTCAACTCTTGTTTTCTAAGATTGATTTCAACGATGGGGGGAGAAAAGGATCTTTCTGCAAGCATCACACGGACTTTTTTTGTAGAGGAGATGTCAAGGGATGGAACTGGTTCGTTATCTCCATTAGTGAGATTACCTACGATTTCGCTTTTCCAAATTTTAGGGATTGCCGTAAGAACACCAGCATAATCGAGAAAAGTAGAGCGAACGTTATATTTGCATTTGAAGTTTTCGAACGAAAGGAACTGGCCATGGATGTTTAGGAGGTCGCTTATTTTCAAAATGCCTTTATTAGCCCATGATCTATAATAAAACGATTTTCCGTTTATCTTTATAAACCGATTGTTCCAAATGATTTCTTGTTTGTATTCATTTGCGTTACGTGGATCTTTGGAATTGAGCTCTTGCCATACAGCTAAAACGTCTTTATAAAAAACAGAGAGATTTTTGAGGTCGAGTAATTTAAGATCGTAGTTACATTGAAATAAGAGAGTTCCACCGACCTTACCTAAAAGCGAATCGAGGAGGGCACACCAATGGCGGTCATTTGCTAGACAGTAATGATTAACCCACGAAGTCTTGAGCGATTTAACAACGTCAGCAAAATTGAGCATATTAAGACCGCCGTGGCTTATTGGGCCGGTCAGAGTTTTTCTTTTGATTTTATCTGGCTTAAATTTCCAAATAAAAGAGAAGATATTGCTGTTGACTTCTTTTACAAATTCTTTGGGAACATTTAATACGGAACAACTATAAACAAGTTTGGCGAGAGCTAAGCTTTTGACGATGGCAATTCTGCCTAAGATCGTTAAATGTCTACTTGACCAAGTATTTAGAACTTTTTTGAGTTTGGCAAGCCTCTCGTCGAAATTGATTTTATTCCCAACCTGAACATGATAAGGAAAAGCAATTCCAAGCGCAATGACGTATTGCTTCGGCCATGAAATGCCAAAAGGTTCATCTTTGCCTAATCGACTTTTCAAAGGACCAAGCCAAAAACCCTCGGTTTTAGACTTATTGATTTTCAAGCCGGAAAGGTCACCGAACTGATCGAGAAGAGTTAGTAGGGACACCGCGGATGAATCGTCGCGAATGAAAGCGGTGGTGTCGTCAGCGTACATACTGAGTTTAGTGATCTTATTTCCGTTTTCAAGTCCTTTGATTGATTCATCGATTCTTATTTGGTGGGCGAGTGGCTCCACAGCTAGAACAAAGAGTAAGCCTGAAAGAGGACAACCCTGCCTAACACCCCTTTGGAGAGAAAAAAATTCCGACGAGTAGCCATTATTTACAACACAGCTAGAAATGTTGGCGTAAAACGTTTTGATCCAGTGGAGGAAACTTGGACCGAAATTCATAGTGTTAAGCACTTTAAAGAGAAAGTCCCATTCTAAAGAATCAAAGGCCTTTTCAAAGTCAAGGAAAAGTATCATTCCGTCCTTGTTTTCATATTGTTCAATTATATCCGAAATTAAGCGAATATTTTCACCAATAAATCTACCTTTGATGTACCCAGTTTGATCACCGTCTATCAAGTACGGAAGTACTTTCTCTAAACGTTTCGCAATACATTTGGTTGCTAATTTGTAGTCTGTGTTTAGAAGAGAAATAGGGCGCCTAAGAGTGAATTATTAAATTTCCAGTAGCCTGGGCCTCTTTCTTCTTGTTTGTCTTCAGGCTTGATCGAGATGGTGACAGGGGAGTGATCTGAATCATGATAGGCGGAAATGTCGGTTTTCGAAACGCGGCATAATAAATGCTTCGAGATGAGCCAGAAATCCAGTCTACATTTGATTTTCCCGGAGCTATTTCTCCACGTAAACTGCGTATCATGTGGATGTTGTTCTCGCCAGGGATCGACTAGGTCATAGTTGCAACGGAGTTCGTCGATCGAATGTATTACACTTTTTTTGAATTGAATGTCTTTACCTCCAAATTTATCGGAAGCGGACAGTGGGCAGTTAAAATCTCCACCAATAAGAATTTTGTCACTTTGCAGGCCACGAATAGAATCGGTTATCTTCTGAAAAAATGAAATTTGCTGGTTTTGGTCGTTTGGGGCATAAATATTAACGAGGCACAATTCGTCTTCGTTGACGGTGGTGTTTACAATAATAAATCTGCCGTTTTTATCCGCAGTAACATTCGTCACCTCTTTACTGAGCGAGGGACTGAAAAGAATCATAACACCTCTACTGTGTTTTGAGCCGTGCGCAAAGAAAATGTCGCCTCCCCATTCTGCTCGCCAAAAATTTTCCAAGCTAGCATCGCTGTACGTCTCTTGCAGAAAAATTACATCAAATTTTCTAATATGAAGCCACCGGAAAAGTTTTCTTCTTTTGATAGATTTGTTGAGGCCTCTTGCATAAAGAGAAACAGCATTTAAGGTCATATACACACTAGATTTATGAATTTCTTTCTAACGCAATTCATGAACCACAGCTTGCAACGTTCGATAGCGTTTAGCCTTGCGATGGAAATGTTTTGTGCAGATGGTGCGCTGACAACAATTTACAATACTTTGAGTAAGGCGGGTACAAATCACGATGAGTACAGCAAGTGTACTATGGCAACTAACACTTAACATAATAGAAACACTAATTAAACTGCGAAGCAGCTTATTGTATAGAAGGGAATAAGTGCCATTTTTTAAAGGCATGTTGAAAAGAGACAAAACCCTCCTACAAAACTCTCCGCCAAAATTTAAATAATTAATTGATGAAGCGAAAGGGAAGCGAGGGTTTTGAAAGGGAACGTTTGAATAATGTTATGTTACATGTGGGAGAGGGTAGGAAAGAAAAATATTTGATTATAACCTAACGAATATTGTCCAAATCTTCGACTTCATATACTCTATGTACTTGATCGCTTTGGGACTTCCTGACGAAAATTTTGCCGTCAATGGTCCAGGCGCTATGCCAGTTGTTGATCTTTTTAACTTTTCTTACTTTAGCGAACAGTTCACGCCTATAGTTAGTTAAGTTCTCATTAATATAAACAGCTCCTGCATTATGAAAATAGTTGTTTAAACTTACTGACTTCAGGTGCTTTTTGGATTTATAGAGTTCACTTTTGGCTCTGTATGATCTGAATCGTACAATGATTGGTCTTGGACCGCCGTTAGATCTTCTCGTAGCCATTCTATGACAGATGTCGATGTCATTGTTGACAATATGTACATTGAGAACCTTTCCAAGCTTGATGATCTTGTCAGACAGATTTTCTTCTGAAGACTTAGGAATGCCGTGAATTTCGAGATTATGTTTTCTAGTGTATTGTTCTAAATCGTCTATTTGGCATATAGCGATGTCCAGATCGCTTTTAAGACCATCTAGATCGTCGTTTAAGTCGGCAACTTCATCTTCTGCTTTGCGAACTTCTTTCTTGAGCGAGCTCACATCTTGTTTCAGCTTGTTATTCTCCGCCTCTAATTTTTCCAGTTTATCGATGTGGAACTCTAGCGACTTCTGCAGTTCTTCGTGTTGCTTGCGAAAAGCTCTGTTCTCTTTAAGAAGCTCGTCAGTGTTCCGTTGTATGTTGTTCAGTGCGATCCAGATACTCGACAGATCGGCATGCTCGACCATGTGCTCTGTAGTCTTTGCAGTCTTATTTGGAGGAATTTCGGGCGAGCTGCTGCTACTAGGCCTTTCAAACCTCTTCCTTCCAGTGATGGGCGGACTTTCGTCGCATTCGCTTACCTTTTCAGCCATTTATTACGAAGCGGAGAGCTACACAGGACGGACTACTCAAAAACGCTGCCGTCCATCTTGGCTCTCCCCCAGGACTCCCGATGCTTTCTTGTTCTTATCAACATTGGAGTTCAAGCTATCTCGAGCTCCGCCCGCTACACTTACAATGCTAACAGTTGTATTCTATGAGCTAACAGAGCTTATTGATTAGTGTTATGGCGTTGCTAACTAGACAGGAAACATTTTCACATATTACCGCCTGCAAATTAGATTTCGAGTTCATAGTTCAGTGCCTCACAAAAGACTAAAAAGCGGGGTTCTTTCACCTGTCGCAATGTCTAACAACATTTATTTTCAACGAATCAAACGAGAAAGGAAATGATGTGTCAATTGCCAAAACAATGATTGTCAAAGGGTTTATTTATTGCCGCTTCTACCCTCAAACTGTGTCCATGTTGTAGGTTAAAATGAATCCCAGGTTAAAATGATTTCAACCTAGGTTGATTTGTATTTTCCTTTGTTTAAGATGTAAATTACCCAACTTTAACAAAGGAAAATACAAATCAACCTCGGTTGAAATCATTTTAACCTGGATTCATTTTAACCTACAACATCCATACCGTATCGCACTGTTAAAGCTTTTCTTTTGAATATGCTTAACAAGTCATGAAAGGTGTTAGCCATCAGTGATCGTGACTTGACATGATCGTTCAATTCAATCGTTTTTTACAACAGTTGTCACTTACATAACTGTAAGTGTTAACCGCAACGTTTCGACCGTTAAACTGCTGGTCTTAATTCACTGATAAGGTGGTTGTGTCGACTAGCTGTCAGTATCAATATAAGTAGTAACACCATGTTTGACATCCTTGCTTTGGATGTTAGTGATTGGAGGATTTCGATTCTCGTTGTTCGGACCGCTACATAAAGCGTCGCTATCAGACATTAACAACAAGGTTAGCCTGAGTAAA
Organism: Pavona decussata; assembly: GCF_977016875.1. Classification (NCBI taxonomy): domain Eukaryota; kingdom Metazoa; phylum Cnidaria; class Anthozoa; order Scleractinia; family Agariciidae; genus Pavona; species Pavona decussata. The sequence continues at coordinate 1,503,061 of NW_028145462.1, forward strand.
CAGACCTCGTTGTGCGGTGCCGCCACTGCTTTGACGTCTGTTTATTCAAACTACAGCCATGTGAAACAATCGTGAGACAAACGATCAATTTGAGCTATCATGCTTGTCATTTCGTAAGGGCGGTGGAGAAGAGCAAAGTATGCATGCGTATTTAGTAAGCGATTTTTCTGTAACTCCCTTTCAAGAGTCCTGATCATAACAGCAACTCAGTTTATTGAGTGGAAATTCGCTTTCATTCATTTTACTTTTAAGATAGCTGTCCATAGCGTTACGTGGTGGCACAAGGTACTATGCATCTCATTATCGTCAATATGTAATCAAAGATCCTTAAATCCAGACTCAACGACACCGTTTGTTGTGAGCACATGCACCGTTAGGTCCTTAAATTAAACAATACGGTTTCATAAAACGTTTAGAGAAATGATTGCCGTTTTCAGAAGAAAAGTTAATCATCTGTTTTATCAACAGTTTAAATACAAAACTGATCGCTTCTTAAAATTGGCCGCCACATTAAAAAAAAACAAAAAAAAACTGGCTGATACGAATTATAACGTGATGGATCTGTTTTCGCGCAAGATTTTTTCCAACTCGCGCGCCAGCTTCTCGCCGACTCCTGAGACAAAAGAAAAGTAAAACTCCTTGGAGCTAGCTGTCTTAGAAACCACCGTAGTCTTTTTATTTTCACCGCTAGTTCCGTTTAGCTTTTTTTTGTTTAATTAAAAACTGAATAAAATAAAATGACGCCAACGCATTATTATAAATCCATTAGTGACCAACATTTTAAAGTCTCCTGACCCGTAACAAAGTATTGCATCCAACTGATGAATTGTCCTTGTTCTTCAACATGAGTGAAATTTATTTGACTGCTTATTATCTGTCTTGTGCATATCTTTGGTCTGTTGGTGGCTCCTTTCATAAAGAACATGTACAGCTGCTCTGTAACGTTTTGACGCATCTATAGGTTTGGTATAGCTCCAGATAAACTATTCAACATGCATTGCGCAAATATTGTGCTGCGCTCTTGGCCTAAAATTAGAAAAATGTAAAGACAAAACAAGCAAAGTAAGTTGCTACAAAAACGCCAACATTTCTTAAGTTAAATTTCGACATCCTATGGAGACTAAATGAATATCTACTAATAACATGAAAGTTACCAGTCAATTTTAATTGAACGTATTTGTTCAACACCTTCCATGATTTCTGAGAAACATTATTGGATTCTTTAACAAAATATTTGCCGCCGGCAAAAAGCAATAGTATTCTGTGGGGGGGGGGGGGGGGGGGAGAGGGGGGTCGGAACTTCCCGCCTCCCGTACCTTTGTCTCCCGCCTCCCGCCCTTTTTCGCGTTTCTCCCGTCCCCGAGTAAATTAGAAGGCTTTAAAACCCGTATTAGTCATAAAGCTGTACCAAGACGTACCATTCTCAGGTCTTTCATTATTCATTTTTTTACTATATATATTTTGAATAACGTTAACATTATTGATAGGTTTTGTACTCTGAGTTAATGAAGTTTTGACTAACATAAAGACTTTTGTTCTTGAGCCATCGTAGCTTGATCAGAAATAAAATACAAGCAGCGGTGATAAACATAATAAACTTGCGCATTTTATGTAACCTTACGTTTCATATGCTAGGTCAAGCTAAAATGCGCAAGTTTATTATATTTATCACTGCTGTTTGTATTTAATTTTTGACTAACATGTTCGTCTTGTTTGACGGTTTATCCATTCTTTTAGTGACAACAGTCTTAGTCCATCGTGCAGTGTAATAGTTGTTGCATTTCTTAATTATTCATTTGGTGAGATCATGTAATTCAAATGGGGAAGTAGGACATGGCGAGCTGGCAGCCAAACGCCCCAGTTTAGAGTTCGGTATGTCTGCCTAATTCTCGAAGCCTTATTGCGGATCCATCGCGTTTACTTAATTATAATAATTATGATCTTGATATCTTTCTTGATATCCTTACTCCCTAAAACTGCGTGAAAAAATTGCTTTTAGTTCGGGAAAAAGTAAAATGAAACTTTAGGACCTACTTTCAATCCAAGGTTTAAATCTCTGGGTTACTGGTGGTGAATTCTAAGCTCGCTGCTACTGTTCTAAGGAAAGAATTACTGCATTAAATGCAAAAAGCGTCCGAAATTAGACCGAACAAACTGTTCATCAAAAAGAAGTCTTCATCAATGTGCAGAGGAGGCTGCACTGATCTCCTTCTACTCCTAATCCTACTCCTCTTTTCTATAAAGCCGCTCCTGATTGCTTCCCATGCTATTTGGCTGCCTATTGTAATAGGAATCGATTTTGCCTTGTCCAAAACGAAAAACGGTGTCATTAAACGAGTCACTCCGCTGTCTCCACGTGCTCATTGAAACAGCATTCCGTCCGCAAATTCCCATACACCATGCAGCAAAGTCCGATTGACGGTCAATGGGAGCTAACTCCCAAGAAGGTCGTCCATGCCCCAGATTTCTTACTACCGCACTGAAAAATACTAAGAACTACTAAAATGGTCTTTGATGACATTGAATCTCTGATATTAAATTTACAAGACGCGTACTTGCTTGCCTTGCTCACCTCTTTTGAGACTTCTAAAAACTTGCGCACACTCACACATGTGTACACATACCACGCTTGACATTTCATGAGCTATGACGTAACACCATGAAAGGGTTTACAATTTCACCGGAGGTAACCCTGTTTATCGCCTGAGCACGAATTTTTGTGTGCCCTTGGATATAAAATATTGTGTAAAGCCTCGGAGGACGCTAAATGGAAGACAAATAACATTGTACAACATTGTTGAGTTCTTTTTTTGATAGTATTCTAACGCATTAACAAGTAAAGAAATTCCCCGTTTTGTATTGCTCTCCCGCTTCCCGTCCTCTTAGAACTCCCGCCTCCCGCCCTTTCCTCTCCCGTCTCCCGTACCCCTCCCGCCCCCTATTCTCCCGGGCTCCCGCCCCCCTGTCCCCCCCCCACTATTCTGGGAAGGATGATTTAGGCCGGAATTTCGAGGGGGAATCTCATTAACATGAGGGGGAAAGAAATTAACGACGATGACGTCATCGCCGATTGTGTTGATCTCACGAATAAAATGAGGTGGATTCTCATGAACGTGGCATTTATTATAGTAAATAAATAGAATAAATAGGTATACTTAGCGCTCACAGATAGTTAGTATTTACATGAAAAGGACGTAATAGTAATAATAGCTAGAGTTTGGTTATAACTTTCGAAACGTACACGCGCGCGCATGGCCTTGTTGACGTCTAGCGTGCCCTAGCGTGCAAAACCATATGCATATTCTTACGAAAAATTATTATTTCTTTCCATAATTCTTGTTATTTTTAGATCTTACTCGAGCGGGTGTAAAAAGAGAGCGAACCGCGAAACATTCTATCCGTTTTTACAAAATCACTTGAAGGCCTTTCATCCTGATGATGCAATTATTCTGGTTTTAGATAATGATGTCGGCATTACCGTTGACAGCGCACTGTAATAAACAAAGAAAACTAAACACTGTTTTAATTGCTTAATCCCCCACAAAGCTCAACCTGAAACGAAACGTTTTAGTCATTAGGCGGGAAAGGTGCTTAGTAAATTGAGGCGAGCCCGGAAACACACACGAAAACTATTTTTTCATTACTTCCGAGTTTTCGGGAAAATATAGAAAACATCGAATAGAACCATGACAAGACAATATTTCACCTTCACCTTAAGTGCCGTTATCCAAAACCAATTAATTACACCTTACATAAACAGTGTTTTGTATTAATCTCCCCATATTAAGTTCTGAGAAGACTCCCGAATGCAAATTCTTTAGCTAAGAAATTGTAGATCCTGGAACTTGTGACTGGCCAAACGGCTTTCGCCTTCCGTGGAGCAAAAATCTACAATAATTTATCGAGGCATATCAGAGACACGGGAAAACTTAGCGTGTTTTAAAAAGCGACTTTTTAAGAATTTTTTTAATTCTTTGGTTTTTTATTACCGTATTTTTTCCTTTCTCTCTATATTTTCATCCAAATGTAAATAGTTTTCAATATTATTAGTATTATTATTTTAATCAGTTCATGTATGGCGGCAGAGCCCCTAAAGGGGAGCTATACAATAAAGTTTGTTATATGTATTTTATGATAATTACTTAATAAAAAAAACCCTGTAAAACCGGTGATTCCGACCATGACTGCCATAAGATAAAAATAAAACATGACATCATTGATAAACCTGTCAAACCGAAGTGGTACATCGAAAGAAGAACTACTAAGGAATACTCAACAGTTTCGATAGCGGAAATCCGAGAAATAACGGCGAAGAAACTGTGCTTCGAATACAAATTGTTGTTTTGTCCAGGCGACGAGTTAGCGGAGCGCGGACATCTCAAATCCTTATTGAGGCCACGGACTTTCTACGCGATTTTTGAGTACTTCTGGGAATTCATCGAAAAATTACAGGTTTGATCGTGAATTTGTACTGAAATACTATTCTAATTGACCGATTCTTTATATTCTGAACAATTTTTGCGAAAATTTGAAAAACGTGCCACGCACGGGTTGATAAATTCGCTTCGAAATAAACTGGTAGTTCTTCAAATCGCCTTCGCGTCTCTCGTTTGGCATTTAGAATAATAAGCGTTTCTTTCTTAGGCGTGAACAAAGACTTTTCTGAATAAATTTTCCTTTAGGAAACCATTCTGTCTGTTTTTCTTTCTAGTTTAATTGACAAAACGTGACAACTGCGTAATCTTGCGTAAACAAACACATGCACTCGAGACGGATCAAATTTTGCCTATGTGACGCGGGACAAATTTCATCGATTAATGGGTTAAAGATACTGACAAAGAGAAATTCCCACGAAACACCAATTTCAATCAGAATTCCCTTTTTTCAAAAAACAAAAACTTTTGCGAAGGGGAGGGGGGGGGGGGGAGGATGAAGCCAACACAAGATATCCCTGCCCGCTTTGCTAATTCCTGTTGGCCAGATAGATGCAAATTTAGACCAGGAATATACATTGCTTACAATATATGCTTGTACTATGCTTGAGCTGTAAAACAATCGACAAATGACAGCTGAGATTTTATCACGTCAACTTCTGGCGTTTACAACTGGATATGCCAGGAAAGAAGCCCAAGTTCACGCACATATGCGTCTTGTTTTATTCATGAGATCAAGACAAGGTAAGAAAAGGAAGGGCATGGGTTCTACTACAACTTCCTTGTACAAGATCCGTTAATTGTAACGGTTAAAATATTATCCATTAAAATACGACATCTTGCTAGAATGTGTCCTAGCGTGGTATTCAGTTGGTTAAGGTGGGGGTACACCTGAAAGCTGTTTTCACGCCGCTTTAAATTGGTCAAATGAAAATATCTTGTTCGCATTTCTTAGCAATACAAAAACCCTCCATTCATTACACAAATCAATGATTTGGGGTTTTTTATGAATTTTTGGGTGATTTTTAGGTATATTTGGAAGGAAATAATTTTTCTTGAAGGATTGGTAAAATTAAAAGAAATAAGAAATGTTGAAGATTTAGTGAGGTTTTTAAAATTAGAATTTGTAGTTAATAACTAATAGACGGATACCAAGTTTGTCTACTAGCAACCTGGGGTGCTCTTGCGTGAGTATCAACTGTCTGTTAGTGTTCCAAAAATCATTTTTTTCTTCTATCCATTCTTAAAACCTCTTCAAATTTCACTCAAATTCAGGTAGAGCCCCACCTAAACAACACGTCTGTGAAGGACGTATCCATAAAAGGGACACTGGTTCTTTCATCGCTTTCATTACGTGTTCTGTTCAGAAAATCCTCGAATGACACAGGCACCCTTGCCCACACTGATCGCTTCCTCTCTTTCTCTGGAATCTATTTGCAATAAAAGATGCAATGGTCTTCGTTTAAAGGACAACGCCCTTCTCGATGGACTGAAAATAGCAGATGAATCTCGATGAGAACTCATCAAAAATCACCGTTTAGTTTTAAATACAATCTGAAAGGGCTTTAATAAGGCCCAGTTCACACTTGGACGTTTAAAACGTTTCTAACCAAATTTTCAGTTCTGTGTTTAGGCCTTCCATCCGTCGCGTAGCGATGAAAACGGAAAGGCATCCTTAAGTCACATGTTTGAAAAAAAAAACAATAATAAATAAAATAACGGTATGCCAATTAAGTGATTGTTTCTAATGAAATGTTATCGATCTTGACAGGCATTTAATATAAATATGTGAATTTCAGCGTTTTTCAAAAGATTATCACTTGTTTCATGCACGTTTGCCCACCATCAAATTTGAGTCAACGTACATGGGGCTCATTTCCACTCTCTTGTTTAGATTTATGATGGCTACATTCAGAACGGCAACCGTTAAAAAATAATACGAGCAGTGCGAATTAACAACCACTTTGTAAAATTCCGCTAGGCCAGGTGAACATGAGTGGACGAGAAAACCGGTTAAACCAGTATTCATATTTGTACCTAGGCCATATGAATGTACTGAAAAACTGTCATACCCAGCCTTCTATCTTGTTAATGCCCAAATGTAGGTCGTCTGAGATCTGGGTACTACTTAGGTGTTGCGTAAACAGAGTAAACAATCAATGCTTGGAAAGTTTCTTTTATTTTCTTTCTTTTATTTAAATGTAAATATATTCGTTATGTATGTCGAGAGACAAGGTGCATTTTTAGACACCCTTGTAGTTAAATATATATTTTTTACTTTTAATCTTTGAATTGAACATATTTACAGTTCCTTGCATACGTTCGTTGTTTACATGTAATTATTTACAGTAAAGAGATGAAATTGTTTCCATATTTTTCACCCCATATGAAAACAGTATATATTTTTTTTATTTCGCAACTGAACTTTGTTTCGAAATGGTACAGAAACTGTACTGTAACAAAGGACTATTAAATATTTCCTCCAATTTCACATGTTTATCTTTGGGGCAGGCCTCTGGGGAGTATTTTTTTAGTTGATACAATTACTTGAGGCGAAAAAGTTTCGGCACGCCCCTCGCACACGAGATAGTGAGAAGCTGTTACAGTCTCCCTATTTTTCCCGCCGCCTCCCCTCCCCTCGGTAATTTAGACACTCTCCCCAGATCGCGCTCGCTTTTACAAACCAAGATGGCGACAGGCCAGTCTCGGTAGGACTTGTTTCCATATCTCCAATTGCCCTCCCTCTCTTCAAGTTTTCATACACGAAGTATATATTACACTAGAACGCTGAATTTTTTGGCTAGATATACCAACCCTCCATATAAATGCTAACCCTAACCCTAACCCTAAGCTAAATTAAGCTAACCGGAGTGCTATTTAAGCTAACCGGAGTGCTATTTAGGCTAATTTTTTAGGCTAACCGGAGTGCTATTTATGCTAACCTGAGTTTACTTCATGTAATGTTAAGGAAATGTCCAAGGGCAGTTTGAGGTATGGAAACAACACCTAACGGAGTATTCGGTCGATTTGTTCGCCCGTTACAGCGCGGCGGCTAGTTTTTAACTACTGTAAACGCGGAGAAAGCAGCAGGCAGAGGAATAAGGTAATGCATTAACTGTTAAAGCTCTTTTGACCGGCATCACCTCGTGTATTTCTCTCAGGAAATACATTGACAAGGAGATCGTAGAATTTGCAAAGAACAATCCTGAAGTTATGCACCTATCAATGTCAAGCCCGAGGGGGGGAGGGGGGGTGTCGAGCAGGGGTGGGGATTTTGACATTTTCTTAAAAATGATTTAAATTCTCCACCCCAGGGACAACATAATTGACCCAAAAAAATTGGGTAGGGGTGTGCAGCCCCCTTCCCAAAACCCTTACCCTATTTATGACCAAAATCCGCGATTTTTCCTACCCTATTTATGACCTGACCAAAAATTTGATACCCTATTTATGACCTGATAGGGTCTGGTCAACTTCAGTTCAAAACTCCCCTGGAGCCCAGCGCTTGACCGGAGCGCGTCACAAGCCGTTGCAGCACGTATACAGTTGCTGTAAACATCATGATGAAGAAGTAGCTTCTTCTTAAAAAAAAAAAAAAGGAATTCCAGACTAGAGTGCAAAAATCGATACCCTATTTATTACCAAAATGGCTAAAATTGATACCCTATTTATGACCAAAGCAGCTGAAAAACCATATCCTTTAGCGCAACACATACCTATATAGCCCATATAAGGGAGTACCCTCGCCCCCCCAGGCTGAACCCACATATGACACAGAGTCTGGGAATCGAACCTGGGCCATATGTATGCTGTGAGGCGAGTGCTTTCACCACTGCGCCATCCCTCCTCCCCCTCGGTAGTACAGATGTCTCACCCTAGTGGTCTGCTGAGTACACTTGATTGTAAAAACGTTGTCACTTAAGGTGGCCGAACACAGTTTGCGCGCGCTTTACAGATTCTGTCAGTGATGCTATTAAGCGCACGCTAGGGTTGTGGTACGCAAATACAGCGGTCGATAAAGTGATCCCTCAATTTCACATGAAATGGATAATAAAGTTAAGTTTTGATCCTAAATAACTAAGTTTCTCGTTTCTGTTTTTTTTTCTTTTCTTTCCGAGCAAAAAAGTCATTCACCAAGGCCTTTTGCATGCTTTTCATCTTTGCCATGAAACCCAATTAAAGCCACGCATGCGCATTTGACCAAAAAATTGTGACTGGTTGTTTTCGTGGAAATGAACTGTTTTCTAAGGAACCGCTCATTAGAATTTCGATGCATTTGGCATGAAAATAGTTCCCTAAAAGCGTAACTCGCCTACAAAGAGAAACCTTAATCTAACAGAGAGTATCTTCACAAAACATTAAAATGCAAAATCAATATTTACAGGAGACTTCTCTGTTAAAATTACATGAAAGTAGTGCAACTGTGTCAGTGTTTTTTGAGTTTTTCTGGATCCAAAAAATGGAAAAAATCTAATGAGTACATTTTCTAAAAATAAAGGAAACCTACTATTTATGGACGTTTAATAGTTCGCTGTGTTGCCATGGAAACGGTACTTAGCTCAACAAGACGTACGAAAATGCATTCCTTCTTAGTTAGTCTTACCCCATACCAATTTTGGGCGTCCAGAAGCACGTAGTTTCCAAATAACGTCTTCTAACACCTGTACACTAAAAAACTGTATTCGGCCACGTTAAAAGGTATAAAGCTTGAAGGATAAGACCCAACAACTTTCTAGGAAGTGTTTGACCTATCAGCTTATTTATCTTCATGTTGTTAGAAAATAAAAGTATGTGCAGTTTTTAGGGCTTAAAATTCACATATTGTTCACAGACAAAGAAAAAGACACAAAATATGCACATGCCAATTAAATTATCCTATAATTTCACCAGGTTGCATTGTTTACAATAATATTGAAAGTTTACACAGGACAACTTTTTTCAACTGAGTGTATACACAACAAAAATGCATATGAAATCAAGTGTGGTTGTGTTTTGTACTTATCTTAGTCATGCTGATCAATTGGTGTAGAATAAAAACAATTACGGCTGATGGAGACCACTTGACTTTTGCTTATGTCATACCAAGAGGTGAAGATATGGAAGTGAAATACTTGAAATACATAAATTTGAACTGGGGATGAAAGAATGCTGCATAAAGTGGAAGTATTATGCAAATTTGCTGTCATTTCAAAACCCAAAAATGTTTGTCTGTCAGCAGAAACAAAGAAATAATTGTCAAATTTGTTATAAATATTTTTTATCACCCCAGTGCAATAAAACTGTGGATTAGTGCCTCTGACCAGAGACAGAGTAGGCCCAGCCTCCTCCTCAGGCGCTTCGTTTTGCAGTTTAGTCAAAGGCGAGCGTGAAACGCGAGCGACTGGTGACGAAGCGCGAGGGACCAGGTGCACAGAGAGAGAGAGAGACGTCTGGGAACGAGGCAGGAGTACGCCCATACTTCCCATTTAAGATGCAGACACTACTACAATGGCTTGCAGTGTAAGTGCATCACTTCCAATTTTTTTGTATTTATCTACTTTTGTAATTTAGTGAATGGCAACAGTAAAATAGTAGAAGTAAAGAACAAAACTCCAGAGGAGATTGAAGAATGGGTAGAAAGACTAAGGCATGAATCGGGAGTAAAATTACAAAGGATTAGACAATTTTGGCACACAGAGAATCCTTCCATACAAGGAACATGGACACCATTCCTAAACAAACCACCATCACTGAGACGGTCAACTGTCAATGGAGCTAAGGCACAAAGACAATCAAGCAGTTGACTCTGTGTGAATGTAGTTAACATTGCTGACATGGGCGAGAAATAACCAAGTTTGGTCTTGTTCAACAAGGTGATTGTGGCACCTTTTTGCCTCCCCCACCCAAAACTCTTTCCCACTTATTACCTTGTAAAAAGCCAATGTTTTGAGAGGGTTGTTCAAGTTGGGAAAGATGTTATATGCAGTCCAATGGGCCATTTCCGAGTGGTTCAATGAACCTCATTATGGAAGTGAGGCTAAGGGCAAAACTTCTCATATAAAAATTAGTTTTGTTTCCATGTGAATGTAAAATAATTTCTTATAAAAACAGTGTATCAAGTGTCACTTTCTTAATGCCAGGTTCAAAGCAACTCGACAATGTCCTACCAGTATTTGTATAAAGCTGTACCTTTAAAGAAACCACAGTGTCAACATGCATTTGGTGAATTTGTTGAGTCATGAAGACAGTCTTTATGTAGTGATCATTTTCTTTATTCTCCTGAGCTATATGCTTGATTAAGTAGAGATATTGTTGTGATAAATAAGGTGCTAATCATTATTAAGATGTTTAAAAAGGTTTTAACGCCCCTGCCAGACTAATCCCTCTAAAGATGTCCCTGCAAGGGCAAGTAATTCATGGTAAGGTACCATATAGTCACCCTCCCTTACCCTACCATGAATTGCATGCCCCTGCAAGAAATAAAATCCCTCTGGCTTTTAAAGGGTGGAGGGGTGAATTTACTTAAACATCTGAATAAAGCGTAATTTAAGTAAAGAAACAATAGGCCATTTCCGAGATGCTTTGAACCTCATAATTTTTGAAAGGGAGGCTAAGTGCAAAGTTTTTGTTAATTGAAAATTAGTTTTCATTCATATGCAAACAAAACTTATTTTCATATGAAAAGTTTTGCACCTAGCCTCGCGTTCATAGTGAGGTTCACAGCAACTCAGAAATGGTTTATAGAATGTTTTCACATGACGTCACGGCGGCCATGTTGGTGTCCCAAACAAAACCTCTGGGAATTGAACTCTGTTTTTATGCAAATGCTTTCTTTTGTTTCAGTAAACCAATATGGCCAGTAGTCACGTGAATGAAAACGCTCTATTGAATTCTTATATTTTTGAAGTTTTTTTTTTAATGTTATTACTTTCAGCATATTATGGTCCATCAGTGATTGTGTGAACCTTTAAAGTGTATTGACAAAAAAAATATTACTTGCTTCATCAAATCTTCATGTTGTTCTCATATGAAAATACAGAAATAGATTCCTTATCAATTTTTCTTCCCCCTGCTTTTGAGGCATATAAAAAAATCAAATTTCACTTCCGGTTGGGTACAATACAGCGCAAGATGGGAGCCTGGGGATAGTAGGGCTGAGATGTCAATACAGGAACACTTACTATGTCGCGTATTCAAACTGCGAAAAACAGACACACAGTGTTGATTAGTCTCTGTTTACCGTCTGTGTTTTACCGTTTGAATACATGACATACTTAACTTTAAAAAAATTTGAAACCTTTTGTTGGTAAAAAATAACTGAAGTAATTTAATAAACTCAGAGTCACAAATAACTTAGCAGCTTTGCCCTCTAAAAGTGAAAACCTTTTCTTAAAGGGGAAGTATCACGAAAATTTGATGTCATTTAAAAACCCAAAAATGTTTGTCGGACAACAGAAACAAAAAACAATTGTCGAGTTTTTTTTATAAATTATCACCCCAAAGTGATACAACTGTAGATTAGTGCCCCTGGCCAGAGACAGAGTAGGCCCGTATGAATTGAAACTTGAAAAATGTTAGGCTAATGTTTTTCAAGTTATCATATTTTTGTTTCCAAAATGCGCTAGAGCAGAGGACGAGTTGTTCCTGTCAAGAATTAAGTTGATTTCTCTCCTCTCATTGTTCCAGAATTATTTTGTAACAAAGTGAAGGTCTTAATTCAACATTTTTAACAAGAGTTAAAAAAAAAACCCATGATTCTTCCCCTTTAAAGGATCTCCTAATTTTCTATGTTTAACGAGGGTGCCTACATATAACAAAGTATTTTTGCATACTTTGTAACTATGGGGAAAAAGCTTATCTTAGTATCAGGGCTAATGGAATCCAGAAAGATAATTTGGGGTAGCAGGGTATTTTTTTGTGAGATAATTAAACAACAGTTATTGTAAAAAGCAGTAAAATACAAAGCAATGTATGGCATTTTTTTCCAAACTGAAGTTTTATTATCTCAAAAAAAAAAAAAAATGCATGGTTACCCCCAGTTTTCTTTTTGGATACCAAGAGCACCTTGTCCGCTTTTTCTAAGAAAAACTGTTCTTATAACATACTTGTGAACATCGGTAAGATGCGTTGCTTGATCCTTTTTCATATTCATAAATTTCTCTTAAGATAAATTTTCACGAAAACACGTGTCTCTCTTTTATTCACTCGGCCAAGTTAATAGATGATTAATATTGGAGCGAAAATCATTAAAGTTTTCTCAGACCAACCCACGTGACTTGGACGTGATCCTATTGTCACCTGAACATTGCTGATTCCTAGAAACCATGTTGACCTTCCTGAGAATAAACTTGTACAAGACGATACACTGGCATCGCATCTGTTTCGCTTTATGGCTTCTCAGTGAAGAAAAAAAAAACTGCAGGTGTCCATATTAACCTTGCTTTACTCATGTGGTTCTAACTTTACAGTCTGTGCATGAAATGTTGACGTGTGATAGTTCAGATGTTATTGAACGCAAGTGTACCCGCTGGAATGAGACTGTTTCAGAAATAATTTATACAGTATTTCGGTAAAGACAGCGAGGAATCTTTTACAACCCACTACACAGCAGGTTGTCAGAGGAGCAGTCTATGAATTTGACAGTAAAGAAAATATTTCAATCTTGAGAATAAAACTTGAATTTATGTGAAAATAAAACCAGGATAATAAAATGGGAATTTTTATGCCAAATAACTTCCCTGTAAATACTTCAAAACAAATATACCAGTAAACCTTTATTGTAACGACAAAAACTGTTCAATTTACAAACTTGTATGAGTTGTTAAATTACACGATATAACCACAGTAAGTTTGGGAGAACTTCAATGTTAGTCAACTCAAACAAACACTGACTACAGTTTCCTAAACTCTCTTGAGTGCTGACATGACCTCTTCCTAGACTAGCGTTGACTTACGGCCAATATCAGTGTTCATTAGTATACACAGTTATTACACAAGATTATAAACCAGTAAATACACTTCAATAAAAGTGAATATTTCTGACCAGTGGTTTAATTACATCAATTAAAGAATCATTTTTGTTTCAACAGAAATGAGATCATGTGGTCTCACAATTCTTTCCAGCTATTAAGAAAGCCATATTACTCAACTAAATGATTCTCTTGCTACAAACTGTATTACAAGCACCGGTCACTAGTGATAACTGTACGAGTGAGTACATTTTTGTGGAGAATAAAAATAAGAGTCCACAAATTATATTTAACAATTATCCCACAAACGCGAGTTGGATATGAGATGATAGATAGCGAGGCACGTAGTGCCGAGTTGGCTATAATCATCTCATATCCAACAAGCGTGAGTGGAATGCATATGATTGTTTTATCAACAACAATCAAGAAATACTGCTAGATTTTGCTGATTTTGCGTTGCAAGAATATTATTACAGGACAATTTTAATGGTCTCTATTTCTTGGGCATGGTATAATGGCTCATATACCATGGCCGCTAAGCCAATCAAATTGCTCGAATTGCATTATACAATGATCCAGTTTTTAATAAAATATAAATTGTACATCACCTGCATGGACATGTATTTTGAAATCAAATCATTAACACCCAAGGAACTGATTCAATTGTCCCACAATGCAGGTATATTTTCATTACACAAATTATCCTGGCCAAATAATGGAGGCCTTACTTGGGCCAATATGCAGACATGACTTTACTCCTATGCATTCTCTCTCCAATGCAATGGGGATGAAGAAAGACAAATTAACAAGTGTAAATCCTCAACATTGAACAGAGGGGGAGGGGAGATTATGTTAATGAGCGACTTGTGGGAAAGATGTCGATGTTGTCGAAGCAAAGTAAAATGGGAAACATTGCCAAAACAGTCAAGTGTCGCTTATGTCGTATTGGCCAGGATAATAGTTGCATGTGGAGCTGTCAATCTAGTCCTGGGAAAATTTTTCACTACTCATACTTGTAAGCAGATGAAAATCAACTATTATTTTAACAATACTTCAAATTACTTAATAAGGAAAATAATTTTTCAGTTTCCATGAAAATAGTTTGTCAAAAATATGATCATTTATCAGGATCAAGATAGCTTATAGGAAAAGAGCTTTAAAAAATGAGAAATTCCGGCATCCTTTGCCATATAACAGGTAAAAAAGATGGGCAACTAATTAAAAGTTATGCTCCTTGATTGGTTATTTTCAAGGCTCCTCGATGAGTTTAAAATAACAGCAACATTACTGCATAGCAGCAAAATAACTAACCGTTTTTAAAAAAACCCTTTGAACGTCTACAACAATTAAGGCCAGGCAAACTTTATAAAATAAAAAGGTTCTTACTATAAGCATTAATTGCCATCTCACCATTCTAATAAGATTAATAACTGGATTACACTGAGCGTGAAGATGATTCGGGAAGCATTCTTTTTGGACTATTCTGTAATAGGAATACAAGGAGTACATAGGAATAGGCAGAATTGCATTCTTTGCAGAAATAAATTCTGTGTATTCCTTTATTCCTGAACCACAATAAGAATAACCAGAATTGTTCTAAAAGAATACACCCTCAATATACCTACACTCTTTATGCTATTTTAAAACTTGTATATTTTCGTAAGTTTTCTTCATTACAAATGATATTATGATATTGAATTATACATTACCAGCTCTAAGAAAAAAAACCAAAAGTTAAAACATCAGTAAACGTAGTTACTGTTACAGTCGAAAGTTAAGCAGTAATGGCTGTCTTCATAGTCACTTGATAATCCTGAATTGTCGCGAAGAAAAATGAGTTAATTGTTTTCATGAAACTTCCTTCGTTTTAGTTTTCACTAAAAAAATGTTGATTTGTGTTTCAGAGTCACTAACTCTAGAGAACAATTATCTTGCCATTAGGGGAAAGATCTGTAATAGCCACAGCAATGTGACCCTCCATGCTCACTGTAATCCCGGCTACAGAAAAACCCTTTTCTTCATTTACTACTATTCTCCTCACGAACTCACCATCTTTAGTGTATATTGCCACACATCTCTGTTCTGCTCCTCGTTTCCATCCAGCGAGGACAACATATTCACCAGATGGATGCCTTGCAATGAACCAGTACGCATCTTCTTTGGTGTTAATGTCGAATTTACGCTGCTGTTTACCATCTTCGGTGAATATGAACACACAGGAACCATCCAGTATCATGACCTGGCCATCAGGACCAGCAGTGATATAATTTGCATCCTGCAGTATCCCTTCTCCGAAGCTGCGTACATATCTCCCCTCATGCTCGTACACATACACATTTCTAGTCCATCCTGCCAGTAACAGCACTTTGTTATTGGTGACTGCCAGTCTGCCCAAGCCCTCTCCCATCGCAGGAAACTTGTGTAGTAGGTCAGCGGTATGACTGTGAACTTCAACTTCCCACTCAGACCTATACCTCCCCAGCCCGACCAGTACAAAGATTTTGTTGTTCATATCAGTAGCGACATCGAAAACAAGTAAGCCCGTCTCAGTGTGATTACGTTCAGGGAGAAATTGGAGAACAAACTTTCCGCTGCTGTCAAACACTTTCACACTTTTATCCGAATTGTCTGCTATAATAAACTGTCCATCTGCGTTTGTGGCGATACCCATAGGACATTTCAGCTTGTGCTCCACTTCACCCTCCTGACCAAATGACCATGCTACACAGCAGTGCTCCATACCTTGTTTCTGCAACACTTCAGAAACTCTTCCATCAAAGAGCGGATCCACTTTCTCTTCCCCGGTATCAACACAAGGCCAGTTGTTTGCGTAACGCGGGTTGTTGCCAAAACTGACCATCAGAATAACATCGTAGATGATGCGATTCACATGACAAGTGGCGGAAATAATCGCCCTTCGTTCATCTTTACTAAACCGAGCCCAGAAGCCTCTTTTAAGCTCGACAGTAAAACATTCCTGAACAGCTGACAGACTGTGTAGCTCTTCAATGCACACTCTACACGCTGCAAATGCGATCTCGGGATTATCTACTCTCTCCAATATTGTCGACATTACTCGATATTGCATGGCCAGTACGCGATCAGACAATTCCAAAGCTTCATTAGCGAATGCTTCTGTCGCTTTTCTGCGGGCATCTTTGAATCTGTCTTTTGCATCGGCAAGCACCCTCGTAGCTGACTCATCCAGGTCAGTAAGCTCCAGTCTTCTCATTCCTTTTGCCAGAGAAACTGCTTCAGCACTAGCTGTTCCAGCTGCTGCTTCTTCCTTTATCGGGCCGTGCTCCCTTTTGCGCCTTGCCTTGCCAAACACTTCATACAGCAACTCGATTCCTTCTTTAAAGAAGCTGATGCTTGCTAGCAAATCTTTTCTTGCCAAGCCCTTCAACTGCAACTTGATATCGTCGATTTCACGCACGATCAAGCCACGGAATTTCTGATCTGTTACGTCGCCATCCTTCAATTTTTCTGCTGCCTTATCCCTTCCTTTATTCACGAGCAAGCCGATGGTGGCTTTAAACACAGCTGTTATTATTGATGACATCACAGCTAAAGAGAGAGCCTAGCTAACAGTTGTATTCTGTGAGGGAACAGAGCTTGTTGATTAGTGTTGTGGCGTTGCTAACTAGACAGGAAAAATTTTCACATATTACCGCCTGCAAATTAGATTTCGAAACAAAGAAATAAGAATTCATAGTTCAGTGCCTCACAAAAGACTGAAAAGCGGGGTTCTTTCACCTCTCGCAATGTCGAATAGCATTTATACAATTTATTTTCAACGAATCAAACGAGAAAGGAAATGATAGGTCAATTGCCAATACAATGACTGTCAAAGGGTTTATTTATTGCCGCTTCTACCCTCAAGCTGTGTCCATACCGTATCGCACTGTTAAAGCTTTCCTTTTGAATATGCTTACTGTTAACAAGTCATGAAAGGTGTTAGCCATCAGTGATCGC
The DNA here is from genome assembly GCF_977016875.1 of Pavona decussata. NCBI lineage: Eukaryota > Metazoa > Cnidaria > Anthozoa > Scleractinia > Agariciidae > Pavona > Pavona decussata. Next base: position 1,520,417 of record NW_028145462.1, read on the forward strand.
GACTTGATTTGATCGTTTAATTCAACCGTTTTTTACAACAGTTATCACTCACATAACTGTAAGTGTTAACCGCAACGTTTCGACCGCTAAACTGCTGGTCTTCACTGATTAGGTGGTTGTGTCGACAGGTTGTCAGTATCGATATAAGTAGTAACACCATGTTTGACATCCTTGCTTTGGATGTTAGTGATTGGAGGATTTCGATTCTCGTTGTTCGGACTGCTACATAAAGCGTCGCGATCAGACTTCAACAACTAGGTTAGCCTGAGTAAACAGACGTCGTTTCGCGGTGCCGCCACTGCGTTGACGTCTGTTTATTCAAACTACAGCCATGTGAAACAATCGTGAGACAAACGATCAATTTGAGCTATCATGCTTGTCATTCCGTAAGGGCGGTGGAGAAGACATTAGTATGCATGCATATTTAATCAATTCTTCTGTAACTCCCTTTCAAGAGTCCTGATCATAACAGCAACTCAGTCTATTGAGTGGAAATTCCCTTTCATTAATTTTACTTTTTAGCTGTCCATAGCGTTACGTGGTGGCACAGGGTACTATGCATCTCATTATCGTCAATATGTAATCAAAGATCCTTAAATCCAGACTCAACGACACCGTTTGTTGTGAGCACATGCACCGTTAGGTCCTTAAATTAAACAGTACGGTTTCATAAAACGTTTAGAGAAATGATTGCCATTATCAGAAGAAAAGTTAATCATCTGTTTTATCAACAGTTCAAATGCAAAACTGATCTCTTCTTAAAATTGGCCGCTACATAAAAAAAAAATACCACAAAAACTGGCTGATACGAATTATAACGTGATGAATCTGTTTTCGCGCGAGATTTTTTCCAACTCGCGCGCCAGCTTCTCGCCGACTCCTGAGACAAAAGAAAAGTAAAACTCCTTGAAGCTAGCTGTCTTAGAAACCACCGCAGTCTTTTTATTTCCACCGCTAGTTCCGTTTAGCTTCTTTTTGTTTAATCAAAAACTGAGTAAAATAAAATAACGCCAACGCATTATTATAAGTCCATTAGTGACCAACATTTTAAAGTCTCCTGACCCGTAACAAAGTATTGCATCCAACTGATGAATTGTCCTTGTTCTTCAACATGAGTTAAATTCAGTTGACTGCTTGTTATCTGTCTTGTGCATATCTTTGGTCTCTTGGTAGCTCCTTTCATAAAGAGCATGTACAGCTCTGTAACGTTTTGACGCATCTATAGGTTTGGTATAGCTCCAGATAAACTGATATTGTGCTGCGCTCTTGGCCTAAAATTAGAAAAATCAGTAAAGAAAAAACAAGCAAAGCAAGTTGCTACAAAAACGCCAACATCTCTTAATTTAAATTTCGACATCCTATGGAGACTAAATGAATATCTACTGTTAATATAAAAGTTACCAGTCAATTTTAATTGAACGTATTTGTTTAACACCTTCCATGATTTCTGAGAAACATTCTTGGATTCTTTGACAAAATATTTGCCGCCGGCAAAAAGCAATAGTAGGCTGGGAAGGATGATTTAGGCCGGAATTTTGAGGGAGAATCTCATTAACATGAGGGGGAAAGAAATTAACGACGATGACGTCATCGCCTATTGTCTTGATCTCATGAATTAAAATGAGGTGGATTCTCATTAACGTGACATTTATTATAGGATGTCATGTTTTATTTTAGTCTTACCAACAGGTTATAAACTGGTTTGACAGGTTTATCAATGATGTCATGCTCTGTTTTTATCTTATGCAGTCATGTTCGGAATCACCGGTTTGACAGATTTTTTAATTAATTTTTGGATACCTGATATCATATAGTACATACATACATACATACATACATACATACATACATACATACATACATACATACATACATACATACATACATACATACATACATACTTATTTGTATAGCTTTCCTTTGGGGCGCTTCGGCCATACATGAAATAAAAATAACAAAAACAATGAAAACTATTTACATTTGGATGAAAATATAGAGAGAAAGATAAAATACGGTAATAAAACCCTATGAATTAAAAAAATCCTAAAATAGTCGCTTTTTGAAAAACGTGTCTCGTGTCTCTGATATGCTTCCATAAATTATTGTGCATTTTTGCTCCACGGAAGGCAAAAGCCTTTTGGCCAGTCGCAAGCTCCAGGATCTACAATTTTTAAGCTAAAGAATTTGCATTCGGAAGTCTTTTCAGAACTCAATTTGGGATGATTAATACAAAACACTGTTCATGTAAGGTGTATTGATTGGTTCAGTGGATAACAGCACTTAAGGTGAAATAATGTGGTTCTATTCGATGTTTTCTATATTTTCCCGAAAAATCGGAAATAATGAAAAAAAATATTTTTCGTGTGTGTTTCTCGCCTCAATTTACTAAGCACCTCGAATAGAACTATGACAAGACAATATTTCACCTTCAGTGCCGTTATCCAAAACCAATCAATACACCTTACATGAACAGTGTTTTGTATTAATCTCCCCAACTTAATTTCTGATAGGACTTCCGAATGCAAATTCTTTAGCTAAGAAATTTTAGATCCTGGAGCTTGCGACTAGCCAAAAGGCTTTCGCCTTCCGTGGAGTAAAAATCTTCAATAGATTATCGAAGCATATCAGAGACACGGGAAAACTTAACGTTTTTAAAAAGCGACTTTTTAAGAATATTTTTAATTTATAGGTTTTATATTACCGTATTTTTTCCTTTCTCTCTCTATTTTCATCCAAATGTAAATAGTTTTCATTATTATTATTATTATTATTATTAATATTATTATTATTTTAATTTTCATGTATGGCAGTAGAGCTCCTAAAGGGGGGCTGTATAATAAAGTATCGGATGTATGTATGTTCTATATGATAATTAATTAATTAAAGACCCTGTCAAACCGGTCATTCCGACCATGACTGCCATAAGATAAAAACAGAGCATGACATCATTGATAAACCTGTCAAACCAGTTCATAACCTGTTGGTAAGACTAAAATAAAACATGACATCTTCCTATAATTAACGCCACGTTAATGAGAATCCGCCTCATTTTATTCATGAGATCAAGACAATAGGCGATGACGTCATCGTCGTTAATTTATTCTCCCTCATGTTAATGAGATTCCCCCTCTAACATTCCGGCCTTAATCATCCCCCTAGACTACTGGCACCGTCCTAAACCGCTGTTAAAGGTTAGAGAATCCAACTGGTTTGCGAAGGAAGGGCATGGGTTTTAGCCCGCCTTATTTTCATGACAAGCGTAATACTTCAACTTCCTTGTACAAGATTCGTTTATTGTAACGGTAAAAATATTATTCATTCAAATACAACATCTTGCTGGAATGTGTCCTCGCGTGGTACTCAGTTGGTTAACAACACCTCTCTGAAGGACGTATCCATAAAAGGGACACTGGCTCTTTCATCGCTTTCATTATGTCGTCTGTTAAGAAAATCCTCAAATGATACAGGCGTGGCCCCTCACTGATCGCTTCCTCTTTTTCTCTTGAAAAGATACATCGGTATGCAATAAAAGATGGAACTGTCTTCCTTTAAAGGACAACATCCCTCTCGGCGGACTGAAAATGCAGTAAAAACCAGTGATAAACTGTGTTTGCTAGGACCACCGCGACAAAATAAAAGTACCGGATCCTGTAGTGAAGGATCTAATCAGCAAAAAAAATTGTAAAGCAAATAATCTAAGAAAAGAACAAGGCTGATTTCACGGCCAGGGAAGTGTGAAATCAGCCTTGCTCTTTTTTTGGACTGAAAATTGCAGACAAGTCTCGATGAGAACACAGCAAAAATCACCGTTTAGTTTCAACACACGATTTGAAAGCGCTTTAATAAGGCCCAGTTCACACGTTTACGTTCGTAAGGAAATTTTCAGTTCTGTGTTCAGGCCTTCCATCATCGCGTAGCCATAAAAACGGAAAGGCATCGTAAAGGCATATGCTTGAAAATGAATAAATAAATAGATAAATAAATAAATAAAAAATAAATAACGGTTTGCCAAGTGATTTTGTAGATGTGAATTTCAGTTTTTTTCGAAAGCGTTTGATCATGTGCACATGCTAATTTGCGTCATACAAATATTAATTATTATTAATTATTATTAAAGAACATCACTTGTTTCATCCACGTTTTCCCACCATCAAATTTGAGTGAACGTACATGAGGCTCATTTCTGCGTTTCCTCGAGTTAAAACATCTGGATCCACTCTCTTGTTGAGATTTATGATGGCTACATTCAGAACGGCAACCGTTAAAAAATAATACGAGCAGTACGAATTAACAACCACTTTGTAAAATTCCGCTAGGCCAGGTGAACATGAGTGGACGAGAAAACCGGTTAAACCAGTATTCATATTTGCACCTGGGCCATATGAATGTACTGAAAAACTGTCATACCCAGTCTCTTCTCTTTTCATTGCCCAATTGTAGGCGGTCTGAGATCTTGGTACTACTTAGGTGTTGAGTAAACAGAGTAACGAATAACCAATGCTTGGAAAGTTTCTTTACTTTTCTTTGTTGATTTATTTCAATATAAATATATTCGTTATGTATGTCGAGAGACAAGGTGTACTGTTATAGACCCTTGTAGTTAAATATATATATATTTTTACTTTTAATCTGTGAATTAAACATATTTACAGTTCCTTGCATACGTTCGTCGTTTACATGTAATTATTTACAGTAAAGAGATGAAATTGTTTCCATATTTTTCACTCCATATGAAAACAGTTGTTTGTTTGTTTCAGGTCTAATAACCTTAACTTTTTCTAAATCTCATGGTCATGACTAACATGGAGGTACGCGAACCAGTTTATGCTAACAAATGCCGTGTTAATTTGTTCTTTCTGACCGTCGAAGAGTTTTTGCAGCAAACAACGCTACTTTTTTTGGCGATAAAAACTTGAATTTGCCAGTATATCTGTTGGCTGTCGCTTATAGAGACTTTATGAAAGCAGAAAAAAAATTAAAGAGCGTCTAAGAAGAGATGAAGTTGTTTGTTGACGTAATTTTCACTCCAAGGACACAAGCACCCTCGACTTGATTCCGAGGCAGTTTAATGTTGAAGAGCTCAATAGAAGGTGATCAGGAAATTCATCAGATCTCGGCAGTCTGCGTTTAGCCACTGATTGGCATTGATGTTCCCAAAATGAACTTTATTCCTCAATCCTGCTTGCTTGGCTCTTTGTTCTATTCTAGTAGAGCAGAAATCGCAAACTTTTTCGTCTAGTTTAATTTCCGTGCGATTTGATCTTCAAACAAACTTTCTTCCACCTCGCCATACTAGACTGGCAAGCAGCGAGGGCTTTTGTCTTCTCTGCTCTTTACGATTGTTTTATTATTATTTGTTTATAGTCTCTGAATAAAGTGAAAATGTCTGTTCAGGCACGATTTTTACTCCTAGTCATCTAAACTGACGTATGATTTGTGTTGTTGATGTAACCTTGCATTTGTGGAGGCGTCTTGTCGGTTTTATGCTGGAAAAACTCTTGGTAAGCATCATTTACGCGTCACTCTCATTCTCTGTAAAAGCAAAGAGAAAAAATATGTAATATTACAAATAAATAAAGCACGTAAAGTTCATTAACTGTTTCCCTCCGAATGCAAAGACAAGATTCAGAATAACATAATTTTAATAACTTGGGAAAAAGGAACAAAACCTCAACATTCAAAGGAGTGCTCTGTAAGTAGCTTTAATTTGAATGGTCACACTTTAGGATTTTATCTTGATAAATAGAATTAAATAGACAATACAGTCGACTCCCGATAACTCGAACCCTCACTAACTCGAACCTCGCGCTAACTCGAACCAATTTTCCTTTCCTTTCAGGTCATTTTCAATTTAACAAATCGACGGCAGTTTTCTATGGTCTATACTCTTATAGACCATAAAATGACGTCAAAAATGTTCAAAACTCAAGTGGAACCACGGGCCGCAGGCGAGTGGTTTCATTGCCAAGTTTTGGACATTTTATGGCGCCATTTTATGGTCTATAAGAGTATGGACCATAGAAAACTGCCGTCGATTTGCTTTTTACAATAACATGGAAAAAGTACGAGCGGAATTGGCTTTTTTTTTTCGTTGAGAAAGCGCGCACGTTACATCTGACGTCATTTTTATTGTCTGTACTCTTATAGACAATAGCTACGAGCCAATCAGCGCGCGGGAATTTGGACAGTTATTGTAAAAATAATTTTACCCTCGATAACTCGAACTCCCGGTAAGTCGAACCTTTTTCAATTTCCCTTGAAGGTTCGAGTTATCGGGAGTCGACTGTATTACAGCAAAGTACTGCTGAGTAGCTTTCATTTGAATGGTCACACTTAAGGATTTCATCCACAGACTCAAAAGTTAAAACCACCTTGTACAGCATAATAAACAGCACCACAGGAAAGTACTGCTCAGTAGCTTTCATTTGAATGGTCACACTTAAGGATTTCATCCACAGACTCGAAAGTTAGAACCACCTTGTACAGCACAATTAACAGCTCCACAGGAAAGTGCTGCTCAGTAGCTTTCATTTGAATGGTCACACTTTAGGATTTCATCCACAGACTCAAAACAAAACATAGAACCACCTTGTACAGCACAATAAACAGCCCAACAGGAAAGTACTGCTCAGTAGCTTTCATTTGAATGGTCACACGTTAGAATTTCAACCACAGGCTCCAAAGTTAGAACCACCTTGTACGGCATAATAAGCAAAATCACTAGAAAGTACTGCTAAGTAATTTTTGTTTAAGTGGTGTTTGGTGTTTAACCCAAAAGACTGAACAGATGGAATTACCCATTATGACTTATCATCATTAGACTGTAGGAAGGAAAGCCGCACGTGAACGCAATCGGCTTAAAACATACCATGTGATCTATCTCCTTTGAGGATTTTGGCGATCCATGCTTGTCTGTACTCATCAGCGTTTTTCTGCATGTCTGCGTACTTCTGATGAAAATGTAGGGAATCTGTGTGGAGATTTGTTTTAATTATAATTAATAAATGACTTACGTTTTTGTCTAGTAAGTTATGGTAAAGGTACTAGATCAAAGAGCTTTTCAGTACGCTATGTGGTTGGTGAAAAATAAGTAAATAAATAAATAAATAAATACTCACGCCATGTTCTCAAACAACGAGAAGTAAAACTAAGACTAAACAAAAAACTCCAGTGGTTCGTTGTTAGCGAAAATATTTAAAGGATAATAATACTAATACTAATACTAATACTACTACTACTACTACTAATAATAATAACTTTATTAACGTGTCAAGAAATGTAGCTAAGGGGAGAAGTCCCCTCTACTAATAGTAAACACCTAACTAAATTTCTAGCTAAAAAAGAATTAAAATTCACATCGTATTCATCGGAAAACTCTTCGTTTCTCGGAAATGTTGGTACTTTGGGTCAGTAATGTTGGTAATGTCAGAAATGTTGGTAGTGGGTCAGAATTTTTGTGCATATTCGCACCAAATTGAAGTTATTTTTCATATATGATACGCTGCTGATTGGTTTAAAAGAGTAATTAATCATTAATATATTGACTGATTACGAACATAGATCACATGAGCATATTTCCTATCTTACCTTCATCTGTTGATAACACTCTGTTGTGCTCATTCCGTGATCTCCTTCTCTGTGTCGCTAGTTCACGTGCTCTGTCCCAAAACTGCTTTTCTTGTGGCGTAATACTTGAATCTTCAGTACTTGTCGACGGCTTGGCATCTTGGGATATGCTTGAGCCTGCAGTTTCTGTCAGCGTTTCACCACCGGAGGTTTCATTTTCAGGTAACTCACTTGCGCCCGCGGATTCTCCAGAAATCTCAGCAGTTGAGGGCCGTGTGTCAGGCTCAAACAGCTGACTCGAGAAGGAGAATGTATCTTTAGAGTTCGGTGTTAAACTCTCCTTCGTGTGCTCCTCCGTGTTGTTAATTGCAGGAGAAGTCTGATTATCGAGCTGAGAAAGTTCACTCTCGCTTTTTGCAGAAAAACCTTCATTTTCTAAACCTTGATCGGAGCTTGATGGATCATCGCGATTCTACGAGAAAAAAAGAAGAAAAAAGAAGTAAATTAGTTTCATTTGACTGTGCATGTTTTTTAACCTAGTGTTGCTCCTGTTTTATATTATAATTTTAATTACATATACGTTAAAGGGACTACTCCCTAAGAATTTCACGAATTTAGGTCAAAAATGTGTTGAAATTAACATCCCTGTTTTCTTGAAAAATTAATGTTGAAGGGACAAAATTTTGTTTCCCCTACATGCATGTTGCATGTCTAGTCGGTTGGGATTTGTGCGCCATGGATCGTGGACAAAGCGAGCCAAATTTTCAATGTCACATCGTGTGCACTACTTTTGTATACTCGCTACAAAATAGAAATGAACCAATAAAAACGTGTTATTCATCTATCCCTGCAATGTGCCTTCTATGCAGTGCACGCCCTACTACGTGTCTGTGCAAGATGTTCTTGCTTCATGTCCCTACTACATGTCCTTGTGGCATGTCCCTGCTATGTGTCCCTACTACCATGTCCCTGCTTCATGTCCCTACTACATGTCGCTGCAAAATGTCCCTGCTTCACGTCCCTCCTACATGTCGCTGCAAAATGTCCCCACTTCACGTCCCTACTACATGTCCTTGTTGCATGTCCCTGCTATGTGTCCCTACTACCATGTCCCTGCTTCATGTCCCTACTACATGTCGCTGCAAAATGTCCCTGCTTCACGTCCCTACTACATGTCGCTGCAAAATGTCCCCACTTCACGTCCCTACTACACGTCCTTGTTACATGTCCCTGCTACGTGTCCTTGTTACATGTCCCTACTACGGGTCCCTACTAAGCGTCCTTGTTACATGAGTCCCTGCTACATGTCCCTACCACATGTCTACGCAAAATGTCCCTGCTACACGTCCCCTAATCAGTGTCCCGACCATAACTTACCTCAGACAGCGCAATCTCTTGCCAGGCCGTAGCAGCTTGGAGCGTTGGTGGGCACCAGGCCTCTGGACCCGCTGACTGTACTCGTACAGGTTTCAAAGGTTCAGGTTCAACTTTCTTTAGGCGATATTTTGTCAGATCACTCGAGCGGGAAAGAAGTGACCTCTGGGTGTTTTGTTTTTTCAGTTGTTCAGGAGGATGAGCACTTGGTGGCCTGAAAATAAATGAATTAATAATTACTTTTTATTTTAAAGAACAAGTGATTCTAAATGAAGTTGAGAGCTAACTAGTAGCTTTTTAGAGAAGATTGATACAAAACGGCAAAACACCTCAGTTGCTTACTGTTTTACGTAGACACGTTCTTAACGAGCAGGACTGCATCGTAGCATTTTGCCAGGTTTTCGTATCTGTTCGCTATCACCCATTTATACGCCTGGGTGCACGGAGAGAAAAATTATAGAACGAAGGAACGGAAACAACAAATAGTAAAGCCATAGGCGAGTCTCATACAGCCTGACCGACTGCTTGATTCCTACGCTTAAATTAAAAATTGACTATGCTGATGTTTTGACAATGACAGTAAACGACGTGTTAAAATTTATGTAATTCACGAGGCCAGGGCCCAGTTGCTCGAAGCATGGTTAGCGCTAACCCGGGTTAAAAACCATGACAACCTATAGGTTTTAATACCTCTTAACCAATGGTTAGCGCTAACCATGCTTCGAGCAACTGATCCCAGGACGTTTAATACCTTGAAGTATCCTGAAGGGACGCGATGGAACGGGCTCTCGGTGGTATTTCGTCTGAGGATTCGTGGAGGACGCTTGCGGAGGTGCCATGTTCGCCCGAAGATCCCGGCTCGATTTCTCGCGTCGTGGAGTAAGAATTCTAGTGTTTAAGAAAGAATAGGTTAGATACGCATTTTGTATTTATTACGATAAGTTAAGGAAGGTGTCTACTTTTGTTACTGCGCATACGTTTTGCGCATCTCCAGATACTCGGGTTTCCTATTGGTGGTGCCTACTAATACAGGGATATTTTTGCGTGGTTTAAAACTATGTGGAGAAATTAGAACTTAGCAAGTGCTTTCGGTATCCAAAAAGAAAATTGATGGTAACCATGCGTTTACAGAGATAATAAAGCTTCAATTTGGCAAAAACGCCGTACACTGCTTTGTACTTTACTGCTTTTTAGAATAATTGTTGCTTAATTATCTCTGAAAAATGCATGGTTACCCCAATTTTCTTTTTGGATTTTATTAGCCCTTGCTAAGGTCTGCTTTTCCTGCAAAGTCATAAACCACACAAAAATACTTCGGTATTAGTAGGCACCGTCCTTAAACAAATCAAGTTGCTGTGTTATACGTATTCAACTGTCGTTTCTACTTGCAGAGAACGTAGAGTACGTAGATAGAATACACCATGCTTATCAGGTAAAGCCACATTTCAATAAGCGGCCCACACTGATGAAGGCTGTCTTATACACCTGGACCCAGTTGTTCGAAGGCCGGATAACGTTATCCGCTGGATAAGGCATTATTCAGGGTCTAAAATATACTTCACGTTAAACGTTGTCCAAGGTTTCGTACACTCCCAAACTTAACTGTGGTTAGAGTGTGCATATTGGGTTATACAAGAGGGAATACTGAAATCTTTGCACAGATTGAAACTGTCAGATACTGACTTATCCACAGGATAAAGTTATCCGGCCTTTGAACAACTGGAGCCTGGATAGAGAGAAACAATGAGGAGTGACGCTTCTTTTCCGGGAAGAAAACAGTAGCGAGCGTTGACGTCAGTATAATAGGCCCGCAACACGTGTTAAAAACACTCGAGAATCTTTCTCACCGTTTCTATTAGTATTCCATATCTCCATTTCATCCAGAATTTTCTGAAAGATTCACGAAACTCCACACTCAGGTAAACACAAAATATGCAGACCATTATTCCCTGAAAAGAAAGGCAGAAGTACGAGGAAAATTAGGGGGATTTTAAAAGAGCTTTTTCGAAAAAAAAAAATAGAATCTCGAAAATTTACTGTTCACAGACATAATGTTGGTTATGACGAAATTTTGAAAGGTTTTGTAAACCAAGAGCACTTTGATAAGGAGGATCAATCAAAGATAGTAGAGTGTTAAAAAACAAAGCTGTGAAAAATATGTAGTAAACAAAAAAAAAATTGTAAAGTGTAATCTATCTTGACAGCTGCCGGACACTTTAGATAAATATTTCTGTTGCATTCAATTACTTCTGCATAAAATAATCGTCTTAAAAGTTTACAGAATCAAAAATTTAGCAGTGCAGATCATATTGTTAATTTAAAGACGGTGGATATCAGCGTTGTCGGTTCGTTACCTGCAGCGGGTAAACAACAGCGACAAAATAATTATATGAGGGGTTGTTTCCAGGTTGATAGAAGGTCAGCAGGTAGATCATTCCCAGAAGCGAGATCATAATCACCACAGCCTTGGCGCTTTTTCTGTTGTAAGATAATTGGAGAAGAAAGTTCAGTCAGTATAAAGCTATCGCTAATTTCGGTGATGCTCTTCTTTTACTCAATCATGATCAGCTGAGAAACTATAAACGTTTGAGGTCGATTAACCATCACCACCAGCACCATCACCATCATCAATCATCATCATCATCATTATCATCATCATCATCATTATCGTATTCGTCATCCTCATCTTTGGATTTCGCTAAGAAAAGCTAATTGGGGTCAGGTTGCCAGATAAAGTACAAAGTAAAATGAAAACAAAACAAAACAACGCAATGAAATATCAAAAAGAGGAAATTACTCACTTGATGGTATTCATTTGCGTAGACTGGGAATTCTTCAGTTTCCTGAGGAGCATTTGAATAACATACGCTGCGAATCCAAAATTGATCTGCGAAACAAACAACAAAAGCAAAATTCATTAACTTAAGTCTGAAGATTGTTTTGTGTTTCACAGTAAGTGTGTGCTATGTTAACTTACCAGTAACATGATTGTAAGGGGAACGTAAAGCACCAACATATGCTTGGTCTGACTATGGCTCACCCAGCAACTGAAAAAGAGAAAAATTGAGGAAACTTTATTAGTCGTTCAACTAAGGTCAGGAACTGTTCAAATGCATTAGATACGTTTTCATAAGTTCAGAATGCTGAGCAAAATAAAAACAGGAACACTCAAATATTAATTCGAGAAAAAGATTACGAAGGTAGATGATACTTGACTAAACTAACACAGTGTCATCTGCTCAGAGTTTTAAGGCTAAATATTTGAGTGACAGAAAAATTAGGCTGTAGTAGTTGTGGCGTCGAGAATGATTTGCTCCTCCATTGCCCCGTTTCTAAGGGACTGGGCCCTAGTTTAAACATTGTTCGATAGTCATAGTCATCGCTAGAAAGATCATATAACATTTAGTAAGTAGACCAAGTTTGGTTATGTTTCACTACGTAGTAACCAGGCTGTGACCTGTCAAAGGTCGCCCAAATTCCATACAAATGTCTCTAATTTTTCCGATTTTTGAAGGACTTCTACATGGTTGCGATCTAACGACAGAACCTCAAACTTGGTAAACAAACTAATTTTTATGTGATTTTTCTTGTGGTAGACTCCAATTAGTGATTAAATGAAAATTTTATAAACTCATCCCCAGTCTCCATTCAAACTTTGGAACTTGCAATAACCTTTGTTACGCCATTCTCCTCCGCTGCACATGACTACGATGATATCTCATTTATTCATTTTAGTTTAGTAGTAGCTAATCCCTCCTAACCTTCCACTGAATCTTGCAATTTTAAACTGTATATAAGGAAGGTAGACGCAGAACGTCAGAACACCCGAGAAACCTAATTAAAAAAAGAAGCAAATTAAAGAAGCATTAATATTAATCTTCTAGAACAGTAGAAAACGTTTTATCTGTGTCCATAAAGTTGCAGTAAACGAGGCAGGTTTGTAGAAACAAGAAATAGTTGAGGAAAAACGAGGTTTTTTCCAGTCCTTTTTGGTGTATCAACAACTCAGTGCAAAAAAGGCATTAACAATTTTTATGTTCAAGTTTAAGAAAGAAAACGGAAAATTCATCTTTGATCGTTAACGTTAATTTTCCGTAAAGCTTTGAATTTGGTAATTTCAAGTTGTTGCTCGGTAGACAGCAAAAAAGAAATGTATAGAATAATTTAAAAATGAAGCGGCGATCGCCGTACCATTGCCTTGCTTATCAAAACCTTTTGTTTTTTGAGGATCTCGTTTTTTTATCATCTAGCTGCCTGAGCTCCCTATTTTGAATCAAAAATCGCAGTAAACTTACCCCAGCCGAAAAGAACGTAGTACCAGAGACAAGATTCGTTATCAAACGGATACGCAAGCATGCGCAGTAGAAAAATTCCTTCGTTAAGCATCCACGTGATCTCTGAAGCTGCAAAGTAGCGGTTCAACAACCAGAATACATCGCAAACGGTCTGCAAAAAATAATCATTGACATTATGATTTTGTTACATAAAAAAGTTTTTGCCATTGACTTGCTGATTTTCCTATAATGTGCAAATAACGAAATTTGAGCCCCATGCGACGGTTGTGGCGAAAATGTCCTGTAAAAAAGGCGTTGTATTACGACTTCTTGCCGCTAAACACTCACAACAACTCACACAGCGTTTAATTCCGTTACAACAATATTTGTTGCTATTCTACGTGAAAAAATAAGTGTAAGGTAATAGATCATAAAACGTTCGTAGGTAAGCTTACCTTCTTGGATTCATTTTCCCCCATTTTTCCATGGTAAAAAATAAATAAAGTCAGGACACGTAGAATGAATGCCAGGATTAAATTTTTGTGCAGTGTAAACCGCTCGTTACGTTTCCTACCAAAAGAAAAAAAATATCCAAAATTGATATTACCACAAGGAACCCAGGCTCAGGAAGAGACCACTTGTTGGCGAATATATAAAGGATTTTTATGGAAGTTTATCAGTGGTTTGAGCAGCAACGAAAAATGACAACAACAAACGAGTTTCAAGACAAAACGTAAAAAAGGGGAGCTACAGTAGTTCTTCAACTGGATAGTGCCAAATTTTAGCTGTCCAACGAGAAAACTTCATGATCTGGCGAAAATGCTCTGTTTGCATTTCTTCAATTAATTTTTCGAAAAGTACACTTTAATTGCTCGCTATTGCTCTAGAATCCTGGCGAAGAAAACAGATACAAGTAGGCACCGGTTAGAGAAATGCTGGTTTCTTAAGAGTATAGAAAGACAAAAAAGCCGTCTTACATGACGATGCATAGGACTATGAAGGTAGGCAGTAGGACGAAGAACGCAACCCAACTGCAGGCGACATAAACTCTCTGTACGCGCTCCGAGTGAGTCAAGGAATCATCCTGAAAAATATTCACAGTATTATTTTCTGTTATTGGTGAGAATTAGTTATATATTACTCGTCAATCTTGCAGTACATTATTTTCGAACACAGAAGCGAAGCAATTTGGGTTAGAAACAGCAAAACCTGGCTAGCTTTTGTTTGGTTGAGTGTACGCGTGAGGAAAAAAGTGTTTTCGTTGGTTTGGTTCCATAAACCATTTGAAAAGACGGTATTAGTGTCTTCCGTAAAGAACTGGAACTAGCATGCACACGAGGCTTAAGCAGGGAAACCTTTTCACATGCAAGTATTTTTTTTTTCTTACATATTCCCCCGCAAGTTGAGGAAACTGGTCATGACAAGTTTATTCGAAGAGGATCCACCTTGTCTGGGGAAGGGGGGTTATCGAATAAACCACCTATCTCATGAATATTACCGAAAAAATTTTATTGGTTGTAAAATTTGAGTTGACACAAATATCCAGCTACCAAGGGACAGCATTGCTAGATAAACATTAAAAGTGAGGCTTAAATCTCATTGTCTTTTTACTGTAATTGAAAAATGCATCCCTCGTTCCCTGCTCATCGTGGTTGTTAGTTGTCGTGAAACCAGGAGCATGAAAAGTAAAATCGTGCAACTTTGCTTTTATGTTTGTTTGATAGTAACATGTTTCCAGGGCCTTATCTGTATTTCAAAAGGCAACAAGCAGTGGCTCTGTATCACAATGCATGATCTGACATTGAAGGTGCTGTTACACTAGGCAATTTTTCTTGCAACTTATCTCGCAATTTTGTTGCGACACAAGTTGCACGAATCGTTGCCTAGTGTAACATGCCCTGAAAAGAACGTGTCTCGCAATTTTGTTGTTGTCGCAATCGTACGCGTTGCGAGAAGAAGAAGTCGGTTGTACTTCGTGCAACGGTAACTGCAACAAAAAAGTTGCGAGGCATGTTCATTTCAGGGTACGTTACACTAGGCAACGATCCGTGCAACTTGTGTCACAACGGCGCAACAAAATTGCGAGACAAGTTGCAAGAAAAATTGACTAGTGTAACAGCGCCTTTAAGTGAAGACAAAAAATTTCAACTATCACAATACTATCGCATGTGTGTAGTCAAAATGACCTCAACACCCGTAATAACAAGGCAAGAGAGAAACTAGATCTGGGTACTTAGGTTTCCCTTACCTCTTCAGTAGTTATGCTAACGTTAGATGTCTGTTTTCCTGTTTCCACGGCTTCTTTTGGTTTCAGTGGACGACATTGTGTTACGTTAATTTTCCCCCACTGGCCTTGTTCGTCGCAGCTGCGGGACATGTTGTCTGAAAGAATTGAAATGGGAGAGTTCACTGGGATGTAGGAGACCATGTTTGTTATATATACTGCCAAATATACTTGCCAGGCTACAATCAATTGCAAAAAGAGTTGAGACACTCTCTGTTACTCTTGTTACTCTGTTGCTCCTTACAGTTTCAAAAATTCCGCCCGAATCGATCAAGGTGGAGCAGAATACAGAAAAATCATCACAAAAGTAGATTCAGACGATGACTGTACACGTGTCGATATCAGTGCCAAAAGCAATGAATATTCGGCAATAAGAGTACATTTGGAGTTTACAAAGGATGCCTACCTTTCGCTAAGTATAGCAAGAAAAAACAAGGCTGAACAGCTGTTTGTCCAGCTGGAGTTTCCTTCCAGCACGAAACATCATACCTTATCTTGCATTTGACAACATCTGGAAATAAAACAGGATGGATTTATTCATTCCTTTAGCAAGATAAGAGTTTTGAAAGCTTCATCAAAGTGGTTGAAGTAAGTACTGTTTTCTTCAACCTCAGAGACCCAGGGGGGATAGCTGGGTGAGGAGGAAATTCACTTACCTGTTTTGACTCCCTCCCGACCCAACTGGCTATCTGCTCCAGGGTCTCTTTCAAAAGATGCGTTTTCTTTAGCCCTAGAGATTTGGTAGACGCGCGTTTTTTCCCGCGCTTGACATTTTCTCCATGCTTTCCCGCCTTTAACTTTCAACGGTGAATGTTTTCCCGCGCTTGGCCCTAGCTTGGTTACCGACATCACCCGAATTCTCTCTTAGTACCAGTCCATGTTTTCAGTGTCTGGCACCGGTAATTGTTCTCCTGTGCTTGAGTAAAACCAGATGCAATAAAACATACTATCATTCGATGCATTTTTCTTCCTTTTCATTGTCGAGAGCAAACCACGTGACCTGAAAAAGCTGCCTCCTGCCAGCAAATAATGGTCTGCTCATGCGCAATGCTGTCCAACTGTGTTTCGCTGAAATAATATTCTGCTCATGCGTAATTGAAACCACACTCTTGTGTGAAAATGACAGATCGCTTCCCTGAGCTGTCAGACTCGGTGATCGAATGATAAAACAATTATTGAACTCGGTTACCGTAAAATATCGTGATTTGTCAGTGGCGAGCAGATTAGCTATTTGCCTCAGCTTCGGCTTCGGCAAATAATTGATCTGCTCGCCACTGACAAATCACGATATTTTGTTCAACCTCGTCGAATAATTGTAACATGCAATTGCTTAGTTGAAAACTTACTTGGATCTTTAATGTAGTTACTTGGGTTGCTAAGACACAACTTTTTTAACCGACTGTTAATGGCTCCAAAATTTAACTTTTGCTGCCTTGATACACTGAAAAACAGCACCTAAAAGAAAGAAGACGTCGGTAATAGTAAATAAAATGAACAAGTTAATCCTCCATTAGCCTGCGAATACAACCTCCTCTAGTCGCTTCCTTCGTCCCTCGGGGACCGGAGCTCAATATTTATTTCGACGTAATAGACCTAGCTTCCTTTAAAGGGGCAGTGTCACGCATTTTTTGAGTCACTTTGACTAACCAAAAAACATTTGATTCCATGGAATCGCTAAAATAATGGTTCAGTTTTGTTAACAAATATCCCTACTATTGCACGCAAACTAGTATTAATTAATTAAGCCTAGCTGCGGATGGCTAGGGTGGAATTGGATTGCAACTTAAAAAAAATTGGCCAGTTTATTCAATTTCGTTCTGTGTATCAGTTTAGAGAAGTCGCTAAAGACTGAAAATAGTGAAATCCCTCAATGTTTTTTCCTTAGTGTTCTAATAGCAATTTTATGTTAGAAAACAGGTTCTTTGCCAAATATTTCAGTAGTTTTCCCATCACCTAAAACCTACAATTTATGCTCTAGTTTTAATTACAAATTACCACCCAAAGAACTGAAGTTGTCGATGAGTGTATTTGGACGACCCAAGATCACCCGGCGTCGGATTGTGGAAGCAGAACTGAAGACCTTACATCATACCTGGGGAACCATTCAGAGGCTGGCCAGGGACAGACAGGAGTGGCTTAATTTTGTTGCTGCCCTACATGCCAAGCCGGCATATGGGCATGAGTGAGTGAGTGTATTTGGCCACTGAAATATTAACCGCCTCGGGATGGACTGTAACTTGAAAAAAGTTAGGCTAACTTTCTTCAAGTTCACGCACTTTCGTTCCAAAATGCGCTAGGACAGATAACGAGTTGTTCCTTTCAAGAATTCAATGGCTTTCTCTCTCTCGGGTGTTCTAGTGAATTACTTTGTAGCTAAGTAAAAGGTATTGTTGCACAATTTTTACCACAAACGGTCAAATTGCCCGCGACAATTCCCCCAGTTTAAGGCAACTTACACAAAGTATCAAGCTGGTCGAGATGTTGCAAGACTTCATGATGTCCGAAGGTGTTTTAACTGCTCTTCTGCTTACTCAATTGTGAACTGCAAACAGGAACAAAAAGGCACCATTAAATAATTTTCCTTCTTTAACCTGATTTTAAAAACAACCACTAGACCTGTTTTTTTCTGGCACTACTCAGATTAAATTACCTTATTGTTGAGTTTATGCCCTTATGTCGTTGTAAGGGATTATAACAGTACGGAGATTCAGTTTGACGGCATGTATTTCGGCTATTCCGCAAAAAGATACATATCTTCGTTAGTGGCCGGAAATTGGACGCATAACTGGTGAAAATGCTTATTGCGGTTTATAAACACCTGAGGCAATTTCACGCAAGCGATAAACAGGAAGTTTTAAGTTGGATAATTTTTAAGTTTTCCAATCCTTAGTGGCACAATGTCTCGTGAAATCTTTCCTCGTAACCGTTATTACGAAGCAAAATATACGACACTGGCCTGAAACAAACCATAACGGTTGAGTAGATGTTTTATCAAATGAGATCAGGAGAGGTGTCGTGAAGCGATCAAACGACACGATTCACCATACTAGGGGTGACGTCACCTTTTTAGAATGTTTAGTGATTCTCGTAAATCAAGGAAGCGAACATGACTTGTAATTTGTTTGAATAAATTAGAACAGCATATCTGAGCAGTCTAACGTAAAAATTTATTCCGCTGAACGTGAAAAAGGTGGGAGCTATTCTAAATAGCTGAGTTTATCTCAAAGTCTTGGTAAATTGAGAAAAGTTGGTGCGCTAGTTTTAGAGTTTACATTGCATTGTTTCGGTGTGACAAGAGAATCAAGACGATTTGTCAAGTACAATCAAAGCTGTCAACAGTTGAACGAATTATCAAGGTCAACAAGATTATCAACAGACTTTTTAATAATATTGAAGACCTTTTTTTAGTCTTTCTTACAGTCATTTGCTCTCGATGAAATTTCCCAGGCCGTAAGTTTCGTCCCATGTGGCTCCGCTTTGAGCACTCGGTTAACTTTTCCATTGAAAATTAGTGACTGAAAGTTGATCGATAAACCACACATGCTTGCAAGGGTTGCGAAACTATTAAAAGAATGATGTAAGCTACTAGCATTTGTAAACAATGGATGGTTTCAGTGACCGACAAATACTGATAACATGTACTTATAACTGTTAGTAAAATATTCCTATTGGTCCAGTATATTTGTACTTTAGTGTCCGTGAACTACGTCAAAGTTACTACACGCTTTATAAGTAACCACGTACGCCTGATATTTTGCTATTTACATGTACATAGGACATCAGCTGGAAATTTTTGTAAAGAGTTAGCTAATCGCTTAAGACAGGTTTAACATAATGACGCGGAAAGTTCAGAAAGTTTGTTTACGAAAGCACCAGTACTGCAATGCCTTGCATCACGTTTTCAACTGAGAAATATAAACAAGCGCCGCAGACGATCATTAAACGCGTCGTTGGCCATGTTGTATGGAGTCCGTTGCTCTACAATCACTATTCAGTCAGGACTGAGATCGTCTGGGGAGATAGTAGTTCGAGTTATGAGCACTGAGGGATCGGCTTACTTTTGCTGTATTAAATCATGATTCACAGTTAGATGAACCTGTTCTAATAAAGACATGGTACACCCGAAATTGCGGAATCACATTATCTTTAGGTGCGTTGGGTGAATGGCCCGAATTTCAACAGATTCATGTAAGCTCTGATCACAGTCTATTGCTCAGTATTGCTCAGTATTGAGTGACAGGCCTACCAGGTAAATTACAAGAGTCATGTATAATGTTCAGCTTATTACATACAATTTATATGGGAGCGCGGCTTGGACGGGCCAAAATCCGTAAAGCTGTTACCACAGACTATAATACGGACACCTCTAAAACATGGATACCTAGTTTGGCCATTTGACAATTCTTATAAAGTCGAATATACTGGCTGAATACGTTTATCCCTCTAAAATATTCATTGATTTAAACATCAATCTTAGACATCTTTCCGTAAGAGACGTCTTGAATGGCCGCGTAATAAACGTGTATCCAACAGCAAGCCAGCGTTCGTTCAAAGCGAAATTTTGAAAGTGATTTCAAACAGTTGTGAAATCACTATTTTAGAGTCTAGATTGTTAGACACATAGGTATTAAAAGCACACTAAAGGAAGGGAAAATAGTAAAAGTGAAAATACCGACGAGAGTTAACCAGCTCTCCTTACTTACTCTCAAAGTTTCAGCTTGTTAAAGTTTTCTGTGTATGCGCGCCACCTTTCATGCGCGCCACCTTTCAGTCTGACACATGTTCAGATCAACATTTCCACGCTTTTTCAGCACTATAAATATGTCCTTGGTTATCTTCGAAAAAGTCGAAGAAGACCACAGACAGGGAAAAATGTTTGGATGGAAGACGTAAACGAATATTTGCCTACCTTGACCTCGGTTACCTCAAAGCATGTGAAATCACATCAGTCTGGACAGTACTAAACACTAGTATCAAATTTAAAATTTGCTTCCGTCCCAGCAACTGGTCTGTCAGCGAATTCTGATCTCCTTCAGCAATATTTTCACGAAAATCCGTTCAATCTTCTAAGCGTATTTTCAACCTGTTTAATTCCGCGTTTGGTCGAGTTGATCCGTTTAACGCTCTGAAATGCTCTAGAACACCGATTATAGGGAATGAGTAATGACCCCCGCTCACGTCTTCCGCTTGGCCAGTGGTGCGTAATTTCCGTTTTAAAAACGTGTATATTTGGTCGCAGGTCACGCAACAGGAAAAAAAGCGGTCCGTCGCACCAAGAGGGTGACGACCAGACAGATCGTGCCGGCTGGCTCGTCTAACAGTTTTTTTCTTTTTACATTCTACTTTTCGTTTAGGACAAATAAAAACAACTAGATTTTTTTAAACAGGAAGTGTTATCATGATCTGACGAATGCCATTTCTTGTGCGCAGTCAACGCCAAAAATTTTCAATATACAACAACAGAATTTAAATCAATTTAATGTATGTGTTTGCGGCTACAAAACAAAGTTTAGAGGTCATGCTAATCATGCTTTTTCTAAGGACTAAGTGTTTTGTACGACAAGTTACACTTCTCTTTCTTGGAAAATGATACAGTTTAGAGACTGATTTAGAAAACTGATATCAAATTACGTTTTCGGAAAACGGCAAAAGGCATCAATGATCACGTGGGCAATGTTTACCCTATATTTGCCGCTCGCTGTTTTCAGTTTCTCAGTAAAATTGTGTAGTTTTGCGTCAGTACCAAAGGTAAAAACTATTTTGCATTATTCTTACCTGTGTACTAACCTTTTCAAGAAAACATAAACGCGAATTTAACGTTTGGTGTTTGCCGTAAATGCGATTCTCTGCTTTGCAAATTCTATTATAAATACGGTGTATGTTTTCGTCCGGTGCAGTCTTTTCTTTCCCTAAACTCAGAGTTTCTTGTGCCAATATTGATTTTGAGCTCCACAACAGAAGATGTATCTTTTGTAAAATAATGTAACTAATATTCACAGCAATGAAATCCGCGGGAAAAAGTAATAACTTGCAACCGAGCAGATGCCACCCGTCAATTGTATCAGTTTTCATGTAATGTTAGGAGTGGACCGCCTGTATGGAAAACGTTTTACGAATGTTATAACCAATATGCATATAAATGACTTTGTTTACAACAATTTATAAAATTAATTCGGTTTAGCATCGAGTTTTCATTGAGCGTCGTGTTTTGAGAAAAAAGGCAATGAAAAAGAAAATAGAGCAGTTGCTTGAAAACATTACTGAACATTCTTAGGGGGTGTTTACATGTGAAAACTCTCACCGGTGCGAGTTTGATACCGGTATGACATTGATTTCACATACCGTGTTTACATGAAGGGATACTTTTTGTCGACCGACGTGATTTTGGCACCATATTGGATTGAATATCGAAGACTGCTCATGCGCTATCCGTTCTAGACTCCCAGGAGAGTGATTTCACGCTGCAGCGAACGGCCGTACCGCGTTTACATGACATCGGAACGAGTTTTCGTACCGGAATGAAAATCTCGCCCCGATGCGGTTACCGGGGTGAACTCGCACCGGTATGACTCGCTTCGGTACAAGATTTTGTGCTGGTATCATGCAAACGAATACAGAGCCACCAGAGGGAACTGGAGTGAACTCGTACCGGAATGAAAGTCGCGCCGGTAACACCCCCTTACATAGCACATATATCAAATCGTTGTCAGTTCTTTTCGCTTTGCCAACTATGTTACAAAATTTTAACACTGTTTAAAGTAAAGATGCAATTTTACAATTCATAACAAGCCAGTTTCAAGGTCTAGACGTGAACTGAAAGTGTCTGATTGCCTTTTCGCTAACTTCAATCGTTTTGCTGGTTAAAAGTTGTTTTTTATTGGTCTTGAATTTTCATTGCAATTAGAAATGACCAACTTCGGTTTTCACAAAGGCATTAACAATAAAATTTAAACCGCAAGGCTATTAACGTTAGCAGTTACCAATAACTTTTATTTCCAGCTTCAAACTTTAAGGATGCCCCGTTAGAGTTTGTAGAAAAAAACATTTAATGGTTTAAATAAAAGTTGTGTGCATTGAGTAAATCTCAGGTGGAATATGTTAAGCTGAACCGTGTTAGAGGTGGTTCTAAATTTTGGTCAGTGCGGAGAAAAACACTGCTAATTAAGTCGGTGACAACAAGACCAGAATCATTTGGCGAAAAAAACTTAAATTGATCGATTCCCTACCTTCCAGCTGATTGTTTTATGGGTTCAGTCTCGGGGCATCTTTTTGTAAGCGAATACACTTTGATCTGTTCGGATTTTTTAAGCGGAAAATGCAAGTCGCAGAAAGTTTTAGGGAATGGAGTCTTGTTCCCCTAATTTCGAACTGGTTGCTCGATTGGCTTTCCGCAGATGCTAACTGTTCTCATTTGCACTTTAATCGACATGTTTGCTCCCCGAAAACAAAAACAAATTAGTCTTCCAGTGTTTCGAAATCTTGAAGTGACTTTTCGTTAAAGTAAACTATAGTTTTCATCACAATTTAATCCCAATTTCTGAGGTAGTTAAGGGCTTCTCGGCGAACAGATATTTGTATTAATGAAACAAACCGTTGTGTATCCATGTAAGTGTGGCCATTCAAAAACAAAAGCTACGGAGCAGTTCTTTCCTGTGGTGCTAGTTATCATGCTGTACAAGGTGATTCAGTAACTTTTGAGTCTGTGGATGAAATCCTAAAGTGAAAGCTACTGAGCAGTGCTTTGCTGTGGTGCTGTTTATTATGCCGAAGAGGGTGATTCTAACTTTTGAGTGAGAAGCTTAAATCCTTAAGTATAACCATGTACATGAAACAGTGAAAGCTACTGAGCGGTACTTTCTTGTGCTACTGTTCTTGGATTCTTGTTGTTAGAAAATTAAAAAGAATAGGACGAACTTATCACCTGACACTATATCTTAGATTAAATATCGCGGACTAGTTAGCTTACCTTTTTGTTGACATGGATTCATGACATCTCTTTGACCAAGAAGAAGCGAGAATTAAACTCCCACCTGTCCATTCTAATGTTAGCATATAAATGAATCTCACCCCTGCAGCGCCTATGATTGAAAATATGAGTAGTTATAACTCGACGAGTTTTGCGTATTTCAAAGTGAGCACTCCATTTGCCGCTTGCAGGAAAGGCAATTAATACAGCGACATGAGAAAATTTTAAAATATCTCATTTGCAAAATAAATATAAGGCAATGAAATAAATAATGCAAGCGGACTGCAGGTGAAAAAGATGGCGCAGGTTAGCGTTGGGCGATTGCTGAAGCAATTGAGCAGTTGCACTATTTTTTTTTGAATGAATCTGGCACCGCAAGATAACATTTTAAAGTACTTTAAAAAATGTTGTATACTGTGTTCCCAGGTCATTTTTCCATACTTTCACAGGCATATTTCAGTAAGCTAATAAAGATTGATTTAGGATTTATGTTCGCTGTACTGATAAGAACTTTTCTGATGATAATAAAGTCAGTAATAAAAAAGAAAGATATTATGAAAGGAATTCGCCATCATGGTTTGAAATGATAACTGAGTTTAATCGTTTGTCTCACGATTGAGTCACATAGATGTGGATCGCGACGTTTCGACCGCTATACTGCTGGTCTTCATCAGGCGATGGTGTCGACTGATTGCGTAACAGTATAAGTAGCACCTTGGTTTGTGTTGATTGGTGCGTTTCGATCCTCTCTTAGGCTGTTGTTGATTGGAGGATTTAAATCCTTGTCGCTCACACTATAGATTGCTCCTTCCGCGTTCCGCCTTGGTACCGATCGGCTGCTGTGTTGTTTGATCGTGGGCATCCACGCTTCTGGAATTGCAATTTCATTATCCCTGTTGATGTTGTCAGGGTGAAGTTTTATGTTAATAGCCCCTTAACCTTGGGGTGTACCAATGTGGGTGTCGGTCGATAAGCTTAACCTCATCCCAAAAAAGCGGATGGTGGCCCGTCGCATTGCTGTGTTCTGAAACGGCGGATTAAGTTCGAGCTAACAAAGGTCACTGCATTGAATTAGATAAGCTTTTGACTTGGTGGCGAAAGATGAATTTGTATGTTTTATTTCATTTTTAGGTTACCCGCAGGTGTTCTTTCATAGGTATTCTTACTTTTTACCACTGTAAATGTTTGAACCTTGGAAGCTCAAGGGCTCATACTTTCGCAAACGTTTAACACTAACTCTCGCGTACTGACAAAGAGTTTAAACCTTCATTCTTGTAATAAGTGTTTTTAAAAAGGTTCGTCGTTGTAGAGGCACGCAATTTGACAATCATTTTTCAACATGAATATTCTCTTTACTGCTCCCAATACATTTCTGATGGTCCCAGTTGGGAGAATTTGTTTACGCATCAACAGATTCTATCTTGGGTGATTACTTCCTTTATTCTCAAGGCTTGTGTGACTGATTAAGCAGTGTTGACGTAAGGAGAAATTTCATGTTGATCACTTACTGGGGCTCAGCAAAGGGCATATAATTCATGGTAAGGTAAGGGCGACTGTATGGAGGGTTAGGGTTAGGATTATGTGGGTGACTATATGGTACCTTACCATGAATTACTTGCAAGCAAAGGGTAAACTCAAGGTTTGGTCATCTATTGAGTGATCATAGACGTACAAACAGTAGAATCACTTCTGATACGTTTATTATGTGTCCAATATAAAATATACACTTTAAAATTACTTTCTTCTAGTTTAAAATTGTTCACACAACATTTCAAACGCTTAAAAGTTCTTATCCTAAAATTCATCAGGTGCTATATGAAACCGTGAAGCTGCAAAATTTCAAAAACACTTCAAAACTCGAGTCAAAGCAAGCTTCGTTACTGAATATTATTTGTCTTAAAAATTTGTACTATAGAATGGCGATATCACAGTTCTTCCTAAAAGTGTTCATATGAAGTTGAGCTAAAACCGTATTGTGTAATACGAAGACAGTTACATCGACAAACTTTGCTGGCGTTACTCTATAAAAAGACGTTTCTTGGCCTTTTTTGCATAAGAGACAATACGAGAATGACCAGAAATTAGTCATTGAACACTTATTGAGTACAAAAGGTAACTAAATTGTTGATCAAAGTCAATTTCTTTCTACTCTTCATCAAACGCAAATGCGTCTCTTTGCCTTGATTTCCGTGACGTCATTTTGCCGCTTCTTTCTGACCTCAAAGAATGTTTCAAAGGCATTGGTGTTGAGCACGTGATCCGTTTCCCGCCAAAACCGGGCGCTTCTGAGGGCGGCGACGCAAACTCGCTGACATCGTAAATCCACGTGGGTCGACGAGGTTTCCCAGAAGGTGTAGCGAGTGGTGACTGGGTAAAACTCGGCGAGCTATTGACTCGGTTCAGTCTCGCAGATGCTCGAATCGGAGACACGTGTTGTAGCGGCTTCAACGGCAAAAGCGCCTTCTTTGACGATGTACGGCTTATAGAAACGTGCTTCAATGGCTTCAACGGCAAAATGGTCTTTTTTGACTCTGCTGGGTTCGGAGAGACATGTTTTAACGGCTGTAATGGCAAAACGGACTTTCGGAGTATTTCTCTTTTCGTTACTGAGGATGTTTCTTTTCCTGATTCCTGTACGTTGCTGTCTTGGCTTAGAGCAGACGACGATAAATTTTCATGCGCTTTTTGAGACATCTTCCTTTTCCGACGAAGCTTTACCCGTTCTTCAAGCGTTTGAACGACCGGTTCGTCGCTGTAGTAAAATTCACTGGAACCTTCAACGGACGAGAAAGAAGGAACTCGAATTCTCTGGCTTTCTGACAGTATTTCATCAAGTTTCGACGTGGTACTTGGCAACGCCTCTCTATTTCCACTCCGTTCTATGATTCTTCGGTTGGCTCTACTTTTAAGGGGAGTTCCGGATTTGGTACTCTGAGAGGAGGTGTCGGTAGCCATTTGCTCTCCCCATTGCTCGTGTGACTTCCGTCGTTTCGAAGGTCTGTCAACTTCCGATTCAAGGTCTTCAGACTTCCGTTTCTGTCTCCAGGAAGTGACGCTGAATGGTG
The DNA here is from genome assembly GCF_977016875.1 of Pavona decussata. Taxonomy (NCBI): domain Eukaryota; kingdom Metazoa; phylum Cnidaria; class Anthozoa; order Scleractinia; family Agariciidae; genus Pavona; species Pavona decussata. Next base: position 1,546,946 of record NW_028145462.1, read on the forward strand.
ATCCCACTTCTTCTTCCTCTCCGTCAGTGCTGCCAGACACAGTGCTAAATACGTCATCATCTTCATCGACGTCATCGTCGCTATCTCTATCATAACCCAAAGAATCGATCGTGTAAGATACACTGAAGCGTCGTCCTTCATCTTGACATTCCGATTTGGCTCTTTTTGTCTCGGCAGCAACGCTCTCAATGTCGCACACAGATTTTCTCTTTCTTGTGTTTCTAACGGCTTCTGTTTGCTTCGTTTCCTTGCATTTCTCGGACATTTTTCCGTCCAACTGTTCGGCTTTTCGTAATTCCCTTCCTCCAGTGGTTGGTTTAGCCTTTTCTTGAACACTTTCATCTTCATTGTCATCTTCCTGAATTTCCTCAAGTGTGGTATTTTCGACATCATCTACTGTATCTTGACTAGTCTCTCCACAGTCAATGCTTTCTACAATGGAATTGATCTTAAAACTAAGATCACCCTCAGAAGAGTTCGATCGATCAAACTGCGGCACGTTGAAGCCGTAAAAATCCTCGTTCTCGTCCTCAGAATCAAACAGACGATCGACTCCATTTGTCTGATGATCCTTTCCTAAAAAATGAGCAGACTGGAATTTCTGATCGTTCGAGAGTCTAGTTTCAGATAAATATTTTTCTTTACTTTCAGGGAAATCGTCCACAAGATTAAAATCCTCTGAAAACCGGTGCCGGGGTGTCCCGCAAATAGCAGTCGTCGAGACATCTCCCAAAGAGACAGTCGACTGTGACAAAGTTGAATTATCTTTTGCACCTAATGGCAATGAAATGCTATCTAGATCTGCTTTTTCCAAGCTTCGGATAGCGGTACTTGTCAATGCGCGCATGCTCCTTGTCTCACGTACGGAACCACTACGAGGGCTTCCAGAGAAGGAGCTGGAATCAGACTCAGATGCGGGGTCCTTTAGTCTCGGCGCTTTTCGTCGAGGGGTAGTTTTCGACGTCAATGGGCTCTTCCCTCCTCTGGTGTTTTTGTGGATTTTCCTCTCCGGCGAGTCATTCGTTTGGTTTTTAACAGATTGAGACCTCTGCTTTGGACTCTTCGGTTTGACGCTTGTGAAGGGTGATGTAACAGTTTTTCTCCGACTGCCCTTGGCTGACTCCTCATCGGGAATTCTGTAGTTTGATCTTGTTCTTCGGCGGACGCTTGCTTCTTCCTCTTGTTGGTCTACGCGTTTTCTAAGGCTGTAGCTGGGTCTTTCATTGGAATACCCTGATTTAACCGAGCTTGGAGACGAAGGACAGTGACTTAACGTGGGTGTACTGGATATCTCCTCATCCTCTACTTCCGAAGATGTTTTGTGAGGGGACGCTTCTTTTGGTGGAGCGACGTTCTCTCCACTCGACAACTGAATGCTCTCCGTTTCCGAATCATTAGATTCCCTCTCCAGTACCGGCCTCTTGAGGTCCACACAAATTCGACGACAATCAGACAACTTAACTTTCACATCACAAGAAAAGCTTCTTGAACTTTGGCTGGTTGTTTCATCCCTGACAGCTTCTTCGTTTTCTTGCGAGGGAGCCGTGTCCATCTCACACTTAGCTGAACCAAGGCGTGGACTTACGCGCCGTTTTTGAACTTGAGATTCGTGCTCCACTTCTTCTGCGGATTCCTGAGCAACAGGCGAAGAAGCATCACATGCTGTTGCATGTCCTACATTATCACACGCCTGTGCAGTGGGTGCTGGAGAAGACTGGATGCGCGAGCGTGTCAATCGTGTCACGTTCTCCACTGACTCGGTTTCCAAAGTTACTTGATCATTCGAAGACACTTCACTGGCTTTCTTTTCACTCACATTGGTGCTCTTTTCTGAGGATTGCTTTGCAGTTGTCGGTGAAGACTGAGTTTGCGAACGCATAATTCTGTCTGGTCTCGTTCCTTCTTCCGCCCCTTCTTCCGCAGGACTGGATTTTGAAACAGATCTAAGACTTGCCCTTCGGGGACTCCCCTTAGTCAATTCATGTTCGGATTCTGCCTCCACACCGGAGTGAGATTCAACCCAATCCTCGTGTTTGGCCCCAACATTTGCACGTGGTTCTTGCCTGCCACGCGTGGTTCCAGATCGAACCTTTGATCGCCTCGCGTGGTCTTCAGCAATAGCTGTCTCATTTGCTCGAGCGTCAACTGCCAACTCAGGGTCAGAGCCAAGCGTGATTCCAGGTCGAACGTTCGGTCGTCTCACGTGACTTTCAGCATCAACTGTCTCCCTTTCTCGTGTGTCTACTTCCAACTCAGGGACATAATTCTCTTTGCTGCTACTTTCGTCTGGAGAATCTTGCTGGCTCCTTCGTTTCCGTACGCCTTCGCGTGACTCCTCGACTCTGACTTCATTTCCATGCACAGGCGACCTTTTCTTCCCTCTTACAGACCTGGTCCCACCAGATGAGTGATTGATGAGTTCTTCTTGAGCACAAGACGTCCCCTTGCCGCGGACAGAACACGCCGCGGCAGGGCTAGACGATGTGGAGCGTGTTTTAACATGGGTTCGTTGTCTTTCAGACCCTTCATCACTTGTATTCTCTGACCCCGATCCTTTCTTCACCTTATTACGTTTAGAAGTGCCAAGCTCTTTCCCAGAGCTACTCTTTTCTTTCAAGGCATTTGGTGTTCTAGGACTGCTGCGTAACTCTCGCGACTCCACCACTTGCACGTCATTCCTCCCGCTTCTTGATCTCAACACTCTGGTTGGCGTGCCGTCATCGTCTAAGCCTTTCTCTGGGGAGAGGTGGGTAGAGGGTGTGTGAAAGGCGTCTTTTCTCTCTGGGGAGGGGTTGGCGGGTGTGTGACAGTCGGTACCTTTGTCTGGCGTGTGACAGTTTGGTGAGATTTCTTTCCTGCTCTCTTTTGGTGGTGTTTTTTGCTCATCACGATCCACGCAGGATTTCCCAGGACTTTGCATTTCACTCCTAAACAAAGGAGAATGGAGAGTAAAGTATGGTCAGTGTTATGTCTGACGTTTTTGAAGAAATTGACTGTGGAGAGTTCACAGTTTTGATGCGTTAAATGCATAGTATTTCTGACGCTAAAATCTGCCACCCAAGCCCTATTTACCGGAATTCATTTGAAAACCTTCAATTTCAAGGTTATCAAGATAACTTCCTGACTTTTCTCTGACCATAACCAGTTTTTACTGACCACAAAAAAGAAATTCTTCACCAATAAAGCCAGAGATGAAGCCACAGAGATAGATTCCTTCGTAGATGCCTTTTGAAACAATATTACCTTTCCCAGATCTAGTGGCTATCCTAAAAAACAAAAATCCCTGACTTTCCTAAAACTTCCCTGGTTCTCGGGCACGGACACTAGTCTGAACATACACTTTTTTGGTGCTTGAGAAAAAATCTCGGCACTAGCTCAAGGGGGAGTATTTGGGCACTGGAGCTGATGTGAACAGGATTTGTCAGTTCCCGTACTTTTTCCCCACGCCTCCTGGAGATGTAGTAAATAAAGTGGCAGGCAATAAATGGATGAGCGAAGAAATGATTGTTCCTTGGACATTAAGGATGTCTGAGCAACATCCTTTTCAGTGCCTTGCCACAGGGCTTAGGCCCTAATCAGACTAGATGCCCGTGCTGAGTAAGCAACATGACATGATAAGGAGACCAACTTACACTGATGAACCAACGCGGCTCAAGGCTGTTGCCCAAGAAAATTTTATGGAGCCCACAAGGTGAAAAGCCAAGAAGTTAGGAGCCCAACATGTGAAGTTTTAGGTGTGGCTACAAAAAGTTTAGGTGCCCCAAGCATTTTCTTGGGCACCCCAGGCTACCAGGATCCTGTAAGGCTGCAGCCTTGCACCTCCATTTCATTTTGTAGTGGTACATGTACATGTACTTCCTTGCAATTACCTTTGTTTCTCTTGATTTTTTTTCTGCTTCTGTTCGTGTTTGAGCAGCATCTTAGCCAGGAAGTCCTGCAAACTCGGCCCTTTTTTGATCAGCTCATCCAGACTGCGGTAGTTTGATGAATCTCTCGCAAACGTCTGGTGACGATCACTGATAAGGTGCTACAGGGAAAGAATGTAAAACAGTAAAAACAATGGCTTTCGTCTGGAGAATCCAAATCATCTAATGCCAGTTAATATATGTTTACAGTATCAATGCTGTAAATGCAGAATGAGCTGATAAATCGATTTGTCTCACAATAACAAATAATTTGTTGAGAAGAAATACGTTTAACCAACTTACACAATTTTACATTTTAGTTCGTCTGTCAAGACAGACTTATATGCAGATATAAATGTTTGAAGTATATAAAAACTGTTCAATTGAGGCCTTACGCTGCTGTTTAAAAACTAAAAACTGAAATCCAAGCTTTCACCGATCAACGGCGAAAGCTTGCATGATGATGCCGTTGATCGGCGAAAGCTTGGATTTCAGTTTTTAGTTTTTAAACAGCAGCGTAAGGCCTCAATTGAACAGTTTTTATATATTTTTAACCAGTCAAGTCAAGACAGACTTATATGCAGATATAAATGTTTGAAATATATAAAAACTGTTCAATTGAGGCCTTACGCTGCTGTTTAAAAACTAAAAACTGAAATCCAAGCTTTCGCCGATCAACGGCGAAAGCTTGGATGATGATGCCGTTGATCGGCGAAAGCTTGGATTTCAGTTTTTAGTTTTTAAACAGAAGCGTAAGGCCTCAATTGAACAGTTTTTATATATTTTTAACCATGCTGCTGAAGGACAACATGAACAGATTATAAATGTTTGAGTTGATAGTTAAAGGTAAACTGGCCACCATGGAGCGATTTGAGTGCTGACGTTTGGAGCGTTAGCCCTTCGTCAGAGCAAATAACGATTCGCTCTGACAAAGTGACTAATGACTTATTAATCTTTTTGTTTAAAAATAAAGTTTGCATTTCAGAGATCTCTTACCAAGTCTAGGTCCTCATAATGAATGCAACAGCACTCACAATATCCTTTCTTCTTGTTCTTCTCTTCTCTTGTTGGTTTCCTTAAAGAAGTATTTAAAGTACATGTACTGAAGTTAATCTTTTATAGCTGTTGAACTTAGAAGTGGTAAATATAGCAGTTTTGATAATTATTTTTTGATCGTGCTGTTAATGTAGCAGAGAGAACTATCTTTAGTCATAATTGCTGGCTAAAGTGATACAAAGTTGGCAAAAGATAGTATACAACAATCACCTTCAGAACATACACATGTAACCTTAACAGCAAAAAACTACTTTTATTTTTTTTTTATGTTAGGCTGTAAAGTGGTTCAGTACATTTGAATCTGTGAATGTAGCATTAGTACCCTCCCAGACTGCAGTTTAGTTTTAGGGAAAAGATTTTGGGTAAAATAATTTTGGCATTTTTCCATCAAGGTCTTGATTTTGGGCTCCCTAAGGAATGAAAGGGATTAATGATTGATGTAGGTATTTTAATATTAGTTACAACAATTTGTGGGTTCCTCAAAACAACTTTCTGTAACTTTAATACAATGATGCTGTCAACCATCTCTTTAAGTATGTACAGTGGAACCTCCATTTAACGAAGTGCCAAGAGACTAGGGGGATTGGTTTGTTATACAGAGGGTTCATTATCTTGAGGTTCTGTTCCATACATGTTAAAAGGTGGGGCTGGAGAATATTGTTTGTTATACCGACGGCTTCGTTATATAGATTTGTTAAATCATGCTTTCACTGTATTGATGCTGTGCTACAAGAAGAACCAAAATGTAGATCAAAATGAAATAACACATACCTCTTAGTTCTGTCACGCTCCTCATGATCATTTTCCTTATCGATCTTCGGCGAATCAAACGGACAACTCCCCGGTGGACCATCAAAATAAATCTTTGGCCATTCCTTGAGCTCATGAACCAATGGCTTGTAGCAGCGACTGTGATCTTCAACCTTGATGAACGGAGCATAAAGCTTTCGCACTTTGGGTTTGACGCCCTGTTTTACCACTCGCCCTGAAACTAGTGGTTTGGATGATGGCTTCTTCTCCACACTACCATACTTTGCCAACTTCTCCAGCATCTCCTCCAGTTGAACAATTTGCAGACCCCAGTTTCTTGCATTGGCAATGACATTGCTGCTGCCATACTTACACGTAACAGCCGCTTGCGCTGCAAGAGCTTTTCCTCGTACGTTGTGTTTAGCAGGAGCTGTTCCGGTTTGTTCTGCACCACCAGAGTCTGCACTTAAGGGAGACGGCACAGCTGAACCTTTTGCTGATGAACTCAATTTTTTAATGGGAAAGGAAAAATATATAAATCACAAATGTTAACCCTTTAAGCCTCAAAATCAACTTGTATTTTCTTCTTACTGTTCTCAATAATATTTATTTGTGGTTTAAGTCAACATAAAAAGTATAAGTCCATTGAGGATAACGTTTTTACTTTCATTGAGAGCTACAGTAATACATTTTTTGTGAGTTTGGGAGTTTACTAAATCATTTTAGTATACACTAAAATAGTTTCAGGAACCATTGCTTCGAGAGGTTTTTCTCCAGGTACTCCTTTCTCTTCTCCTCAAAAACCAACATTACCAAATTCCAACTCGATCTGGATTATTGTCAAACACTTTATCATGAGCCTCTGGCTCGGGAGACTGCGCAAGCACTCCTCATAAATTAAATTTACTTTGAGAGTTCAAAGCTAATACTTTTTTTGTGAATTTGGGAGTTTACTATATCATTTTAGGATACACTAATATAGTTTCAGGAACCATTGCTCCGAGAGGTTTTTCTCCGGGTACTCTGGTTTTTCCCTCTCCTCAAAAACCAACATTTCCAAATTCCAATTCCATTTTGATTATTGTCAAACACTTTATCACGAGCCTATGGCTTGGGAGACTGCGCAAGCACTCCCTGTCTTATTGACATTAAATTTGATTATTTATTATTTATTGATTTATTAGGTGAATCAGTTTTCTGAATGTCACACATTCAAACACTAAACACAGACACACAACACGGATCATTCTTCACATACCCCACTTTAAAATAATAATAATAAAAAAAAACTTAAGCTACTGAGTGGCACTTTCTTTGCATAACTTTATTAATCAGCACCTTATTTTGGGAGTACTCAAATACATGTAGATTGAATCTTACAAACAAGCTTTACACTGGTATATTTTCAACCAAAGCCCCCTCCCTCCCAACCCACAAAAAAATGTTCAGTTACCAATGTTTTACCTTTTAGTGTTTCCAGGAAAAGGGCTTGGTATTGATAAGATGGGACTTGGTGTAGAATTGCTCCGTGGAGAGCAACGCGTGTCCACATCTTTTTTGTTTGTGACCACACAGCTGATATCCTTACTAAGAAATTCCTCCACAGTCTGCCAAAGAAAAGATAGGACATGCAGTCACAAGTCAAAAAGTCAAACAGAGTTGACCACTATGAAGTGCTAATTTTATTGTGACAATCAGAAAAGCAGGTAGACAGAATGTTCAGGGGTTTCATTAAGATTTTGAACAGGCAAGTGAGAGGTCAGGTCACTTGGGAAGAAAAGTTAACTTGGATGTGTTCTTCTATGGTAAATATTAGTGAAGATTATAATACCAGCCAGGCAAGGTCATGTTTGGGTTTCATTACGTTTTGAAGTAGGGGGCACCTAAAGGAGAGTAGCTGGGCAGAAAATTACACTTGAAGTGAATTTCTTTATGTTCAGTTTGAAAGTAGGCAGGTACTGACTCTTGTGTATCCTGCTAGTAACTGGTACCCGGGTCCCGCCTTCTAATGAGAACCCTGCTGAATCTTGTCCTACAACCGTTCAGATGAGGAATAAAACCACAAGAACAAGCCACCAAGATAAATGTCTTGAACACTTATTGTAAAAAATGGTGTTTGTTTTGACAATTTTGTAATATTATAATTATGTTTGAGATATTGGAGAATTGAACAAACTGAACTGATTATTTTTGTCTAGAAACTGAAATGATTCAAGCAAAACATGAATGATTTATTTTTATAGTATGTTTGAATAGAAACAAAAGGAATAACCAGGGTATCAGGCACTCTTTTGGCTTCTATATTAAAGTAATGCAAGATTTGTTTAACGAATAACATCTTTCATGGTACACACATGAATGTTTCATTGTAGAAGTGGGTGCATTGTGTTCTTACAAAAAATATCCATACCCCTCCAACTATGTGGAAGGTATTTTGGTTCGGACTCCACCCATGCAGAAATTCCAATTTAATATACCAAAACAAAATTTTGGCTTTTTTATATCTGATCGTTTGAAAGGAAAACCTGTAAACTAGTTTGGGGCAGATTATCTCACTTCCCTTAAAATGACAAATTTCCTTTTTTTCCACTGGATCTAGCTGAATGTTAGACTACAAAATAGTCATATCCTTATGTTGGTTTGTTATATGAATGTGTGTGGTCTTTAAACATAAGGTCTGGAGTGTGGGACTGGGGAGACACACGTTTGTGAGGTGTGTGAACAAAGCATGGAAGGATCCAGTGCTTCACACTTATCGATAAGGAGAAAAAGGACTGTTTTGCATTCTAGCTGAAAGTTTACTTTGCAAACTTTATAACGTCTTACCCCGCCTAACTCTCTGATCCGTTCTTGTAAGCTGTTAATTTTTCTATAACCTTGAAGATCCAGATAGTATGTCCGACCTTTCAGTGGTTTATCATTCTGGAACTCCAGCTTCCTCTTGCCCCTGGGACTCAATTCTTGAAAATGGAACGAATATAAAACATATTATTTTCAAATGCAATGTATATGTCTGTTATTAGTTTATTATGATATGGATTTTAGTACTGTAAATAGAACACGTAATAATTCAGTCGAAAGACTGCAATGAGCTTTTAAATGTGAATAAACAGAATAAACAGATTATCAAAAAAATATTTTAAATTTTACTAACTTTATTCTTATTTGGCTGAGCATACATAAACAATAATATTGTTATACATGCACCACTATCATACTAACCCTCTTCCAAAAACGGCTTAAAATGAATCATAATATTAATCACCATGCACACACTGACACACACCTGGGCTTCATATAACGGTTACTGTTTTAAAAGGCAATCAAAGGTCGAAGCATGCAAGCAACCACCATGCTGGCTCCAGAAGTTACATCTATAAAACTACGTTTTGACTGAGTTTTAAGAATGTCTTCAACACCACCAAGATTATAAGAACACTTCGAGGTTTGTTAATAGTTAATCAAATTGTAGAAAAGAAATCTCTTTATGCAATGATAATTTATTCAAGTGACACAGTGCACTAACGACATAACAATAGAACTTCGCAATGAATAAAGCGTCTTTCGCACGTTAATTCGCGTCGACTGAAGGATCAAAAACACACCATTTTAACGTTACTAAATTGCCCAGGACTTACGCAAATTGCAGTTACAAAGTTTAATTTATGTTTCTGTGATACTTACTGTATTTTTTCGACAGATCATTCACAGATGGAGTCTTCGTTCGACGTCTAGGGCTTCGACGAAGAGCATTCACAGGAAACGACGCACGTCTGTTGGAAGACATATTTCTGGTTTGTTACCAGGACGATCGCCCTAAAATCTCTCCCGGTGAAAGATTATTTTATAGGAAAACTACTGATGTCGAACAATAGGAACCATTCGGCAGGGAAACCGGAAAATAACACGAGCTGTTGTTCATAAATTTCAGCTGTTTCACATGTCGATTTCCCGGGTTTCGAAATGAATGCCTTTTTCATACCTGTTTTTCATGCAAGCGCGGGAAATCCCATCGTGCGTTGCGGTCTTGATTTCTTTGATTGACCGCTGTGCAATAAAACGAGCCCGTTTCCGGCAGAAATTTCTTCAGGTTTGGAAGTCGTGGACCATAAAAAGATTTACAAATTGTCCATTTTACATCAAGGAAATCATCTGAAAAGGTAATTGTTATTGATTGTTACGTTCCCATCCATGTTTTATTGAAGCGCTTTTCAAAATTGAGACCTTTGGCGAGTCTAAAAAAAAATTCTGAGGTCGCTCAGTTCTCCACACCCCCAGGGTTTAAAATTTAAAGAACCTAACAACAGAAGTTGTCTGAATTCCTTCCCAGAAATGAAAAAAACGTCGCTATTGTAGTAATTCTAAGTAGACACAAAACCCCTAGAGAGTCTCCTACATTATTGAAAATGGCGTGAATTTAATGGGGTGCAAACGTTAGGGGGGGGGGGGGGGGTGAGGATGGAAGCTGGTGACAGGAGACATCGGATTCTGTAGAAACATTTTTCTCTTTATCAACAACTAAGTCTGCGTTTTTAAAGTGCTGAAACTATTTATTATTTGTCATGGTCAGTCTGGTGGTAACACAGTAGCAGACTAGCTGCAGGGGATATTAACCATGTAGAAGTGAAGCTCATAGGGATTGTCTCAGCCTCTTAGGTAGTTTTGCAAGGTGCCTATTCTGCAGAGTAGCAAATTTCAGGATTGCAATTGCCCATAGAGAGAGACAAAAATTTCAACCAATGTTAAACCAAAACCAATCGTTTTCCTGCATCTTCGTTTTCTAACATTCAGTTGAAAAGCTCCCTATTATTGTGACTACACCAACTGTTTGAAACTATTCTAATATGGTGTCCGGTAACCTGGTTGGGAAGGGAGGGGGGGGGGGGAGTGAGACACTCCTTAAAAGTTTGGATGGTTATTCGGCTTTTCACACCAAAATGGATAAAAAAATGCATTACTTTATAGAACACTTTCTTAGGTGCAAATGGGAGATGGCACATTTGACTGATTTTCCCCAGGGGATCAATGTTTAATAATTCTTATATTAAGACAGTCAATTAAAACTATTATTCATCTGATTTTAAAGAGAAGTATAACCTGTGATGCAGTCAGTTTATTTGTGAAATATAATTTACTTTGTTTTTTTCTAAATAAATTGAATCATTCTCACCAAAAAATAATTATTAATTATTATAGTACATATGACATTATTAATTATTATTAGTATATATGACAACAATCCCAGAAATCGGACAAAATTAGCATTGTTCAAAACCTGGGAATTTTCTTATAATCTCACATTCATAATTACAATTAGACCAAACCCTCTTTTTTTCTCTGTTTGCTGTTGTTTGACCGAACCAAACCTGAAACTAATGTATATTCTTGCTGCATTTGAATGAAAGCTTAAATAGGGAAGTGAAGACACCACCTTCAGCTACAGTAGAGTATTAAAAAATCCTTAATGAACTGTATGACATCAATTTTTTTGCACAATACACCTTGCCTGTCATTTGGTTCTATGGTAACTATGTTGTAGGTTAAAATGTATCTCAGGTTAAATGATCTTAACCCAGGTTGATTTGTATTTTCCTTTGTTTCAGATGTAAATTACCCAACCTTCTCAAATATCTGATCAACTGACCCAAAATTAGGAAATAGCAACAACAGTCAACAGAGAAAAAGTAAAGTTAGCCTGAAAGAATATAAATCTGAACGTAACAGAAGAACATTGTATTAACCGAAACTAATTTAGTTTTAGCTTACGTAGAGACGTTCTTTGTGCTTGTTGTCATTGCATAGCATTCCATATGACTTTTCCAGAGAACTTCTTGTTGGGAAGCTAACCTATCATATTTTCCTTCTGTCAAGGTCCATTTTAACTTGTACAATAAATGAACCTCAAAATACACGTATTTACAGAGGATAAACTACAAACTATACAATAGTCTTAACTAATAATTAAATATTGACAATAATATAACTCCATTTCTGAACAAAAGCAAACTAGAATTAGTATAAAAGTGCATGCACGTTAGTTCTTTCCACCGTTCTAAACATGAACACTGGCAAATATAGATTTCTGCTGAATATAATATTATTTTCAACTGAGGACATTTATACCATAAACTGTTATCCTCCAACATGGTGTTACACTGGCAACATTTTAAGCAACTTGTCCATGCAACAAGCTTGAACCAAAAAATGCCTAGCATAAAATGTTTAGCTTGCATTTAACTTTTGCTGCAGCTGTGGTTAGATTGGCATACAGATGTGCTTTCACACACTAAACGGGCCCTTAGTCAAAATGTGAGTTCTAAAGTGATGACGTCACAAAAACTAAATTTATGAAATTATGGGATTTTGTTTGTATATTATTTTGGAAAGAGCATGACGAAAAACGCCTACTTGCCAAAAACCAGCATCTTATTGCAATTTGGGGGCGAGATATTACGTCTGTTATGCCCTGGTGACCTATTTGTATGGAGTCACCAGGGCATAACATAGCTAATATCTCGCCCCAAAATTGCAGTAAGATGCTAATTTTTGGCAAGTAGGCATTTTTCGTTATGCTCTTTCCAAAATAATAAACTAACAAATCCCACAATTATAAAAAATTCAAATATTTGTGACGTCACACTTTAGAACTCTATTACTGCCTCCTAATACAGAGCTTTTTTTGTGCAGTTTATGACTATACAGGAAAAGCAGATCTTAGCGAGGGCTATTGGAATCCACAAAGAAAATTATTGATGGTAGCCACCCATTTTTTGAGATTCAGCGAACATGTAATAATAAGCAACAATAATTCTAAAAAGCTTTGACATACATAAAATACCTAACAATGTATGGTACTTTTCTTTTCCAAACTGAAGTGTAATTATCTCTGAAAAATGGGTGGTTATGTACACTCAATTTTTTATTTGCATTCCAAAAGTCCTTCCTATAGACTGTTCACAGTCCCCCTATTTTCTGTGGGATTCTCGAGACTGGTACGCTTCGATGTTGCTGCCACCATCTTGGTTTGTAAAAGCGAACGCGATCTGGGGAGAGTATCTAAACTACCAAGGGGAGGGGAGCGGCCTCCCCCACTCAACTAAACCCCACGCCTGCTGCCCTTTGTAGTTTAGATGCTCTCCCCAGATCGCGCTCGCTTTTACAAACCAAGATGGTGGCAGCAACATCGAAGCGTACCAGTCTCGAGAATCCCACGGAAAAATAGAGGGACTGTGAACAGTCTATCCTTGCTAAGATCTGCCTTTTTTACTGTCTTAAACTGGGCAAAAATATCTTTGCATTACATGTAATAGGTGCCAACCGTAAGAAATCTGAATTTCTCCAACCATCCTGAGATGTGTAGAAAGAAAGTAGGCACAGTAACAACAGTAGGCACTGTCCTTTACTGATAAACTGATAAGAAGCTGGTTTAGACCTTACGCAAAAATGGATGACATTTTCAAACATTTTACAGTGCAAAGCACCTTACTGTGACCACCCAACAAATTTTTTTTACAAGTTAGCCAATCAGGATATCTTCCTCCTTGTTCATAAAATACAAAACGACATGTTTTCAATAATTCGTTGTTGGGTCACTTGCCTGTTGGACTTTGCAAGGAGGCATGACCGTTAATCAAATTTGCGTATCCTGATTGGCTAACTTGTAAAAAAAATTGTTGGGTGGCCACGGTAAGGTGCGTCGCACTGCAGCATTCTTCTGTTTCCTTTCAAATTAACCTTACTAACCTCATTCTTGAGATCAAAAATCAAAAGAATATTTCACCAAGGCTAGTGAGGCTAAAGAATATTAAAATGTTAGTCACTTTTGCATAAGCGATTAAGGTCTTAGATGTGGCCAATAATATTATAAGTGCAGAAAATACAGTGTATTACAATACCTACCACCTTAGAAAAATGCAGGGCATGTGTGCTCTATAACACAGTTTTTACAATGCTCCCTTATATACATGAAAGTCTCATAACTAAGGTTACATTCCTGCACATTCAAGTACTGGACACTACAGCACTGTGCAGCAATGGTCTTGACTCCCATGTCCGTCACGCGCTCACATCCACGCACACTGAGTTTCTTTAGCTGAGGGCAGTGAATTCCGATAATGTGCATACCGTTATCCGTGATGTCACACTTTCCCGCATCAAGGGATCTCAGTTTGAAACAGTTTTGAACAATGTGAGTGATGCCAACATCTGACACAGCTTCGCATCCTCTGATGTTCAAGTACTTTAACTTCACACAGTGCTTTCCAATGTATTTCATTCCAGTGTCTGTCACTGGACACTTTGCTACACTCAGATATTTTAGGTTTGCAGAATTCTTAGCAATCTCCTTCAAGCTAAAATCCCTCACCTTGTAACAATCACTGACACTTAGCTCTTTCAAGTGAGAACAGTGCTGTGCAACATGCTTAATGCCAACGTCTGTCACACGATTGCATCTGCGTAGGTACAGGCTCTCAAGCAATCCGCAGCTGAGACCCACAACTCTTAGTCCCAAGTCGTCAAAGGCTACACAATCACTCAAATCTAAGTGCCGCAACTGTAGGAACGAACCGTGATGTCCCATGCCAAATCCGTTTGCTACTGGTGCTGATAAACTGTTGACACAAGTACATCCACTGGTATCAAGATGCGTGAGGGAATGACAATTAAGCAAAATGTCATGTAGTCCTTTGCTGGTGATGCAACAACAGCCAGACACATCAAGGTCTTCAAGGTCTATACAGAACCGGGCTATGAAGCCCAAGCCTTTGTCAGACAGTAGTTCGCAGCCAGTTAATTTGACTGCATGCACAGTGATGCAGTAACCCTGCGTGTCCATTGCTAACTTTGCCAAGATGTTGCGCAGTACTTTGTTGATATCACTGTCTTGGTAATTGGTGATGTTAATGTTTGTCCAAAGCACTGGATCCCAACAGAGAGTCTGCCACTTTTGACAGACGCCTGATACTCTGCAAAGGTCTCTTGTCGATAAATAAGAAAGAATAAAGATCAAAATATCCTCTGGAAGATCATTCAAAGAATTAAGTCCAACAGCAGACTTTCTCCGTGAGTGGTAAGGAAGGACTTCTTCAAATGCACTGTGATCACTAACAGTGGTTGAATCACTATCATACCTTCCTCTTGGATAAGCTGGCTTTGTTTTCTCTAACTTTGTAATTCTGCTGCGCAGTTGAGCTTGAAGCGAGTCTTTTCTTTTAATTTTACGAGCTTCGTCCTCCGGCGAACTTTCATTGTAACCAATACTAGCGCTCAGGTTACTGCTTCTCTGCGTGAAAGGAGGCAAATCCACATCATCTTCAGCGTGACCATTAGATGTATCAGATAACTGCAATTTGCCAACAGAGGAAAGAATTCCGTTAGGAGTAATGCCTCTCAAAGCAAGGTCACCATGATCTCTGACAGAAACACTAAATTTATCTTTCTCAGAGGACATGGTGGAAATAGGTTCAGTGAATGACTGTGAAGATGAACTCTGGACGCTATCGGTATCTGTCGGCCAGTTATTTGTCTTGCGGTGCCCACCAGGTTCCAACTGGGATCTACCTGATGGCCCAACTCTATCAATCACATCCATGCTGACACCATTTTGTCCCCTATTTTTAACTTTACTTCCAGTTCCTTTTTTGTACTTTCTCTTCAAAGAAAATTCATCGTAAGTTCCAACCTCCTCTCCCGTATCTGCAAATGCAATCCGGTGACGCACTTTGAAATCACTGTCAGTATCAGAGCTTGTTTTTGACGACTTCCTGGGATTATCTTTTCCAGGCTGAGCTAGTTTCTCAGTTAAATCAGTTGAAGCCCTACGGAGCTTCTTTTGAAATTCAATCGCTTGACTGTTCTGCTGTTGTTTTCGTATCCCTCTGATCTCCTGGTCCTGTTTGCGATCTCTTGAATGCTCGCGTGGTCTTTGTTCGCCATTCATTTTGCTGTAATCTCTTACACCATTACTGTCGATTTTCACAGTCTTATCATTGGAAGACTTGGACGGCCTTTGTCTGTCTCCTCTCTCAGCTCTTCCTCTATGTTCTCCCCTAGCATTTACTTGCGCACCCCCAGACTTATGATTTCCTGTTGTGGAGTTTGTTCCATGCCGTAGCCTGTCGTTTCCTTGTCTATCCTCACCACCTCTGAGAAATTCTGGTACTGCTAGCTCCTCCCTTGGTATCATCAATCCTGGACTATCCCTCGTAGAAAAATCTGGATCCTTTAGATTCCGTGTCACAACAGGAGAGGAGTTTTCTTGACGCTTCTGTTGCTGGGTGTCTTTCAAGAAATCAGGAACTTCATATTCCTTCAGAGGCAAATGAATTGAACTTTCCCTGTGATTGCTACTTTTCACAACTGGACCATTACGATGTGTGACTCCACTGCGCCCAAGCGTTGGGGAGAACTGCTTGCTATCGTGGGTTTTAGGAGATTTCCCCTTTCTTATTTTGTCTTTTCCTGATAAAAAGAAAATACGAGCCTGTATGAGAATAATTCCATGTGCCCAGTTAAACTTAAGCATACACAATCAATGCGAAACCAATGAGCTTTTGCTATTAAAACCTCACAAAACCCTAGCAATGTTCCAACGAAGCTCTACTAGGGAGAAATTCAGACAAAGAACAAGGCATTGTTAAATGACAGGGAAGAAATTAAAGAAATGGTGACAAATAATATTGCGATAGGTATGGGAAAGACCAAGAAATGGGCAGCAAATCTTTTGTTTTTTAAATCTGACAGTGGTTTGGTGACAACATGTTTCACTTTAAAAGAAGACAAAATTAACCTCCTGTATTGTATAGGAATTGAATGTGTATACAACTGTACCTAGGAATATGGACTAGCTACAGTACTGCTCAAATGTAAGTTGACAGTCTCGACTCAATCCTCGCGAGAATCGAGCATTGAGTGGAGCATTGAGACTTGATTCACTCAAAAGTCAAATCGACCCACAATATTCGATACATGTCGGAATCGCTGAACCAAAACATTCCTGATTATTCACAGTTTGGAGAAAACACTTTTTTTTTTCCTCGAGGAATGAACAATTAGAGAGGCTGGTTGCTCCACAAGTGCAGAAACTGAAAAGGCCAACAAAACAGATCAGGCACCACAGAATGAATTTGTCTGCAAAATGTTAACTTCAAAAGGAACAAGAATGGTCTCTCCGAACCACCGACAACAAACAAGAGGCAAGGAACAAAATTTACAGCGGTTCTTGGAAAAAAAATGTTATGGAAGCTTGCTATCTGTTATTTGATCTTTATGGGAGCTGCATGCCTCACTTGTACCCAACTTGTGGCATTTTTAGCTCTTCGAAAAAACCCTGGGAAAGCTCTGTTTTGAGTTGCAATGTTTTGTTGATTGGAAACCACGAAAAGAACGCACACTTCCATCTACACATTGCTTTGCTTATCAGAAGGAACAGTGTGAGTGGAGTTTACAGTACCGCTCAAAAGTAAGTTACCAGTCTCGTCTCGTTTCTCGCGAGACGAGAATCTCGTATCGCGAGACGAGAATCTCGTATCGAGAGACGAGAGCCTCGTCTCGCGATACGAGAGTCTCGTCTCGCGAGAATCACTGAAGCGGAAATTTTGGAATATTACCGAGTTTCTCGCGAGAAGAACTTATGACTGAATTTCTCGCGCACTTGTCTTGTGTTGCTTTTATTTACACTGTATGCCGTTTTTAAAACGGCCTGTGCCAACGGTGGTTGATTACGTCGACAAGTAAGTTCGCATTATCAGAGCTTATATGATTCGAGACAATTTTGTCTTCATTCACTTCAAAGGTTTCGATTCGCGCACAGTGTAAGAGATGATTTATTTCTTCCGTCACTTCGAAGGTTGCTCGCCGACCTATCAATTTGCAATTGAAACTTTCCCGCACACACAATTCCTACATAAAGAAATCCCAGCCTTATTAAAGTCAAGTTCTGTGCCTGTATCTATTAAACAGTTTTTTGAAATAATAACCCTGACACTTAAAATGTTTTTCAATTTCACTGCGGTTCGAATTTGCATACATGTACATGTATCGTGCTTCGCAAACCGCTATTGAATCGAACTTCTTTGCGGTTGCAAAGGCTTTTTCTGCTAAGAAAAAACAAAGTTGTGTATAAAGAAAATCGAAAACAGAAACGTTGTTGAAGAGCTAGCGTAAAATGCGTAGTTTTAGTTCAGAATTGATTTCAGTTTATCGTGCACCGAATTTGCATATCGACAACGCCAAGATGTCAAAGGTTACCGCGCCGCGCTTACGGAAATACGTCTGCGTTCGCTGGCTAAAGGAGAGGTGTGTTGTTTATCGATAGCGTAGTTTGCTACAGGTCGCATGATTTAGCGAAGCCAACCGAGGAACATTTTTTCTAAGACAAAGCGGCTTTGGAGATATTTATTACAACATTTGCCCTCGGGGAAAGAAGCTTTTTTTCCGAAGATTTGTTATGTTGATTGCCTTTTATGTTTATGTTATAAACTTATCCCTATTAACGATTAGCAATAACCCGCAAAGTCGTCGCTCGATTGACACTTACATTTTAGCCACAACCCTTGGCCACAACCCATTATTGAAAAGTAACAGATAGGTTTTTTAAATGCAAATCACATGTAAGTTTTCGTATAAGTCTTATTTGTTTCACGCCTATGTAATACGCAAATAATCTCTAGCGCACGTACAACAGAGGCCGCAACAGTCTAACTGGTCATCACCAGCTCTATAAAGTGTATGTGTTTGTGGGTTTGTTTTTTTTTTCTAAATCCCTGAGAGAATAAAAGATATAATAACATACACAGCATTTACAATCTCTTCTACACGAAGACGCTTTATTAGGTTCTGCAAATTTATTAGCTCCGATAACCCAACTTGCCACCTCCGAATAAATGCGCAATGACAGATTGATCAGTTCGCTTATCTTTGCAGCCGTCGTTCGCTTACATCGTTGAAACGCTCTGTAATAAATCACTAAGTACAGTGTATATACAAACACATTAAGTCCTGGATCAAGTCGCTTAACAAAGCAAGCTCGATTTTGTTTGCAACCTGGTTCACGATCGATAAGCTTGCGACCGAACTCCATAATTCAGCTTGCTGCGTGACAAGAGCGTCCTGCCGTATCAACAACACCGACACTCAACTTGATATTCTCGCGAAACTCTTGCGAGAAAAGTCAAGCCTAAGTAAATGTACTTACAGTTTTTTCACCCTCTCGCGAGACGAGTTTCTCGTCTCTCGAGACGAGAGTCTCGTATCGCGAGACGAGAATCTCGTATCGCGAGACGAGAATCTCGTATCGCGAGACGAGAATCGCGTCTCGCGAGAGGGTGGTAACTTACTTTTGAGCGGTACTGTAATTGTTTTGCATGTTAAGTTTATCGAAGAATCAGTCAAGAGACAATCTCTTTACTTTCTCAGCCTTGCAAGACTCGATCCTCAACTTGATTCTCAATAACTGACTCGATCCTCGATTACTGAGACTCGATCCTCGATTCAATTCATGAGTACTGAGACTCGATCTTTGACTCGATTCTCAATTACTGAGACTCAATCCTCGATACTCAAAAGTTTCAAGTACATGTATCAAGGAAGGAGTCGAGGTTCAAGACTCGAGACTGTCAACTTACTTTTAAATGGTACTGTATGCTGTATTATAATGTATGTTGGTTATTGCTCCATAGTCTTGTTAATAATTATATTTCCAAACACATCACATGTACAGTTAGTCAACAGAATTTGCATGGCCACGTAAAAGTGGTCCTGCCTATAATCCTGGTATTTTTTAAATCTAAACAAAATTCTGACAGGGGCAATTTCTAACTACATGTGCAGGTCTGAAATTTAGAGATGACAAGTTTTGAAATTTAAATGGTGAATGGACATGCAAATTAATTCTTTAACACTGGCCTGTCACAATAATTATTACAGAACAACTCCACATAGGAGAAATGAAAAGTTGGGAGAAAAGAGAAGCCTGAAAAACTCCTAAATGAATTGTCAAGACTTGACATTTTGGACACTTCTTTTTCAAGTAAATGAAAACAATCTTTTAGAGTTCTTTGAGTTTAAATAACTTTCATCAATGGGTCAAGTATTTGGAAATAAATTACGTAGTGTTGTATTGCCCTGACTGTGAAAGATTAATTTCTTATTAAAATCAAGCAAACAGCTAACTTATGTTACACAATAGAGTTCCTGTATTTTCTGTTGTTGTGAAGTATTTAATATACTGCTTGTTATTTACTCACAGCTTGTTAGATAAAAATAACCATTTAATCTAGGTTTCCATATTAAAAAATCTACAGGTGATAATTAGATTACAGCAAAAAGCATGACCTCCCACATAGAAGTAATTGTTTTTTCAATTTCAAAGTTATTAAAGGGGAACTATCATGGGGGTTTTTGACCTTTTTTGTTAAAAATGGTGAAATAAGACCTTAACTTTGCTACAAAATAATTCTAGAACAACGAGAGGAGAGAAAACAACTCAGTTCTTGAAAGGAACAACCCGTGATCTATTCTAGCGTATTTTGGAAACAAAAATGAGAGAACTTGAAAAACATTAGCTAAGCGTTTTCACATAAAATAATGCCGGTGAAACAAATCATGTGATTTATATGTGTTAATTAAAGCATGCCTAATTCAAAGTTCCTTCTCTGCTTTGAACATCTATGTGACAGTCCATCTATGCATAAATTTTTAACTTTGTTAACAGCACTGAGCTTAATAAACTTTGAAAAACCATTCCATGGTCAGCAGGGGTATATTTTTAACATTGCTTCACACAAGGTATTTAAGGCAAAACACCAGCTAGGGTTAAAATATTTAGGCCTTAAGCTCTCCTATGCATTAATTCAGCTGATTCTATAGACGTCTGATGAACATTACATCATTGATAAAACAGAACTTGGGAAACTATCCTTCCCTAAAAATAAATAGCTGTTATACCTGAAGAAGAACAATAAACGGTATAATTTTGTGAACAGTGAGTTATTAATTTTAATATACCCATGTATTATTTTTGGTTTTAATTTGTTTTTCTCTCTGACAAGTTGATTTCTGGTCTGGACAAAAAATGCACATTACACTTGCCCGAACTGAAAGAAAGTTAATTCTTTCCCTGCAAAAACTTGACACTGAACGATGAATCGATTGTGTATTGAGTTTTCAGCAAAATGCCTATGAGGCCCAATTGTGGGCTTGAGGTGATTGGGTGAAAAAAAAAAGTTAGCTTACAACAAGCTCTTGCAGAGCTTGTAAAATAATTCTCATTTTTCTTGAAAAGACATATGACCTAGTGCATGCTGCTTCATCCTATGATAATGTGTACAAATGAACAACAACCTTTTTCTCAACATTTTCACATGTATTTCATAACAAAAAAAGGGTCAAGGTGGATCTTCGTTAAACAGCTGCAAGGTGACAATCATTGGTGTTGATCCAGACATAGTTGCCAATCTAATTTCGGATTTTGTAAGACATAAAATACAAAGTAAAATAATAAAAAATAAAACAAATAGACATGGCCAGTTTTTTGTTACAGTGTACCACCATTTCTCAGCTCTTTGCAGATACAGCATATTTGTTGCTGCTAAATTGTAAAAGAACCTTAAAGGATAAACTTGTGATGATGGCCAAGTTAACAATGCAGATGTACCTCTGATATGTAACCCGAACCACTTTAAACTGCAGAAACTTGGTCATACATGTTCATGTTACTCACTGCAGATAATATTCATTTGACAAATAAAACTTGCAACTTTTACACATCTTCAAATATTTACATTAAGAAACTGTCAAATATAAATCTGGATTGTCACAAATATATTGGATTCACTTTTCTGATGTACATGTAATATTGCGCCTGTTGATGTTACATTTTATAAATAGCCTTTAACAGTAGTTTATAAATAATATATTTTGCATTCATTATGAACAAACTCCGGCAAATTAAAAAAGGCCAAAATGGACACACGACTAAATCTTGCTGCCAAAAGTTTTCTTGAAGAAAAAATATTTCAAATGTGAGGTGACCAGGCGATAAATTTGCACTGCGGCGAAAAAACTTCAATATCAACGCTATAAACAGCAATGTATCAGATTTGAACACCTTGCACATTGTACAACCACGGGTTTACATTTTCGGAAGCGCGAGTCAAATTTCCCGGCATTTAATCATATGAAAGCTCAAAACAAGAAATTTAATAAATCGCAAGGAATTGACAGCTATTTTATCGCTACATGAGCTGGCAGCAATCTGTTAGAATCAAA
The DNA here is from genome assembly GCF_977016875.1 of Pavona decussata. Lineage (NCBI taxonomy): Eukaryota > Metazoa > Cnidaria > Anthozoa > Scleractinia > Agariciidae > Pavona > Pavona decussata. The sequence goes on from NW_028145462.1 coordinate 1,568,926, forward strand.
TTGTAACCGATCGATCTGATGCAGACATGCGCTGGCCACCCCGGTTGTAAACAAACAGATTTGAAAGTCTAAATGGCTACGCAGCAATAGAAATAATTAAAAATGCCCGAGAGTTTAGTTGACTTTACAGGTATATCTGTCAGCATTGTAAGGTGTATTATGCGGCTGAAACACATGTAATTTTTGTGTCACTTTCGCGATAACAGATGAAATTTGACATTGTCGCTATAAGCCTTACATGTAGTATGGTTTGCAGTTGCAAGGTGATAGCTTTCTTACGAGCAATTTATCTCCTTGTCCGAGGCTAACGTTCCAGCGAAAAATTAAAGGGAGATGAAACTACAGTTACTTGAAAAATTTCACTAATGCAATGCTTGGATAAATAACTCGAAAGAATACATTAATGGTTACAAAATATTGACCATATAATTATATAAGTACGTTCGAATTCTCGAAGCATGAAAGGCGAGCTCGATCTTTCAAAAAGACAAGGATAATCGATGCAACAAGCGGCAAATGGCGGAACTTTTCTTCTCGGAAGCAAATAATTACCATTTCAAAAACTTTCTTGGTGTTTAGTGCTGAAATAACGAAGCGAAAACCAAAGTGACAGAAAAGAATGTAATGAATTTGCTGAAATCCTCTAAGCGTGTAGAAATAGTAAGCCTCCATCTTGTTCAAACAAATGCTTCGTGAATAGGTTTACCCTTACGAGTAAAGCTAACACATTGTGTACACACGGTTTTAACTCGTAAGAACTCGAATAATATGTCATTTTTGATTTCTGTTAACTTCGATTTAAGGCTAACGAAGGCAAAACTGAGTGATGCAGACCAGAATTCTGTGTGACGCCGCGAGAACTATTACAACAAAGGCGGTTGACGAGTTATTCAACTGGGATTTCAAACGAAGTGTTATAAAAAGCCTTAACATAAAGTTAATACGTTTAATAGATGCTTTTATTGTCGAAATGGTCCGAGGAAATTTCGCTTGCGGCCGCAAAAAGTCTAAAATATTTGCCCGAGGTGTTTAGCATTTCGCGGTGCTGTCGATCGTTCGCAGTATTGTCATGCAAAATCTCCCTTCACAACTCAGTGTCACACTTGAATTTCAAGTATTTTAAAGCGCTTGTCGTCTTAAACCAAAATTTAAAGGCTTGCTTACCTTCTGGACTTCTTCCTTGTGTATTCCCCATTATTCCATATGTAAAACTTCCACCGTAAATGGCATCTCTCCACGCAGTTACGACATCTTGCCGTTGCCCTGTTCCGAGACCTCAATCGCTTGTACTGAGGCCCCGATCTGTCAAACGCTACTCATTTTGTTTACGCACAAACAATGAGTTCTCAATATAAATAATTTATAATATGTCGCATCAATAAAAGACAGCAATGTAAATACCTATCAGCAATCCAAAAAATCAACGGTAAATATTTGATCAAAGACACGTTTTGACACGTGAAATTATTTCCTACTGGTCCATAATTCCTGTGTTGGATACATGACACATGTTCACTGCGATATTGCACGCATACAGAATCTTTCAAGAGAGTGCTTTTAATGTTTACCGCAAATATTTCACGCAAACTTGCACTCGGGCAATAAGGTCGTTAAAATTCTTTTGTTAACTTTCGAGGTTGTGGAAGGAGGGCTGTTAAGGCAAATTAAAAATCTATTTTTACCGCACCCAGCCAGTTTGCGTGTTTCGCGTTATTGACACGCTGTGAAATAGATAACAGGATTATTTTAAGCGGACAGAAGTGACATTTATTTGACGAATACCAGTTGTATCATGCAAGAACAGCTCTCGTGAATATATGATTTTTAATCACTGCTAACGCGTAATGAAAAAAAAAAAAATGGAACAAAAAGAAAAAACAAAACAAAACTATCAAACATTGACAAAGGCAATGATTTCCTTAACTATTCCTTGTGCATCGTGGCTTGTTATTAAAAAAAGTGTAAAAGAATCGGCAATTTGTGCTTGTCAGTCGGCCAAAGCAGGAAGTTTTGTCAAGAAAACAAAAAACTTGCTGCTATTTCAGCTCAGAAATTCACCGAAACTTGCCAGTTGACGTGGTTTAATATGCGAGGAAATAAAACTTAAAAGACAATTTGCTGACTAGGGGCATCTCGGTAACTTTTTTAAAGTGGCTTACGGGACCTCGACGTACATCCGCATTACCGGAAAATGTCAAATATTTCAGTTGCAAATATTGTCCAATATTGTCCCTTTCAATATATAAGTTTTCTCCGCTGAAATTATGCTTTTAACCCGCTGTAGAACGCGAAAACCTTTTGCTGCTTACGTCACTATACCACTTTGCCCGCCCTTCCAAGCTTAATATACAGTAATCATTCTAAACCGACGTTAATATGCAATATCACTTTAGTTTACGACTTTTTGGTGCTACATCAAAAGAGTCATGATTTCTAAGTTAATGGTTTTATTCACGTATTCTCTTATCTTCCCCGTTCTTGACAATGTAATGAATTTCAAGGGCGACTATTGTTTTCTTTTCGACGACAATAGAAGGGTCAAACAGTACAGAGGTCAAATTCAGAGGATATTCTCAGTTGTGGCCAAGTCAGTTTTGTAATTTTTTGGTTTCAGTGTACTGAACAATTCTCCGGCACAGATGATAGGGACCGATATGCCTTTGAAGTATTCAGATGAATGAACAGGCTGGCTGAATCCGGCCGTTGTCGCGCTAGTTGATTTTTCTTGAAAAAATTAAGAGAAAAACGAAAAAAAATACACTTTTGATGTCTGTTTAGCTTGGTTTTGACAACAGAGAAATCAGTTTACAATCACGTTCACGGCAAACCTCAAAGGTGAGATTCGCGTTTATGTTTTCTTGGAAAAATTAATACATAGATGAGAATCGATAGTACAAAGTAATTCTGGCCTTTGATGTTGACGCAAAACACTCAATTTTACTGAGAACTTGAAAACAGCGACCGGCAAATATTGGGTAACATGGTCACGTGGTCATTTCTGCCGTTAACTGTAAACGTATTCTAAATCTCTCAAATATCAAGAGAGGGTTACTTTATTTATTTATTTATTTATTTATTTATTTATTTATTTATTTAATTAACAGAATTGCGCTTTTTAGTCCTTCTTAGCCTTCAAACTGGATAGGCCAAAAAACTTGAAGACATGATAGATGAAGACAGAGGCTGATCACAGGGTATGTCTTGTTATTCTGACTTAAAGAATGGAGATGCGTCCTAAAGAACGACCATTAAATAAGCTGCAAAGCGGGATACTGGAAGTGAAATATATATAATACATGTAAGTGAGCTGCAGATGAAAGAGTAAATGAGTGATCGAGAACCATCGATCGTAATTGTGTGGCTGCTAATGGACAGGATTCGAATCCATGATGACTTCTGCGATACCTGTACAGTGGTCTACCAACTGAATTATTACCAATCTTGGACAATTGCAATGAAAAATGAAGACAATCCTTTCTCCCCATTTCAATGATGGAAAAGTGGCGCGTTTGCTTTTCGCGCGAATTTAGCATTGATTTTTTTTGGGGGGGGGTGGGGAGGTCCAATTTCTTTTTTTTTTGAATTCTGTTCAAGATTGTAGCTATTTCGTGGCATCGCTGCTTACTATGCAACACAGCGGTCTAAAGTTTTTAGTCGAATATCCTAAACGATCATGTCGATCAATTCATGTGAAAGCTACTGAGCAGTACTCGGTGCAACTGTCTGCAAGCCGTTTGAATGGGAAGCTTACTGAGAAGATTTGTCAGCAAAGGTCCACTTTGGAATTGGCTAACAAGGTAACTAAAACCTGTGAAGGGTCCAGAAAAATATCTGTCAAATTATGCATACATTGCCCCCGGCGGGCCTGCTCTTTTGATCCAATGGCATTGACGGATCTGTTCCTGGCTATTCGGATAAATCGCTGTCCAGTGGACAAAATGTACTCCAACTAATACGACTGTTCAGACATTTTATCCGCTTGATAGTAATTTATCAGCTGGATAAAGTTATCCACTCTTTGAACAACCGGGAATTGATCAAGAGTCGAGTTTGTTCGGTTTTCCCCGTCGCATTCCCTTCTCCAAAATGGCGGCCGAAAATTCAAATAAGTTTAAATTAAAAACGTATACCAGCACTAGAAAGAGCACTTTTACTTTAGTAACCCTGCAAAGTTTCAGCATATCAGGTGTAATATCAGCTGAGAAAATGTAAGTTGAAAAATGACAAATTTACAGACGTTTGTATGAGTGGGTGTATGACGTATACCCCCAGTCATACAAACGTCTGTAAATTTGTCAAATTTCATCTTACGTTTCCTAAGCTGATATAACACCTAATATGCTGAAACTTTGCAAGGGTACTAAAGTAAAGGTGCTCTTTCCAGTGCTGGTATCAGTTTTTCATTCAGTTTAATTTTAACTCATTCAAATCTGTTGCCGCTTTTTTGGAGAAGCCTGGGTCTATTGTTCTGAGTTTGCTTCAAGTGTTGCAAGCCAACATTACACAAGCACTGAACACAAACGGAACGAACTAATGAACTCGAAGCAAAGATATTGAAGCTGCTGTCGCAACGCGGAATTAAGTACGGCAATACAACAGGCGACGCGCGGGAATCAATGATGCATTATAGCACCTAAGTTAGGCCGTCGTGCCAAGCGCGCGAAAAAAAAAACAACAACAACAAAAAGCACCACCCGGTGCTAAGAGCTGGAAAACGTGCGTTCGTTCTGTGCTCCCGATTGGTTGAAAGACTAGCTTGTTTGCTCGGATTGATTAGACTATAGTAGTGCCTCAAGACTTTTTTAATCAATCACGGAGCTCGGCAAACAGAGCCTGCGTCAGGAATCAAAGCAAACGGATACTGTGTTTTCGATTTTCGTTTGAGCGTTGCGCCAAACCAAAGGAGACACAACAACAACAACAACAACGCGTCCCATTTTACAAGTTTCCCTCCCCGGCCTAATGAACTAAAATATTAACATGAAACAGAGAGCAGGGAATATTCATGCTAAGTGAATCAGCCATGTTTTCACATAGGATCACTGTAATGACCTGTTATATCAAAGGCAAGTCCGCTATGGGTTCGGCTATAATGAGCGGTTATCAAGTCTGCTTTAAATGTAGGAGACCGGGGTTCGAGTTCATGCCGGTGAACCATATTTTCACATAGTACGTTATATTTTACTTTTACGCGTTAACTTAAAAATATCAAGCCGACGCCCTGGTTCTTGTTTGAATCGAAGTTGGCCTAATGGTGAATTTAGCAGAATAATTCAAGCTCTTGTATCCGGTGAATATTGTGTGATCTCATGATATCTGCATGTATTCTCTCCCAAAACCGACTGTCATAAATTCTTTCTAGTTTGTAGGACTGACTCTCGTCACTTCTGCGTTTTAATGAGAATATTTTAATGATTTAACAAAGAAATAGTTAAAAACAACAACAAACAAACAAACAAACACTGATCCAAGCATTTGTTGACATTTTCAGTTTGAGTCTCGTTCTCCGACAAGGTTTCCCACTTGATGAAATTCTAGAAGAATATCGCAAATCAGTGAAACGCGTCGAAAGCAGGACAATCTAAGTGCCGATACAGTCGTGGTGGCTCATTTTCCTTCTATGTCAACGGCTTGTTATCGCTCCGCGCCAGCATCTCGTCCTTCATCAAGTTCGTAATCTAACTCAGTCATCAAACAGCGAGAAATGAAATCCACAGTCATCTAACAGTTTGGAGCCAATTCTGGGCCTTACTTTCTTCAAGTGAGAAAAAGATCACCCTATCCAGTCCCACAAATTCATCATCATGAAGAAGCCTTTACTTTTAGTAGTCGGGTAATCGAATCAAGGTGTAAATGACATCGAAAATAGACTGAATATCAGAAAATTTATATCAAGCTTTTCTCAAAACGTACGTTCCCTGTGTGACCTTGAGAATTGACGCACTATTGAAATTACAACTATTTTGATTGTCATATAAAGAATTTTCCAGACGACCTCTTAAAGTGTGTGTTTTTTGTATTGAGCTGAATTGATTTATTTCAGTAGTAGGAAGAATTTGTGTAAACATCCGGTCAATTTATCTTTTGTAATCAATTCCTTTATTCTGGTGCCCTGTACGTTTGATCGCGTTGTAATATTGTGAGGGGAAAAAATAGTCACTATGGTTAATTAACAATTATTCCGACCAACGAGGCGAGTTAAGCGCCAAATTGGCTACAATCATCCCATATTCAACAAGCGCGAGTGGTATAATGGTTTTATTAAAAACAATCAAGAAATATTTCTAGATCTTGCTGATTTCGCTTTGCAAGAACAACCGGAAGACTATTTAATGGTCGCTATTTCTCGGACATGGTATAATCGCACTTATTAAAAACTGGGTCATTGTACAATACAATTCCAAAAGCGAAATCAGCAAGATCTAGAAATATTACTTGATTGTTTTTAATAAAACAATATTATTCCACTCACGCTCGTTGAATATGAGATGATTACAGCCAACTCGGCGCTACGCGGCTCGCTGGCAAGGCTCTATCTATCATCTCATATCTAACGCGCGCTCGTGCAATAATTGTTAAATATACTATGGCCGCTAAGCCAATCAATTCCCTGGAATTGAGTCAAAAGATTTCTATTTGTCTCGTCACACATTACTAAATATTACACACTACACATACAAAATAGGTTTGGCCACAGGGAAGCCTGGATTTGAAGCCAGGGACTTATAAGGTCCACGCCCTCCCTAGCTTGGGATTTACGATACGAGCTGATTACTAGGAAGGACGATATAATAATTGCATTAGTTACAAAACATGCAACATACAGGCATAAACTAAACCACAAATGCAATAAACAATAGTTACCTTGCTTACAAAAATATATTGTACAAAAGCTACAGTAAAAAACGAGAGGAAGACAGAGGGAGAAGGAATAAAAAAAATTAAAGCAATTCTGATTTGAGCGAAGATTTGAATGTAGTTAGACAATATACAATGATCCAGCTTTTTGGGTTTTTTTTAATAAAAAGTGGATATACATTGCTGAGTTAACATTTTAATCCGATTTTTCTTTTCGGTAGCCCCATGCTAGGACAAAGAAGTCCTTTACATTACTAGGAAGCAACATTTCGGAAACTATTATATTCTTATCGGCTCTAAACCTGTGTGAGCTAATTTTGTTACACTGCCACCCACTTCAAGATTCAGAGTACACTGCGGCAACTCTCGCCTTGCGGACACCTCGCTATTACGGACACCCCAATTATACGGACAGCAACCAAATCCCCGGCCAGAATAAATTACAACCGTTTGACTGAAATAAATTCCTGCTACAGTCAACTCCCTTTATTGCGGACACCCTCGGGACCGCGAGTTAGTGTCCTTATAGCGACAGTGCGTTCCCGATATTACAGACTCTCGCTATTAAAGACACTAACTCGCGGTCTCGAGGGTATCCGCAATAAAGGGAGTTGACTGTGGTCTTTGTGTCTATGGACATTTGTGAGAAAAACGTCTATATTATAGTCTAAAGGTCGGGGATTAGTGGACCCGTGACCGGGTGGGTTGAAGCTTAAAATGCTTAAACCGATTAGAAGGAAATTCAGATCCATTACAAAAACCCTAAAATTAAAGACAAACAATCCCACGGGAAAGCATTGCTCGATCACTGGCTTTCATTTGCCGGAATGGCCATCCTTAACCCCTAACCTCAAAGGACAAATTATCCTATCTTGTCTCCATACTTTTCTTATAAAAGTACTGTTGAGAAGTCATTAAAATATTAAGAAAATTCACCTTGGGTGATCATAAACTTATTCTCGTGACCTCAGGGGTTGAATAAGCACTGATACAGTCGAACCTCCCGTAAGCGACCACCCATAATGTCAAGGATATGTAGTCGCTTACCAGAGGTTAGACCACAGGGGGTCTAAATTTCGGGTAATTTACATATGGTCGCCTACGGGAGGTTAAAAACAATTGAAAATTTTAAAAAATCATCTCCAAAAGTGGTCGCTTACGAGAGGTGGTCGCCTACGAGAGGTGGTCGCCTACGAGAGGTTCCATCTATAGTGATTTGAATTGAAATTTTTGGTATTTTGGAAAAGTGGTCGCTTACGAGAGGTGGTCGCAAAGGGAGGTTCGACTGTATTACAGGGAGAAATTTGACCTGATCACCGATCATTGTTAGGGCTCAAAAGGTTAAGGCAGGACCCTGGGGTTTCATCCACATGCGCACTTTGTATAGCGTAATAAACAGGACCATATGGGGAAGTACTACCCAACAACTTTCATTTGTATGGTCCACAAACTCAAAAGTAAGAACCACCTTGCCCAGCATAATACTGAACCACACCCTGCTCAATCGCCTTTCATTTAAATGGTCACAATTTAGTTTTTCCACAGACTCAAACTTTAGAACCACCTTTCATGGAAAATAAACGGCACCACAGGAAATTACTGCCCAACAGTTCATTTGAATGATCTCAAAAGTTTTGCAGTAATGCTGAACGTCAAGGACCCAATGGTTGCACTGTTTCATTATACGAACAAATGCACTGCTTGAGAATGTTTAAGCTTTAATAGTTTAATAATACTTCGTCATGTAATATTACTACACAGTCTAGAGTTGTGGGGGGGGGGGGGGGGGGGACTTACACGACTGGAGAATAATTGGGGAAAAGTGAATTCCCATACTAAGATAACTCTCTCATGTTGCACAGCACAATAAATAGCACCACAGGAAAGTTATTCTCCATAGTTTTCATTTGAATTCTCACCTTTGAGAAGATTTTTCCAGACTCAAAAATTTGGACCTCATGCGATCAAGGTGTAGTTCAATAAAACCTCAGTTTCATTTGTGTTAACTTGTAGTTTACAAGCCATGTCTTTGGTTTTAGATTTTATTCAAGCACGTGCGGAAACGAACTCGATAAATAGTTCCGAAAACGAGTTGAATAAATATTAAGGACCTGTAACACTGGTTTTTGAATTAGTGTTTCTTGCATAAGCTTGCTGACTGAAACCAAGTCATAACAAGTATTTTCGAAGAGGACCCTCTTTGTCTGGGGTAGGGGGGTTATCGATGATACCACCTATCCCATGAACACTGACAACACTACCAACTTGAGTTGACACACAAATATTCAGCTAGCAAGAGTCAGCATTGCTAGATAAACAAGAAAAGTGAGGTTTGAATTTCACTGTCATTTTAATACTACTTGGTGGAGAGGTGGCTATGCAATAAAGACACCACTGATCTTTTGAGGTTAAGGAAGGGTGGTGCAGGCAGAGACCACCATCTATTTTGGGGTTTGGTGGGTCCTGATCGAGTATAGTATAGTTTTGACCACTTCCCTTAGTACACTGAGGACTGAAAAGATTTATTGAATTGGCCCTTGAGTAACAAACGTAAGAATCTTGAAAGAAGTGTTTCGCAATGGACAGCTCTTTATTTACAAAAAAAATAATTTAAGTGACACTCAAAACAGTTTAATCAGTCTTTCCGCACAGTCATCCTATTTTCGCAGGTTCGATTTCTGTTATCCTTGAACATTTCCACTTGGCTGTCAACACAGTAAGCTGCTCATCTTCTTCAGTATCGCCCTCCTGAATCCTCTCTTCCAACACGAATTCCCCGTGCTGCTCACAGCCGATATCAAATCGATATTTACCCGTTCCTTGGAGGTTATCATCCACAAAGTTACCGACGTATCTGTGATTGGAGTGAACCAGCTCTCCCGCGCCGTCCCGCTTCCCGTGAACCCACGAGCCCGTGTACTTGGTCCCAGTCGCCGAGTACGTGTACACGCCCTGCCCATGGCGTTGGTGCTCGTACCAGTCTCCTTCGTAAGTGTCGCCATTCACGTAGTAGTAAATGCCATGGCCATTTCTGCGGTCTTCCACCCAGCCACCCTCGTAGCGTGAGCCGTCTGGATACCAAAACGTACCTTGACCGTGTTTCTTGCCCTTGGCGTATTCGCCGACGTACTTGGAGCCGTTTTTGAAGCGATACGTACCGTTTCCGTGCCGTTTACCGTGCTCGTACTGTCCCTCGTAGGTGTCCCCGTTTGGAAGCGTTGCCTTGCCGTAACCATGACGCTCTTCGTTTTCGTTTCGTTCACCATCGTACTCCTAGAAAAATCATAAAACAAAAGGGAAATCAATGATCTTTTGCGTCACGATAACAAAATTTTTCAAGCATTGTGTTAAGCCCCAAAACGGACGAGAACAAGAGATACCCTAAAAGTTACCGAGTGTTAACTTTTGTCTACTTCAGAAACTACTCATGCGGGCACGCAGTCTTCGACTCTCATGCCGAAGACACAGCGGCAAAATGAGTGCGCATGCTCGCCAGCATGAGCAGATATTTTCCCTGTTGTTCTTTGTAATTGAATGCCGCTACTAATTCATGATCAACTACCGCTACTTCAGCCATTTTTTGCAGTAATGACCCTCCTTTGTAGACGAACTTTTCCCAAATTTTGCCCCTGGAAAAAGATTTTTTCACAGGGAAATTAATCTTTGGAGGAACCCGACCGCGATGAAAATCATTTATAACGTACGGCGGAGTTCATGTTTTCGCACGAGCGCCCGACTTCAAGCAGAAAATTCCGACTATTGTTCCAAAGAAATTTCTTTGCTTAAACAGATATGTGGTAGATGAATCCCTTTGAAATTTTTCTTGAAAGTAACAACCTCAGCTGTTTTGTTTAGGCCTTTTTCCTCGCGAACTAACACAAATAACTCAAATTTTAAAATTATCGCACTTTTGAAACGTAGTTGGTTCGATGTAAATACTGCGGTAGCCGCTCCGTCGCGCGAAAATGGCGCGCGGCTTAAGCATGCGCACTCATTTTGTCCCATATGCCATCCTCTTTCCCATTGCTGAAGATTGTTTTGGACAGCGATTGCAGCGCGAAGGCTCTGGGCCAATTTGGTGACGAGCACGCTCTAGTTTGTTCTGAAAATAAAAGTTTAAATTTGCTCGAGTTCTCAGAAGATTCAAACTGTCCGCTAAACGCTGCTCTTTCTAACTCTAGTTCGTTCTAAGACTTTTTTTGGCCTGGTTTAGTCATGCGCAAGACATGCGTCACTGTGAGGAAAGGACAGCCTAACTAAGCTCAAGTGTTCTTAATTTTTAGAGCATACATGTAGCTCAATAACAAACAAAGGGAAGTGCCAAAAAAAAAAAAAGAATCGGAGAGATTTTTAATCGTTCGACTTTCCGTTCCGTTACGCCTTTGAGTTGCGCCTTCAAAATACTGAGCAGTGGATTAAGTAGATCATAACTCGTCCAACAGCAACTTTCGCAAAAAAAAATGATGAGGAAAAATGTTCCCGTTTAGTTGATTGCCTCTTGTCGCAGATTAATCAAATCACCCTAGTACTGATGGAAATTTTTGTTGAAGGAATTTGAAAAGCAAACGCATAAGTTTATATAATCGACCTTTTGCCGTTAATTCTTTCTGTTCATTTATCAGTGTTTATCGTGGAGTATTTTCGCAAATGGGTTACCATTTCTCACGCTGCAGATTTCTCCGTATATCTCATTTATTTTAATTTATTTGCTGTTTGATTACGACAAGCCGCTGTTTTCTTTGCAATGCAAATGGGTTTACAGGGTGACAGTTAAATAATTTTAAACATTCGCGGTGTCTCGTCGGCTGAATCCCGGCCGGGTTCATTCGCTTATATAGGCTAATCGACATTACCTTGTGTTCTGTTCACGATGACCTTCGGTTTTCGGAAAGCAACTAGTTGATGCCGATTGTTCCAAAATTGTTAGAGACAAATTGATGATTTTATGGGTCATCAAACAAGCGATTTGACAAGCACTTACAATTTAGAGATAGCATCAGTCGTCGAACAGAAGCGTTTTTAAGGCGGAAAATTGGAACGATTTTTCGGTTCATTTGTCGGCAATAGTTAAAAGCCTGCCAAGAGGAATTCGGATTTCAACGACCAATTTTAAGACGAACTAAAGATTTTAAAGTCGGATCGAAATAGACACTGGTACACTCGAGGCAATATTATTGACATTTGCCAGTCTGGTGTGCAAATTTCGATTGCAAAAGAGTAAAATGATGTTTTCGCTTACCCCGAGGTTAATGCCTTCATCTTCTTCAAATTCTTCAGATCCAATGTCGGACATGTCGAAGTCGCAAAGTCTGTACTTGAACAGCAACGAGCAAAACCTTGTTCACGATAAAAGGTCGGCAAATATTATTTCAAGATCTGTTTGCAGCGGCTCTTTAGTTTGCGTTGCCAAAGCAACTGATCCGTGTAGTTGAATTTGAAAGTCAAACGAAAATGTTTTATTATTTAAATGAGGTGCATGGCCTTGGCACGGATTGGGTGAAAACATGGCAAATGAAGTTTGGAGATTTGTTCTTCTGGTTCTGCTTTGACAGAAGGGAATAAGATGGCACTGAAAAAGGAATAAAATAAAATAAACAAAAAAACTGCAAAAAAGGTTGACATCAGGTGCCCTGATTAGGTAAGAAAGTAAGTAAGTAAGTTAGTAAGTAATCTTTAATTATACACTGTAAAAATTCATCAGGTCCAGTTAATATCTAAGTCTAAAATACATCCTATAAATACTATGCTAATTACAATGTTAAAATCTACTTATCCTAATAAAAACCTGTTTTCCATGAATGCCGTTCCTTATTTTTTTCCTGTAGTGTTTGTTTAATAGTGTTTTGAAATTACTCAGAGATTCTGCTTGCCTTAAGTTTTGAGGACGACTATTGCATAGGACAGCACCACTGTAGTTAAAACTATTTCGAACTATTTCATTTCTTTCATATACCGCACGTTCGACATTCCAATCCTAGCAGTATGCAGGACGTTTGTCCCATGAACCTAGTTTAATGACCTTAGCTCCCACGAGTCTCCTGTAGCTCAGTGGTAGAGCATCCGAACTAGTAATCGGAAGGTCTTAGGTTCGACTCCTGATAGGAACACTCGGATTTCTTTTTCCGAGTATGCCTGCGTCACTTTCTAAAATAATCATCATTCTCATTCATTCACCAGGCTGGAAATATACCATCACATTTCTTTCATATTTCGAAGGTTGTTTGTGCGTGGGAGTGGAATGACTAGTTTATTTTCAGAATCTGGGAAAGTATAAGGAGTAGTCATGGATCGACTTGTAAAGGACAATACTTTTGAAGAAAGGGAAGTGGGTAACAATTGCGTGGCGGTAAATAAACTTTTGAGGTCTCGTGCGTGAGTGCGAACGCTTGCGTGGACCATTGAACGAGTAGAAGAGGAGAAGGATCGATTTACGAGGCAATTTTTCGTGGCTCACGTATTGATTGAGCCTGCCCAATAAACTGTATTTATCCTATCTAGACATGCGTGCGTGGGGTATCGTTCAGTTAAGGCCACGACATTAGGGAGCCAGTTAAGCAACGACGACGGCGACGGCAACGACAGCGCCGCAAAACAATAGGTTTAATGAGCAAAAATAATCGCTCGGCACGTGCGTTTTACATTTTGGTACATTTCTTTGCTGTCCTCTGTAAAACAAACGTGAAATGACCACATTTAAGGTGTTGTGGAGAACGTGAACGCACGACGGTGAATTTTTCGTTTTCTTTCTTGACTAGTACACCATTCCTGCCAATTTGGTTCTTGGATAGTTCGCCATTTTTGTAAAAGTTGAGCGAGTTCAAATAATCGCGAAGTAACACAAATTAAATAAAGATATATTTTCAGGTGACGTTTTCGTTGCCGTTGCCGTCGTCGTTGCTTAAGCTCCCTATTAATGAAAACTCAAAGGATAAATATTGCGTCCAAGGGTAGTTCCTTTGAGGTCCGCAACAGACAGTGATGTCATCACATGACGTGAGAATTACGTCATCGTGGAATCGCTATCTTAGATTTTTGAATTTTGCCAAAACTCAAAGCCACAGAAATTGACCAAAAATGAATCAAAACAATGCAAAAATAATAAAATAATATGAAAATAGGAAAGTTGCTGTTAGAAAGTTATATTATTTTTTTAAATCCGCAAAAACAGCAATATTGCAATTTCTTAAACACCAGCCCAGCGAAATTTGGTTGCCAGGGTAGTGTAGTGGTTATATTAAAATAAACGTCTGCCTTGAATGCAGGAGACCGGGCTTCACTGAAGTCCTCGCCTTACATATTACGTTATATCTTGCTTTTACACGATAACTTACTTTGTTGCTTTGATATAGCAGGTCATTACAGTGATCCTATGTGAAAATATGGCTGATTCAGTTAGTATGAATATTCCCTGCTGTCTGTTTCATGTAACAACCAATTCAATGAACATTAACATGCCATACGAAAGTGCTCCCTAACAAATTTCTGAAAATGTCACAAAATTTGGAAGGACTTGCTCAGTGTGAAAAAGGTGAAGGCGCGCGTGAGTCGTGCTTGAGTAAAAAAACCTGATTCGTTCCCAGTCGTCTCTCTTGTTTTTGAGAAGAGGCACACGCGAGGGGAAATGCTCGCGCGCTCCTCGAGGGGGAGAAACGCGCGGGAGGTGATAGGAATGATATGGAGGAAAGCTTCCCGTCAGCGCTTGCGCGAAAAGACACGAGTAAGGACTTGCGTTACAAGTTGTCAGGAGTTGTGATTGTTTGTTTCGCGTATTACCACCTCCGCGCGGATGTTACAAAAGTAGAAACAGCAACATGAAATCTTGTTGCGCGGGTAAGTGGTAACTGAAATAAATAATAATAATAATAATAATAATAATAATAATAATAATAATAATAATAATAATAATAATAATAATAAATTCTATAATAATAAAGACTCCAACAAGCGGCCAGAGTGGAGCTTGAACCCAGGACCTCCGGGTGCTCTGACCACTCGGCCACGTTGCCGATTGTCCATTTGCTTCCTTGGCGGTAAATTGTATCTTGAAATAAAAAAATATCTGGACAACCAGGTACGTAGCGGCGTTGATTAGGCAATTCTTGTTGAAGTTCGAATTAATCAGATTCGTTTTGCAAGAGACATTAGTACTAAGCGAGTCAGCCATATTTTCACATAATTAACAATTAGATTATGAGCTCGAGATTTCTATCGCGTGATAGTTGATGAGGGCGAAGCCCGAATCAACTATCACGCATAGAAATCGAGAGCGAATAATCTAATTGTTTTAGTATAAATCTACTAGTCGGTCAAAACTAAACAAGTAAATTATCTATTTCCTCATCGCAGACACTTCGAAAACGCGAAGAAGCGGGCGCCATTTTGTTGAAAATCGCTACTCACTATCTATCACAGAATAGATAGCGAGTAGCGTAGCCAATCAGAGAACGGCATTCGTGATAGAACACTAGTAGATTTATACTAATACGTTATATCTTGCTTTTACACTTTAACTTACTTTGATCCTTTGATATAACAGATCATTACAGTGAATATTTGGGAAAATATGGCTGACTTCGCTTAGTACGAATATTCTTTGCTGTCTGTTTCATGCTCAAACATTTGCTTGGAATCAAATGGGATCTACGGTTTTTTGCTCAATAGTCGGTGACGTGTCAGTGGAAGAATCACCTTTACCCTCATCTCTCTTTTTCAGGACAGTTGAAAAAACGAGAAAACTTTTAAAAAAAATCGATCATTGAAGAAGGTCGCAATCTATAGTTAATCTATTACATACCAAAAGGAGACGCAAACAAGATGTAAAATATACGGTGACCGATAAGAGCAAAGCAACATGTCGGCAAAACCCACAACACGAACACATAATTCAAGAAAAGATGATCAACGGCGAGGAATTATTATTGCACTGATTCATATGAAAACTCCTGTTCTATAGTATGTACACCCAACTTGATGTACCAAATGAAATTTATCGCTCTAAATCTAATCGAATTCTGTCGTCGTAAGATAGAACGCTTGAAATTTTTGTTCGCGGTTTTTTTTTGCGCAGATGCTGAAGTTGTGTTCAGGGATCCGTATAAAATTGAATGCGATGGTTCGTTGATATCGGCAGTTATCACTGATCTTTCATCAGATCTATTACGAGATCATTTCCGTCTGCGCGGGGAATGCGGAAAGCCCCATGGAGACTTGTGGAGAGTTCAAAGTAATGACTGTACACGTGACGACTGTATTTGTTGCACCCGACTTTTTCTCGAACTTTAAAATTGTCGTCTCCACCACACACAATCAAAAGATTTGTTACCTCCATAGAGAACTATTTTTAGCTTTGAGAGATACGAATTTACTGGCCGCTTAGTTTTAAAATGATCAAGTTTCTGCTCCTGAGTAGCGTGACAAGTCACTTCATGTGAAATGTCCGGCCACACACGGCAATTGAGAGTATTCCGATGACATGTGCACTGCCTTTGTACAGGATACTTAGTGATAAGACACTCAATTTTCACAAGAATGCATTATAATCCTGCCAATTTACGAACAACGCAAGATTGTGGTTACATGAGATTACATCAGACAGAATAAAACGCAAATTTGACGAAATACAAATAACATTGTTGACTGGAGGGATGAATGGCATATTTGTGGCATGTAAAAATGTTTGGTCTTTTAGGCGAGAGAGCTAAAGTCAACTGAAAATTGGACTGCCAGGAGAAAAACCACTCGTGGCAAGGACGAGAACCGACATATAATGCAGTCTAGCCTAGGAATCGAACCCGGGTCACATTGATGGGTGACGAGCGCACAGTAGTGCGTCATTCCTTTAGAAACTGAAACTCTACCACGCAGGCATTTTAAAAAGTGGGTGAGTCCAAAAAAATTCTTCGGAGGATACTCAGAAAATAAAACAAGAAGACGTCTACGCGTAGCCTGGCAGAAGGATAAAATCGTTTGGCTGTGTTTTGCTTTGTTTTGTTTTTGCACTTGCGTTCCAAGTATTTCGTTTTGGGTTGCGTTCCAAATATTTCCCATTTTGGCTCCGTGTCAATAATTTGATTAATTAATAAGCCGTGCTTTTGTGGGATGTCATAAGAAAAGTCAACAAAGCTCGTTGACAAATTTAGTTCAGCTGCAGTTCGCTTTGTAAGAAAGAACTCGTCCAAATCATGGTAATTGAGAAAATACTTTAATGAACTGCAACCGCACTTTCCTACCTGGTGTATCTCCGTCGAAGATGTTGGTAAAAAGCACCATTTGTGACTCGTCATTAATATTGTATTCATGACACGATGTTAATCTGACAGAACGGTAGCGACAACAAAGTAAATATCTTTTTCTAGCCTTCTGACGTCATTTTCTCTGAACTCTTGTTCATTCCGCGCAGCCGGATAACGCGGTCTGTCTTGTAATTTAGCACGCCGCTTGGCTGGGCAAAGTAGAAAAATGTCCCTGCAAATTGTACATGTCCTCTTCGTTCTTTGTCTTTCAGCCGCGATAACTTCGTCAGCTACAACAATAACAGTGAATGGTAAGTGGTAGTATGCCTAACCTGGTTAGTCCACAATCGATAAATTTCCTCGTGGTAGACTGGACCAATCTGCCGATTGTGAAGGTGACTTTCCAATGACATTCTTTACTACAATTACCAGAATCCCCTTCGTTTCCATTCATATTTAAATTTTGTGATCCCAGTGAGGTCGTTTCGAGAACGACCTCCCTAATTTGCAAGAGAAAACATCAAGCTGAAGGATCGATTCTGGTAGTTGAAGTAAATGACGCCATATGTAGGGAAATGTCCTATTGCGTGCTCAGTTGGCTTGTTTTAAAAGTGTATGTAAAGCTCGCACACACACATACAAACCGGCGGAAATGGCCATCAAAACGATTGAGTCTGTTTAGATGTTAGAGTCGCAGTTGTATTCTGTAGGAACTAGTATCTTAGCTGTTTTCTTTGCCTATTTTCTTTACCGCTTCAGAAACTCGCTGAATTTTAATCCGCTTTATATGATGCTATGCGGAAAGCGCCGTATGCGCGCCATGTTAGGATAGCCTGCGGTATACGTGTAGCTTATAAAAAGGCTCTGAGGAGGGAGACATATGCCATGGTGTATGTCGAAGCGGAAACAACAAGGCGCGGAGCGCTGTGTTTTCTTCTCGCGCGTTGCCGTCTCAATTTTGTTTGAGGGGAATGAAGAAAAAAATCACTGGGACATGGGAGAGGGAATAGAGCGCAGGAAAAATGAACTCCGAGCGAAGGCAACCGAATGCGCAGACAAGAGGGCGACCTTTCGCCGTCTCCATTTTGCGTTCGACTTAACTCACTCGGCGATTTTTCGTGTCGCCGATCGTCGCCTTTTCTGCTTTCTATAACAACAGTCTGGGGTTAAGCAATCAATGATATTATTTAGGTCTAAGGACCTCTCTATACT
Source organism: Pavona decussata (assembly GCF_977016875.1). Taxonomy (NCBI): domain Eukaryota; kingdom Metazoa; phylum Cnidaria; class Anthozoa; order Scleractinia; family Agariciidae; genus Pavona; species Pavona decussata. The sequence continues at coordinate 1,587,228 of NW_028145462.1, forward strand.
ATTTTAAGGGTTAACAACTGATTATACAGACAGTTAGCCTTTAGTTGTTGTTATGGCAGACATTTGACATCACAGAACAGTCTATGGATTCGGGGTATTTTGCAGAACACCGAACGCAGAAAATGTTTCGTTCTTTCTAAATACATTTGGTCTTTGCCAGCGTGGCTTAGACTGAGAATATGGCTGGGTCTTGTTCCTCTCAACAATTATGGTTTTTGACAAGAAAGAATCATGTTTTTGTCATTACCAAGATATTAGAAATATTTTTTTTTAGTAACTTCGACGCAGACAGCTTACGCAGGGCGAAAATACTACTTGGCCAGTTTTACTGCTCGATCGTCGGAAAATTTCATTCCAGCTATATTTGCAATTTGCAGCCCACATGTGAGAGTGTTAACGCCCATATGGATTGTAATTATGTGCATGCTGTCTATTTGTTTTCACGCGAGACCTAAATAAATCTTGCTCACAGGCTATGCGTTCAGTGTATTTACAATTAAATCGTCACAGCATACAGCAGTAGTGTCGAAAAGTGGAGGCGAGAGTAAGACGAGAAAGTCGTCCAAACTTTGCTCGGCATAAACACAAAAAAACCGAGAATTGTGAGTGAATATTTCACAAGGTATTTGACTTTGCACCAGTTGTTTTCATCTGTTGTCTTTAATTCTTCTAGTAACGGTGAAACGCGTTAAACGTTTTTATGAGATTTGTCTGGAGCAGTATGCAAAGGTCACTTGTAGACATTAGGGTCAAGGCACAGATGGACTGTTTGTTGATTAGTTTCCATAGCAACTGTCAAAGGAAACAGTGACCGAGACAACAGTGAACACTGAAATTATTATTGTAAAATAAAATAAATAGAAAGCCGCGAAGAACAGACTCTCGAGCATTGGCAACCAAACCAAATCTCTAAATGCCGTGTTCGATACATTTAATGCTCTACGTTCGCTTCAAGACGTACCTGCGCTCTCGATCCTCTCTCTGAAAGAAAAGAAAACGGCTGTCGACACTACAAATAAAGACTTATAAATACCTGCCAATAAAAACAAAAGGAAGTGGGTATTTCCTTTCAACCAAAGCGGGAGTTTGACCTTGCACACGGAAATTGTATTTTAACTGAGAAAAGTTGGCGAAACCTTTGACGCATAAGGGTCTAAAATTTGCACAGATTACCTACAAAGGGCAAAGTCTATTCAAAAACGATTAACTCGCCAGCCTCCTTCCCTCACCGTCTGCTAACTGAACCTAGGCATTCTTGATAACTTGCGCCCGCAGCAAGCATTTCCGATGGTTTCACCGCTTGGTTTCAATTCATCTCGTGGGCGCACGCAAGCAAAAATCGATCATGATTGAACATGATGCCCCTCGGGTACTACTAACACCATACTGTAAACACACGGAGACATACGGGTACAAATGTACTACAACGCACTCATATGGAATCATACGGTCCATACGAGTAAAGATAATAAATTTGTGATCACTCATGTGATCACTCATGTGTCCGTTTATGTATGTACCTGAGTGTTCCGAGTTTAAGGTATAGCCAACAGATTCACGCCGTCGCTTCCTGGGGAGTTGTATCCCCTATTTAAGCTATAAAGATATGTGCGGCTCCAAAAATGTTGGTTTTCCGGCCTAGGCTGAATGTTCTTATTTTTCTGCCGATTTTAAGCTGAAAATATTCCTGTATTATTCTTAAATTATAGCTTACGACATTTCCGTTTTAGAATGTATTGGGGGTATCAATATCAAAGAAAGAATTTATCATGGTACTTTTTGGGGTTTAGTTCATTTCTTTTGTGCTTTATACTGTACATATGTATTGCATGTACCGTTCATCGAACTGTCATTAGCATTGAACATTTGGCTATAGCTAGTGCAGGTTTTTTTTTTTTGTTTTCCTGGCTAGTTTGCCGTTTAGAGAAAGGAATAATTTTATACGGTTAAGTTAAAAACATATAATTGTATTGTATTTGCAGATTTTCAACACACAAATATACCTTTTCAAAATCTCAGCCCCGGGTTTATTCTTAAAATATTCTTAAAATTTCGCAAATGTCAGCCTCGATATTCTTATAAAATATATTCTTATAAAAAAAAAGAGTGTAGCCTCCGCTATATAAGCTATATAGGTTACTGGATCATTGTATAATGCAATTCCCGGGATTTGATTGGCTTAGCGGCCATGGTATATGAGCCATTATACCATGCCCGAGAAGTAGCGACCATAAATTGTTTTCTGGCTGCTCTTGAAAAGGAAATCAGCAAGACCTACCAATGTTTCTTGATTGTTTTTAATAAAACAATTTATACACTCGCGCTTGTTGGATATTAGATGATCTATCATCTCATATCCAACGCGCGCTCGTGGAATAATTGTTAAATATATGTGCGGCGCCTAAGGGAATTGTTTTTGAGTCGTTTTGGCCTAAAATAGGGTATCATAACAATGTAGATCTGAAAGTCTAAATATGGGGTTGGATTTTAGAGCCAGGGGCACGATTCACAAAACCCTCTTAAGTTAATATGTCTCCTAGTAATGTGTTTCTTGACAAAAGTCTATTGTTGGACTGGCAATAGACTATTGTTATACTTAAGATATATCGTAACTTTTAAAAGCATTGTTTCATAACAACAGCCTATTGTGTAGCACAACAATAGACTTTTGTCAAAAGCCAGAACAATAATTAGGATGTATCTTAACTTAGCACGGCTTCATGAATCTAACCCCAGGTCTGAAACAGGGGGCCAGGAAATTATTTTTTTTTGTCTGAAATAGGGTCAGGATTTGGAAAACCGAGCCGCCCCTCCCCCCACCCACCAAAAATACCAAAGAGTAACCCGCCCCCCGCCCCCCCCCCCCCCCCCCACCGGGTTCTAGACATGACCGTTTGATTTGATCGTAACTCGATACCACATAGCTTCCCATTTAGTCCTTTATAGGGCAGTCTACAGGTCCTCTTTTTTGGACCTGGCCTCTAAAATTCATACTCATACCCAAAATAGTTTTGCCGGATAGGTTGTCGGAGACTTCGGGATTCCTTGCGTGACTAGTATAGTTAGCTTTCTAAAGAGTTTAAACAATTTGCGACAGTGATTGACACTTCAAGTGATTAGCACTTAGTAACGACCAATCAAATTGTACAATACAGGTAGTATTAAGTTAGCGACGCTGTTTACAAGCGATTAGAGTAGCTCTTCACACACCCGCTGCATGTAAGAGTGAATACGAGAAGCCATTAAAGCTCAGTCGAGTGTATTGATTGAGTTCAGGTTCCTAGTAAACGGGGCAAAGTTTACGAAAAGGTAGAAGACCGTCACAGTTATTTATGCGACTTATAAGCAGCTGCGAAAAGGAAGAATGAAAGAATTACAGGCCAAGAGAGGATCAAGGGATCCTCTCTTGTTACAGGCTTAAACGGGATTGCCATTACGAGCTGGTTAATGGTTAGGAGTGTTAGTTTGTAAAGAAAGTGTGATGCTGCGTCGGTGAGGAGTAGAAACGAATGTTTTGTCTATCAACAGAGTTGATTATAAAGGTAAATTGACCACCGTAACGAGATTCACTCTTACGTAGGGCTAACCCTCGAAGCGTCAGCATTCGAATCTCTTTACGCTGACCAATTTACCTTTGGTTATCAACTCTGTTGATAAACCAAACGTTTGCTAGTAAACAGCGTTTTCTTCCTAGCATGGTATAATTTGACAAATCCATGATATGGACAGTCGTGTATAAACGTTTATCAACAACTTATTTATTAGCAAAGATGTTGAGAATGACGTGTTATTCAGTGAATGACACAGGCATACTCCAATCAGGGTGTCGAACCCAAGATCTTCCGGTTTCTAGTTCGGATGCTCTGCCACTAGGGTACAGGAGACTCGTAGGAGAGTCTCCTTTAATTTACCTCCGTGGTAGAGCAGAAAGGTCTTAGGTTCGACTCCTGATAAGATAGCACACGGATTTCCTTTTACCGAGTATTCCTGTGTCACTCACTGAATAATACATCATTTTCATTTATTCTGCCAGGCTTAAAATATACCATCGTTTTTCAGTCCCAACAAAGATGTTGCTACGTGATCCAGTCATGTTGATGAAAATGAAAGCATTTACCTGTCAGGATAAGAAATGGATTTTCTAACGGACAAGCTTTCGAGCTACGTAACATTTTGTCATGTGACTATCACCCCCTTGAGTCACGTGACAAACAAACCCAATCGAAGGTTTCATGGAGGAATCGAAAACTTGTCCGTTACAAAATCCATTTCGGATTTTGATCTGAGTTTTCAATTTAAACAACTATTTATTTTACGTTCAGTAACACCGATACCGACACCGACATCGACATCGGCACCGGCACCGACACCGACACCGACACCGGCACCGACACCGACATCGGCACCGACACCGACACCGGCACCGGCACCGACACCGAGTGCTACTGTGTCTGCATTCCCCAACGTGACAGCTCCGAATTCCACAGCTCAGACCACAGGATTACCAACTTCGTCCATACCTCCTGCTGTGTCTACACCCAGTTTAGCCGGTGGTGATTCATCATCATATCAAAGCGCTCCACCCGCTTCACCTACAAACGTTGAAACGAAGAGTGCCCAATCACCTACTGTACGACATTCTGCTGCCCCAGCAACTGATGTCCAATCACCATATGTATCAGGTATGAAACGTTTCAGGGTTTCTTTTTGTTAAAGTAGTAAGCCTTTTGTTTCCATCGGTGACAAAACTTGACAAGCTCCACATAAAGTTTCCTCTGAGACAGTTCTCTGTACTTCACTCCTTCGATCTCCCTTTAAAGGCAGATAGTTCTACGGTGCCTACTTTTGTTACTGCGCATTCGGTCTGCGCATCTCGAGATACTCGGGTTTCCTAATAGGTGGTGCCTACTACTCCAGGGATATTTTTGCGCGGTTTAAAACTATGCGGAGAAAGCAGAACTTAGCAAGTGCTCTTGGTATCCCAAAACAAAATTGGGGGTACCCATGCATTGTTCAGAGATCATAAAACTTCAATTTGGACAAAAAACGCCATACATTGCTTTATATTTTACGGCTTTTTAGAATAATTGTTGCTTAATTATCTCTAAAAAATGCGTGGTTACCCCAATTTTTTTCTTTTTTAGATTTCAATAGCCCTTGCTAAGAACTGCTTTTCCCACACAGTCATGAACTGCGCAAAAATACTTCTGTATTAGTAGGCACCGTCCTTAAGGATGGAGACCTGGAATGAACTCTCTAATTCCCTATATCAACTTACACGTTCTCCTCAGTACATCAGAGCGTTCCACCTTCTGCATCCTTTCAAACGAGGGCCCAATCGACAAGTGTCCCATCACCTGCTGTCCAATCATCTGGCGTCCAACCACCATCTGTAACAGGTATGAAACGTTTCAGGGTTTCAGTTTTAAAAAAAACAGAAGCCTTGTTTCCATCTGTAACAACGCTTGACAACTTCCACATAAATAGAAAACATCCCAAATTAAACCAACTGCACTAATTTAGGGGGGCGACCCCGTACCGTTCCAGACGTGGTCTGTGATTGGAGAACGAAACAATAGGTAATAGGATAAAAACAATAAATCCTCCGCTGAGAACGATAGCGGCTACAGGATATAGGGACCAGTAAAAATAGAGATCTGGGAGAGCTACGGTACTACCGATTTAGATTTGGTCCTCGATGCTTCACTTCTTTGATCTCCCTCTAAAAACAGACAGTTCTCAAGAACGGAGACATGGATTAAATCTTCTAATCTCAGGACAGAGTAAATAAAATAGAATAAATAAATGGGAATTTCAGTGGCACATCCACAGAGTGGCTACTCGTCCACTGTTTCCAGGTTGGTTTTTGTGGAGGGAGGAAAAACGGAGTACCCGGAGAAAAACCCTGGAAGCAGGGACGAGAACCAACAACAAACTCAACCCACATCTGGCGTCAACTCCGGGAATCGAACCCGGGCCACATTGATGGGAGGCTAGTGCTCTCACCACTGCGTATCCGCTTACGTATTCTCGCTCAGTTTCTCTACATATTTCTCGTATTGTTAGAAACGGAGAGTTCGTTTAGGGGCGCTTTCCATTTGCTAGAACCGGTCAAACCGGTCAGTTCGTAAACGGAATTTACCAATTTTGAAGGCTAAGTTTTGTTCTAGTCCTTCGAATTTGTTCAAAATAGCGCGTAACAAAATCGGAGTGATTATTTTTTAAGAGTTTGCAGCACCTTCCCTTCAAAATGACGCATTGGATTTACAGACTGACCAGCCTGGTCGGCCAAGTTTCAAGACATTTCATTTATAATGATCATTTCCTTTATTCTCATTACCTCTATGTTTGATCAACTTGTGATATTTTGAGAAGAGGTTAAACCCTGGTCATGGGCTTGGATTATATCCTGCTGCGCCTCTGTCTTCTGTTAGAGCAGTCGTACTTTATTTCCTCAGATCTCGTGCGCAAAGGGACGGTTAAGTAATTTTAATCAGAAAAGTGAACGCGGAGGGATTTTGAAGAGGCTTCCTCCTTCGCTCCGCGACCGCGTTTCTATCGGCTCGCGGGGAGATACATCGCGTGCTACAGAAATTAGGAGAAGAGATTGCTTGTAGTCTAGTACCCAGTCTGATTCATTTTCCTTTGAGAAAGATACACAGAACTGTTGCCTGTTTTACTTCAGTCCATCACTTTATCTCACGTATGACAGACAGTAGGATCCGGACAAACAGTAGCACCTGGACAGACAGTATGACCCGGACGGACAGTATGACCCAGACAGACAGTATGACCAGACAGACAGTAGCACTCGGACAGAAAGTATGACCCGGACAGACAGTAGCACCCGGACAGACAGCGTGACCAGACAGACAGTATGACCCCGACAGACAGTATAACCCAGACAGACCGTGTGACCAGACAGACAGTAGCACTCGGACAGACAGTAGGACCCGGACAGACAGTGGGGAGTTCACAGCGCTAAGATCAATGCCTTTGTACTGACCGTTCATTTTTGTCTGTAGCGACTGTAGGGCCCACTGGGCCAAGCAGCAACACCACAACCCGCAGTCCAGGTACCAAATCGCCTCCAAGCAAGAAACCTTCACCAATAGGACCACTTGAAATAGTGGGATCTTGTCTAGCCGCTGTCGTTTTTCTCTTGGTCATATCCTTTGGTGTTTACTACGTCGGTTTCCGGGAGCGGTCGCACCCAGAGGTCTGGACCGAGCTGGGGCCAGGATCTCCGCCACCTGGACCAGATGAAGCTGCAGCAGAGGTGGCAGCGGTGACAGCAGCGGCGGCAGGTCCGAGAGACAAGGTACCGGAAGTTAGCGTTGTGGACGGTCCTGGTCTCACAGAGAAGGTGCCATCAGATGAAGATCCCGACAGGAAAATGGAAAACGGAGGAAATACGGAACACAAGCAAGAAGGGGACGGCTTCGACAATGTCGGTTTTTCTGAAGACAGTGCCTTGTAAGGAAGAGTAACTGACACTCTAAGCCTTTGACTTTCTCAGGTGAAAAAGGCTCAGAATTCATGTTGGAAATTGTGGAAACAGGACAATGATAGGAAAATTAAAGAATGCTAAAAAAAGCTTTTTTTATGAATGATCATACATTCGCAGACAACAAGTTTACAACCTTGTATAACACAGTATGTATTAACGTATAAACAAAATATACGCAAGAAATGGTTTACACTTCAACTGCCCCCAAGTTTTCGGCGCGGATGTAGAATTTCAGGACAAGATACACGAGGGAGGTATAGTAAGTGTACTTTATTGTGGTATCACAGAAGCGGAATTGTAAAAAGAATATAAAAAAATGAGATCGAATACTTCAAAGTCCAATCTTCACATTTTAACTTCTTAACAAACCAATAACTAATTGGCAAAATTTGCTTCTGTGATATCACAAAAAGGGGTTTTGATCTACCACTAGATAATGCAATGATTTATTAACTTTGAACACTTGTCAAGCTGAGAACTTGGACACGAAAAGTGACTTTCGTAATTCCAAATTAAGGGCCTCCACAGACGAGGCAAGCTGTCGGCGATAACTTTTAAGTTGTCGATAACAAAAAGTTATCAAATGACAAAACATCTCGTGCGTGAATCAAGTTATCGACTACAAATCGTCAAAAATATCGCATTGAGAACAAAATAGTTTTCCTTTTCAAAAGGAAAACTACTTAAGTTGTCGACAAGAAATGCGGCAGTTTTGTTATCGACAACTCAGTGCTTTATCCCGTTTATGAGTAAATCATCAATTACTTAAGTTTATTTTTGCAGCGGCCGCCATTTTCTGCACGATGTACACACGTGCATTACAAGCAAGTTTCCAGGCTCCCTCATAACATACAGGCTATCGACAACTTAATCGACAACTAAACTTTTCGTGTGTGGAAACGCATTTCCTGCAAGACAGGATCTTACAGCGTGCTACGATGCAGAAACTAGAAAACCAAGCTGAAAATATTTTTATTTAAGAAATATTTTTATTAGTCCACTATGTTTGTAAAAACATCGGACTGTTTATCATGAAATGAGCATTAGAAGAACTTTTATAATATTATCATTACGGGATTTCTAGTACAATAAGGGATCTTACAGCGTGCTACGGAATTTATAGTGCAATGCGGATTTTTACAGCGTAATACAGGTTCAGGTACAGTGTAATAACGTGGTGTATTTTACATGTTTTACTGTCCTAATTTGATAAAATTACATAATAAAGGAATAACAAAAGGAAAGTTCTTGTTCCTGAGTAGCTTCAGTAATTTGAACAACCTTGTGAAACATAATAATTTGTATCAACACGGAGAATATTACGTATATCAGATCCTCGCTAAACAACTTTGAAATAACTTTAATTAAAGGTACGAAAAAGTCAATGATTTTGATGGAGGAACTGGTACAAGCATAATAAATTGTTTATTTTCACAACTATCGAAAAAATTCAATAATTTCTGAGCACAGAATCGAACTTTTATCCTTGCCTTTCTTAGCTGTCTTGTACCAGTTAAGGTAAATTACTATTAGTATAAATTGTTTCCATTTTTTGTGGAAAGTTTTCCAGCATTTTCTGGTTGTACCGAGTCACGTGACCTAATCTGCATACGTCATGTATGACAACTTGAAATTTGTAAACCTTGAGGTCTGTTAAAATCTTACGAAATTAGGACAAAAACCGTACAAGATAGACCACCACCTGATTTTTTGGGCGAAATAACTACCCGATCCATGCCTTAATTTTCTTGAGCTTTAAAAAATTACTGAAAAGTTTGGAACCCTTCTGCATACCGCACACGCGTAAAAGGAACCCATTTTGGACAGGACCTAACCCCCCCTACCTCCCCCCCCCCCCGCCCCGATTTTCGTGGTCAGGCCCGAGTACTTCGGACAAGAATTAACTGCTGGATTGTGGGGGAAACACTTAAGTAACCATGAATTGCCCTAAACCGATGTTTTGATAGACGGTGTCGCCGCAAGATTCATTATCAGTTGCAATAGCCCAAAACTGTTCCAATAGTTTATGAACATTCTGGTTGTAACCTAAAATTGCTCTTACAACATCAGGAAGAAAATAACAAGGTTTTTCTCCTAGGAAGAACAAACTGTGGTCAGTTTTTAGTGACAGTCTACAAAATACACAGGAATAACTTGAAAAAGTTGGCCAATCCATTTCTATCCTAGCCATCCGCAGCCAAACATAATCAATGCTAGTTTCTGTGCACTAGTGGGGTTATTGTTAACAAACCTCAAACAATATTTTAACGATTCCATTGAAACAAATACGTTTTTGGGCTATTCATAGTGACATTAAAAATTGGTGATACTGGCCCTTTAAAATTCAGCCTGCGAGGCTCCGGGAAATAAGCCCATATAAACTCTACAATTTATTTCCCGGAGCCTCGAAGTAACGTTGTTGTTTCAGGCTGAATTTTAATATATCGAAATTGGGCTATTTAAAAGAAGCAAGAAGTAGCTGACAACCGTGCACGAAAACCTGCTGGTATACGTTGGATCAAAATAAATCTGATCGGCTATTAAAAATATAATAAAGAAAAAGAAGCCGACACGACGTAGAGTTAAATTGATTAAGTAGTGAACAATATTTCGGCTGGCAAATACTAGCCTTCTTCAGGTACAGTGGAAAATACAAAATAGCCCTTTTCACGTACGGTTAACTCTGGTCATTTGAATTACAATGAAATCTAGCATGTATGTGAGGCAATTTCGGGCTAAGTTGTAGTTTTAGCCCGAAATTACCTCGCATCCACGTTGGATAACATTGTAATGCAAATGAGAAAAAACAACCGTGAAAAGGGCTATTACATACGCACGTTATGTTACAGAAATCTGAGACTCAATTGATTTGAAGCTGTGAATTTGTTCCATATGTTTCCGGACGTTATGCACTGATCAAGATCAACGGTTTTTCTCCTCAGTTTAATCAATAAGAAGCAGTAAATCCAATCATTTTTTAATTACACAATCGAAACAGCCGGTAATAAGCTTTAAAATTTCTGTGTAACTGCAATTAAATTTCGCTAAATGTTTTTTCGCTTTTTCCTTAAAGTCGCAGTGTAACCCAGATGTGGTTTCACTTTGAATAGCCATTATACCATGCCCGATAAATAGCGGCTATGAAATCAGTCATCTTTTAAGGTTGTTTGCAAAATAAAATCAGCAAGACCTAGCAATATTTCTTGTATTTTTTTTTTTCTTCTTCAATAAAACGAATATTCTACTCGCGCTTGTTGGGTACGGATAATTGTTTGTATCATCTCATATCCAACGTGCAGTTATTGTTGATTAGATCCGGTCCGGCCGGAGCCTCGGAACCAATATATTTGGACTATTTGTTCAAAATCTTGGTCAACTGCAATTTTTCTTCAGTCTTTTCTTTTCAGGCTAATTCTATCAAATGAATTTATCAACATGTAAAAAATTATCTTGCTGAAACCAAATTTTCCAAAGCTATAGAAAATTAAGGAGTTAACACGGGGGGTCTCTAGAGATGCAATAACAAGATTTATTCTTTGTTGTGATCAAAGTAGTTCAGTATCAAAACTCTCAGCAGGATTTTATAATTTTAATAAAACCAGATATTTCGTAGGGTGTTTAATTTCTATGGATACTAAGTAAGTTTAATTTCAAGGTAAGTAAACGAGTGGAAATGAGAGGAAAAAGTGCCATCGCATTCATTATTTATAAAAAAAAATCACTTTTTTTCATTCAGCTTGCAGCGTGGTTATATATGCAGTAATTGGTTTCTTGTCCTTTGAATAGGAAATCTATTCTTTTAACAAAACTCTTTCGACAATATATTGATACGGTTTGCTCACGCAGTTTACATATCAACTAACCATAGGTTGGTCTTTTATAAACATTAATGATTAAATATAAATGATTCTACAGTATTCCCTTGTTCAAGTTTTTTTTATTTCAGAAAAGCATAATTTGTTTTGATTAAAATCAGTTGTACGATCGGAAAAAACTTATATCGCCAACAAAGTTTTATCAGTTTTGGTTGCTAAGTTTTATATTTTGTTGTGTTGCTAATTAAAAAAGAGTTGTGATTTGTATACGATCCCCATTTGCTTTACAAATATCTTTTAATATTTTAACAGATATAATAAGAATAATAAAAACCGTGGCTTATGAAAATCGCTGTTTGCACGACCTTAACTAGAAACAATAATCATTTAAGCGGAGCTCTTGCTGTTGTCGAATTCAATTGGACATGTCCGGAAACAAAGGCCAAGCTAAGATAATCATTGAATCTAATATATTAGGGGAGTTCGACACGGCTTCTTCAGTTTTAAACACTTCTTTTTTGAAAGAGGGAGTTGTCGAGATCAAGGAATAACCCAAAAGGTATTTTTTTAACTTGTGCTAAACCATTTTTTTAGGTACACCTAACTGAAAAGTTCCTAGTGGTAGGGAAAAACTTAGAGGAAACAAAATATTTTCCAGAGCTTAATTTTGCCGGTAAAACAAGCATGATTCAAAGATGATAAATCACCATGAAGCGACTATGAGTATTCAGTTACTACTTTTCACGGGCGGGCCATTCAGTCTAATCCGTCCTATTTTGTTACATTTTAACCAGACCACTGTACTATAAAATTAGAATACGTAGGGCATTTTTTTTCGGTATCGGGAGACAAGACGCAATTAATAAAATTTCGTAGAGTCACGAAACTAAATCACGCGAGCGTGCAATCAGTGCAGTTTGGGAAGAGCCAATTACTGGGGTCAATTCAATAAGGGAACTGGTCATAACAAGTTTGTTCGAAGAGGACCCACCTTGTCTGGGGTAGGAGGGTTATCAAAGACACCACCTATCTTATGAACATTACCGAGAAAACTTGATGGGTTGACACAGAAATATTCAATTAGCAAGAGTCAGTATTGATAGCTAGATAAACAAGAAAAGTGAGAAAATAAATTGTTTCCTGATCCTGTCACATTGAAGATTGGAAAACAAAATTAGCTTTCAGGATTTTAAAAAAATTAAGGCATTAATTACAAGCTTTCGATTCCTTCGCGCAATCTTTTCCAAGCAAGTGTTTTCAGTTTATTTAATTTATGTCAGGTGACTTGAGGTAATGTGAGTCACGTGACAGAATGTCCATAAAGACCGCTGATAGTTCGTAACTGCTGTCTCTATTGACAGTTGGGCCCTGGCACTGTACAGTCGAACCTCTTTATTACGGACACCAAGGGGACAGGGATAATTGTCCGTATTATAGAGGTGTCCGTTTTAGAGAGGTAGGCTTTATATGGATTTCGGTCAGCTCTCAGGGACCAAGTGAACTGTCCGTAATAGAGAGGTGTCCGTATTCAAGAGGTGTCCGTAAGGAGAGGTTCCACTGTATTTCGATGGCATCTCTGTTCCTCCTTCTCAGAGTGTTGGTTTCCCTTGTGAGAATTGTGATTGAATACATAATAATCACCATCTATTTTGTAGTGACGTGGGTCTGTCTTGTTCGAGTATAATAGTTTTGACCACTTCCCTATACCTTTTACACTTGTAGTCTTATACAAGCTGGGCCGTTGGCTTTTACCCGTGAGCACACACAACAAAAAAGAAAAAATCAATGAAAATCAATTTCCAGTAGAGTTTAATCTTCTCCTAGCGACTAAAATTGTCAGCTTCGTGGCTCCATTGCCTTGAAAACTTTGTCAGAATTTTCAAAATAAGTTCAACGGCTTTTCTTTGATGGACGCCCACCCAACGAACTCTTGGCCCACTCTTTTGAAGGTGGTAGGTCGCATGTTATTGGCAACCGCTATGAAGAACAAAAACATAGTGGTTGATTGGAAACTTGGGGCGAGAATTGTGCGCGGGATATAAGCGTGTTTTGATCGTGGGCTGGACATCAGCGCGAAACGACAGTGAGTAACCCACGCGTTTAACGCAGATTAAACCACTTTACCCGTGTGCTGTAAAAGAGGGGATTATGACTTCTTAAGAGTGTTTTTCACATGACGTCACAACGGCCATGTTGGTGTCCCAAAACAAAGAAATGGCGGCCATGTTGGTGTCCCAAACTAAACCTTTGGAAATTGAACTCTATTTTTATGCAAATACTTTCTTTTGTTTCAGTAAACCAATATGGCAGTAGTCACGTGAATGAAAACGCTCTATTGACAACAAATCACTTCATGCGAGGAAACGATTTAGCGATTTTATCAATGGAAACGAGTAACTAACAAAAAAATCCGCCACATTAACAGAAAAACGTTTATATGAATAGACGTCCCTTTAAATCACAATCAATATAAAAATAAAACTTGATAAGTGCCCTCGAGGAAGTCCTTATTTAAGGAAAATTCAGAAATGATATCGTTATTAACTAACTGTATATATTGGAGTAATGAATTTTAAAGCTTTAAGTTTACTTTGTTATTTTTTTTCCTGTATTTGTTTGCTGATCGTAAAGATTCTCACAACGGATCGCGAACGTTTGATTTTTGAGCGCATCAATCACCTTTCTCTCGGTTGGTGTTTTGACTTTCTTCACAGCAGTTAACGTTATCATTAATCACAAAAAATAATTGAAACATTACATAGATAAAAAACTGCTCATGCAATAAAAGAAAATGTCATTTTGATCTGCTGAAAACCACACTTTAAAAAACCTTGAACCGACGCAGCTAGGAAGTAATTGTCAAGTTTGTTATAAATTTTCACCCCAGTGTATTAAACTGTTGATTAGTGCCTCTGGCCAGAGACAAAGTAGGCCGGTATGGATTGAAACTTGAAAATAGTTAGGCTTATTTTTTTCAAGTTCTCCCATTTTTGTTTCCAAAATGCGCTAGAACAGATCACGAATTGTTCCTTTCAAGAATTGAGTTGATTTCCTTCCTCTCGTCATTCTAGAATTATTTGGCAGCTGATTGAAGGTCTTACTTCATCGTTTTTAACAAAAGATATGAAAAACCCCATGATACTTCCCCTTTAAGAGACGTTCCTAATAAACAGCATAGAATTAAGACACATTTTTGAACAATTTCCCGAGCGTAATTCTAAAAGAATCGATGGCAATTTTTACTTTGAACTTCTCCTGCGTAGGTAAGGTGTCCATGGTTATTTACAGTTTTGGTAAGAATGTTCGGTCATTAAAGAGTTCTCTTCCTCTGCGACATGTTTATTTGGTCTTGTTTCTCTCCTAACACGCGAGTACATGAATTAAGGTACGTTCTGAACCACAAACAGGGGTACGGTTTGCTAGATAAATTCCTCTTTCCTTTTATACCTTTAAAAACACTGATACAATAATTATTTCGAATGAGAGCAGTTTTAGCCTTACTGCCGGGAGGGATTTCTTGATTTTTGATTCAACTTTCAAACTGAACCACTTCATGCTATTATACCAACTTAAGCATGCACTTGTTACGAATGTACTCAAACCTAATTGCTAACTCTGACACCGCGACAGCCGAATATCATGCTAGCTGTGAAAACATGTTAAAGAACGATTTTGTCGCAATATGATGGCAGTCATGCCGGGTGAATAACTTTTCCTGTACAAAAGAAGTGTTCATGGGTCACTGTTTTGAGGTGCTAAGATTGAATATATTTGTATACCTTTACAGTTAATGGCGTCTTTATACTAGAGACACATAATGCGTTTGGGACGAATTTGGGCAAAGATCTGTCATGTGCGTCTGGCTTTTTGGGTCTCGTAGTTTTTCCACTGAGTTAAGAATAAAGACAGACAGAAGAAGATACTGTGTCTGGGTGAACTATCGGCTTTATTCCATCGTGAACGACGCACTTACAGAGACCCTTGGATTCCAGTCGTACGAGTAGGGGCCAGAACGACTACAAATTCGAGATGAAAACACGTCTGTGACGTGGTACTTGGTCAATGGCTTCCCAGAATTATAAGATTTATATTCATTCGGTAATCAAAGCTACCAAAATTGACTTCCGTTAAGAAACATTTATCACCAGTTAAAGACACTTTGGCGAACCCGGTTAGTTACCGGGAAGACCTCTAATCTATTTACGGCTAGACGAACTACGAGAGGCATAACATGGTGAACTTAAGATGTTTGCTCAAGTTCGTGGTAGACGGATTATCAAGAAGAAAACAAATACCGCTAAATAAAAACACAAAATATATATTAAATAGAACGGAGGTCAAACAACTGAAAGTAGTTGCCTCGATCCATGAGATATTTTAGGTCAACAAGGAAGATGACATCCCAGCTGATAAACCTGATCCATAACACATGTACATACGAAACAAAGTGTGCAAAATAAGATGACGAAGTATTTCTCCGTACAGGTTCTTAGTCTCTAAGATATCCTAGTGGTGATGAATATGACAAATTAAGCAAACTATTTTTAAATAAGAATTTTTTTCAAATAGCACATGTTGCAATTTAATTAGAATTATATAGAAGACAGATTGAAAAAAAGACAAACAAACAAACAAACAATCAACAACAAGAAAAAATAAACAAAACAGCATGTATACAAAAAGCATTTTCCTTAAAAAAGTATACGCGAAAACTGGGTGGGAGCACACAATTTTGGGAATTTAACTTTGCAAATGCTATACTCTTTTCATTTTCAGGTATAAATTAAATTGATGTTTGGACGTTGACCTACTAAAGTCGCAATGAGAGTAAGTCCATATATTGAAATGAGTTAAGTCGTTTTCATTTTCTTTTAAAATATGACACAATTTAGAAATCCAGGGTAATCAATCAATCAACCGATCAATCAACCAAAATAGTTTTGCTGGAAGTGAGAAAAACAACATTAGCATATTTGAATGACATTTTACCTGTTAGTTTTTCTATTTCAGTAAGCTTAGTTCACAGTTACTGAATAGTCGCTAGTTGTATTTGTATTTTATAGTAGTTTTACCCAAATGTATCTAGTCTTTGTAATTTTTTAATATATACTATTAATTTTTATAATTTTTAGCACGTTCGAATTTTAAACGAGCTTTTAACTCATTAGACGTTAGGCGCCGGGATAAATAAATGATAGATTGATTGATACAATAAGGCCCTTTTATGGAATAACTTTCTGAAGAACGTTGGGATGCTGGCTCCACCGGGCAATTTAAACATAAACTCAACCAGATTCCTAACATGTCGGGAATCATGTAAAACAGTTCTTAAGCATTTATTTAATCGTTATTTTAATCGCTTAACTGATGGTTATCTGCGTTTTAAATTAATTTTACTTTCTTACAGGTGATTGTTGTGGTTAGCATTTTCTTGTTAGGAGCATGCGCAGTATCCAGTGATAAACAGGACCTAATCGAGGTATAAAAATATATAAAAATATTATTTGTTTATCTCTTTGAAAGCATTCATCAAGAATGTAAAGAACCATCTTCAAAATACATTAATACTTCATAAGCCCATTGACCAATCAAATGGTCGATAAAACATCACCTGCACTGGTTTTAAAACCCGATGAAACCTCCTCCTTATTAGTATGCAGTGTTTAATGTTTTTCTCGTATACTAATTTCCAACGGTCACAAAAGCATCATGAACTCTCTTGACACACTCTCTTGACACACACTTTTCCAGAAATGTTTTTGAAGCCGTTCAAAAAACTCACAGTACTTATTTTATCGGGATTTAAAACCACTCGGCTGCGCCTGGTGGTTTTAAATCCCGATAAAACACTGCTCCTCGTGTTTTAAACATTACTTAATCTACCATTCTATCTCTGAACTTATGTTCTTGTATTCTGTCCCATTTTAATGCGTAAACGGGGAAAACCGTAATATACCATTTTTCAGATAAAAAAATTATCAAAATCTTTTATCTATAAATTACCACACCTTTAATTTTTTTTAAAAATATCCTGTAACTAGTAACTAGGAATTTCCCCTCGGATTCCTTGGACAGCCACAACATATTTTTAAAAGCTTACTTCGTTACTTATCTCCAGTTGTTTGATTGGTTTTCCATCTTGGAAATAAATTTTTTTATTGTTCCAGGATTCAAAGGACTGGAATAAAGTTTCACTTTACTCAAACAGTGAAGCCGGTTAGTAGCTACACAATATTATCACTCAAGAGAATCCTCTCCTATATCTCTACCATCACCACTGCTTCCACCATCAACATCGCTGGCCAGACGGCTACCAGGCCATCACCATCACCATATATAACTATCATCATCATCATCATCATCATCATCATCATCATCATCATCATCATCATCATCATCGTCATGATTGCAATCACTATCACCACAGCCATTACCCCATCATTACCACCACCACCATCATCATCATCATCATCATCATCATCGTCATGATTGCAATCACTATCACCACAACCATTACCCCATCATTACCACCACCACCATCATCATCATCATCATCATCATCATCATCATTATCACGCTACTGTCATCGCCATTAGTTTCATTACCATGACCACAGAACCACCATCGTCATCCTTACCTTCATCTTCCTCCTTGTCTCACACCTTGCCCTTTTCCCCGACCTCCTCCAACTAGCCTCCATCCTCATCATTGTCATCATGATCATCAACATCATCACAATCGTTTATGACTTTTATTCTACTTTGAAGATCAAATTTTAAAAAATATTAATATCGTGTGTTTAACTCCTTAGTTGCAGCTGATTATGAACCCATTAAATGCCTCGATTTTAAGGACCTGAAGAACAAAAACATCATTGGCAAACTTTTCAAGAAGTTTGATGCCAAGTCACCTGGCACGCCTGTGGAAAAATGCAGTCAAAGTGCCAAGGAGAAAAACGTTCAACGTTTTGGGATCCAATATAAAAAGGGCAAAATTCTGTGTCGAGAAGTAGACGAGAAGATATTGGGTCAGGATCCAACTGCAAAAATTGGGAACAAGTGTAAAAACGGCATCGGATTCAAAAATTCAATTTTCATCTATCGTAAAAGCCGAGAAGCAGGTAACATGTCTCGGTCGGTGTGATTATCCGTACTATACATTCTTTAAAGTTCGGAAATTAAAGCGTCAAAATTCATTAACTTCGGTTTTGACGATAATGTTTCCATGATTTTGAAATATACTTTAAGCCAATTGCATTTCTCATTGTATAGGTTTTGATATTGATAGCTTCTATACAACAAAGGTAATTCATGATTTAAAAGCAAACATTATGGAACCCATAATGTTATTTATGTCGCCACATGATGCCTGCGTGATAACCCGTTGAGGTCATCGGTGCTAGGTACCAAGATTGCGTAAAGTCTAACCAATGAGGTGTTAGTGGACCTTAGTGCGGTTCTGACTAGGTTTATAGTCAAGATTCTTGTGAAAAGCGTCCTTCCTTCCCTTGCCATCAGAGTGTTCATATCAAGAGACAAGTTTTATACTCACATACCTATCCTGCAAGGTATCACTTTGAATATTCTTGCAACATAAAATGTAGTTATGACGCCTCGACGGGGCTGCCGTATGGCTAATCAGTGTAATGAAAAACGTTTATGGTGAGCCCGTCCTTCGACTCCTTCGATCGGCTTTCACTAAAATCTTTTTCCTAAAATCACTCAGCCTCGTACTTAGGATTCTTTGAAGCAGAAAGGAGAATGGAGACGAGCGTGAGTGATCAATGACGTGAGTCAGTCATCACACCTGGGAACAGAAAGTACAATCGGCCAATCAGAGCTTGAAAGGAAGAGGAATAAAGTTACAATAAGATTACAATAAAACAGAAAATTCCGGTGTAAAAGGGGACTGGCCTGGCCATTCTCACCTTCAGTTTACAATCAACCAGAACGTAAACAACTGACAAACAACATGTGTCATTTTCACGACCTTATCGATAAAATTGGTTTAGCTTTCAGAAGAAACTCCGTTAAACAAATTAGAACTTTATATCTTATATTGCTATGGTGATAATATGAAATGTAAGGCATTTTTTTCACAGGACGCTTGAGTCAACAACTTGCCAGGACTGAACGGCGTCTAAATTTGCATCTCGCGCACACAATGGTGTGAAATGAAGGAGAGGCTTGCCCTTTTATAGCGGAACTTCTGATTTAAAGTTAAGACATTGCGTCTTACAACCAGTATCTAACAGTTTCGTTTCTTAACAGGGATCAACACTCAATGTATCTTTGAAAACAAGGTGTACTATGAAGGCGACACGGCTAACATGTATCACTCAAACGACGATATGTGCAAAACATGCGAATGCTCCGGAGGAGCCTGGGTTAAGCCTTGTGAGCCAAAGATGCACTGTGACACTCCATTCAAGCAGTGCGAGCAAACTTACCTTCCTCCTGGACATTGCTGCCCGGTCTGCAGGACTGCAAACAAAAAAAGTAATGCATGGAGTCACATACACTCTTCTCTTCTATATTATAAGGGAATCTTATTTGTTTTGCAGCTAGCTTTACCCTGAAAAAGTTCTTAAGATGTTCTTAAAGTGGCGATGTCACCTATTTGAATGGCCGAACCAAAACACATTTTCATCGACGGAATCGTTAAAATAATGGCTCATGCAGTTTTGTTAAAATAACCATACTACTACACCGAAACTAGTTTTAATTATCTTTGGCCGCGGATGGCCAAGATTGAAATGGATTGAAACTTGAAAAATTGGCCAGTTTTTTCAAGTTTTTCCAGCGTATTTGGAGAAATCGCTAATAAACTGATTAGGGTTTGTTCTTTCCAGGAGAAAGCACTTAATATTTTATTTTCGGTGTTCTAAGAGCAATTTAATGCTACAAAATAATTCAAGAACAACAAGAGGAAAGAGATGGACTCAATTCTTGAAAGGAAAACCCCGTGATCTGTTTTAGCGCATTAATTTTTGACACAAAAATGCCTGGACTAGCACAATGTTAGCCTAATATTTTACAAGTTTCGATCCATTCCCACCTACTCTTGCTTTGTTCAGAGCCACTAATGGACAGTTTTATTGTTTTGGGGCGATAATGTATAACAAAAATAGGCAATTATATATTTTTTGGTTTCTGTTGACAGACAAACATTTTTGGGTTTTGAAATGATAACAAATTTGCGTGATACTTCTCCCTTAGAGCGGTTTCCAATTGAGTGTCGTAAAACCAAAACCAAAGTAATTACCGTCTGGCCAATCGCAACAGATGTAAACAACACAACGAGCCAATCAGAATTCGAAATACATGTTACTGGCAGGCGTCAAGCGCGGGAAAATGCGTGCGGCGAAAACACGATTGGTTTTGGTTTGGATTCCCATGCATTGGTTGAGAAGGTGGCGCGAGTTTTGTTAACCAATTACAGAGCGTAGTAATGCAAAACCAAAGTAGACGCGAAATTACTTTCGACACACAATCGAAAACCGCTCTGATCAAAGTCTCTTATAACCGAAGGTCATGTTTAAAAGCTGGATTAAAAAACCGCTTGAAAATGTTCCGTTCTGTTTTCTTTAGCGTGCGCAAGTATGGGACGAAAGTATGGAGACTCTTGGTTCAAGAAAGTAAATGAGAATTGCTTTTTCTGTCGCTGTTTAAGTGAAGACCGAGAAGCATCGTGTGAAAAGGTTCATGCCTATTGCCTCCCAACGAACTGTGAAAATCCCATCATCCCCGAGGGTAAATGCTGTCCAGAGTGCGGTATGTATTTATTTCATGGTTTGTTAAGCAGTATCAATTTTTGTTAGATAATTATTACCTCAGATATCAGTCGAATACAAACGGTTAAAATTGAAATTATTGTATTCAAGGGCTTTGTGTCATAGTGTTTTCCTAGTCTCGAGGACTCGCGCTTTCACGCGATTTAGTCTAGCTTACTAATTGGTTACTATACGAACGACCCCGATTCTCTGTAGTGATCTTCGTCTAAAAGGTGCATGATTTCCTGCATGGAAGAAAGAAAAAATTGTTCCAAGAAATGCGTTTTTACATACGGCTGACCAGACTTGCCAAAGGTATTTTATGGTCAAGTCTTTGCCTACTTCCTAGTCCTCTCTCTGTCTTTCATCTCGATCAATCCGTTTCGGATCACGTGGTCCGAACGAAAAACCGTTCTTCTCGGATACGTCACCGAAACGAATTGACCGTGAGGACCTGGGAGAAAACCGTACAGGGACTAGGCAAGTGAGGTTTGATTTTTCAAGACTTTGCTGAGCTGGTAAGCGTGGTTAAAAGGTACCCGAAAAGCCTCCTAAAGCTTCTCTGGGAAAGTCAGGTTATAGCTTGGTTTTGCAAGCTTTTCAAGGTAGTAGTTATTGGAATAACTTAAAGTGTAAGTTTTCTAGCGTAACTTCTAATTTGTAAGCAAGTATCTAAAGCCGTTATAATATGAATCGTTTACACGGGACTTCTTCTGAGTTCTCTCAGCAGGAGTCAAACCTAAGACCTTCTGATTACTATTTCGAATGCTCTACCACTGAGCTATAGGAGAGTCGCGGAGGGTAGGCCATTAAACTAGGTTTTTGCGACAAACATCCTAGCAGTATGCCTACGTGACTGACTGAATAATACATCATTATCATCTATTTGATAATACTTAAAATTTTCCATCATACTTATCCCATTGCGTAATCTTTCTCTCACTAAGAAAACCAAGGAGAAACCACTCCACAAGCTTTCACGATTAATCCCATCCCAACTACTGACGCCGGTGGTGCGTTCAAATTTCCCTGGGAACGCTAAGAGAAGATACGAAAATAGCTTGGTAAGCCAGAGGATATTTAAGGTTGGTATACATGAAGGTAACTGTACATGTCCTCGGGAAAAGTCCCACTGCGAGAAGTCCCAAGGACAAAGTCCCATCGTATCAGTATCTTCTATTAGTGTTGAAACAAAATGTAATCTCGGGGACTGATTAATAAAATTTTGCAGATTCCCTTTGACTTTTCTCACAAACTCAAACTGGACTAAATTCGTTAGAGAATTCCCGAGCATTTGTTCTTCAAATCTTCCTTGCCCTCTCGTGTCTACTGTTCCTGGGTCTTGTTTTAAGGCAGAGGTCCCAGCAAATAGCTCCCTTTAGCAACAGTAATCCTGCACCTTTCAAAAGCTCCTATTTTCACCGGGCCCTGCATAATAACCCATACCAACTTGCGGTCTTGCTGGGCAGCCTTGCCGACAACATTATGATTTAAATTGGCACAGCTGTATTCAAAGGAAACTGAACAAACGTTGTTTATGTTTATGTCCTAAAGGCCTCACCATAAAGCTGAAGTTTTCAGTCTCATCAAGAGCCTACTTAACGTTGCTCAGACATTGTTGAATACATATTAGTTATGCAATGCTTTCGAGTGGTACACCGTGAAATATCCCACGAGTGACTTGATTATACTTAGTATACACACGAGCTTTCAGTGTGTATCGTACAAAGAAAAATCAAGTCATGAGTGGGACATTCACGGTATACCACAAGAAAGCACTGCGTAACTAGTTTATACCATGCCACTCATCGAATTAACTTTTCTGTTCGACGTCTGGTTCCAGGAATTCAAAATTAAGGTCAAAACTGGGGTATTCTTCTTACAAGTTTTAGTTGTTGACAGTAATTTCTTCTGAATGAAAATTTTGGCCTGTCGCAGGCTCTTCAATCGATCTTTCGGCGGGAAAAATTTGTAGGCCGCGAGGAACGCCGGGATGTTTTCGTGGAATACCGCCCGTTGCATACACGATACATGCTTGAAGTCGAATTAAAATGAATGTTGAATCCGTTTAGTATACTGCCGCTTTCTTGGCCAGCCCCGATATGACTGGGCAAGGAATATTCGGTTAGTCTAACGCTTTTTCTCTGTTGCAGAAACAAGATAACATCAGTGGGTACGGGGAGCCACTATAATGGTCTCCTTAAACTGTACATTCTGTCAACAACAGGCCTTGTTCCTCGTGAAGAAAATTTTCAAGAGCCAACACAATCGTAGTATTAGTTGATATCTGTGTATTTATCAGTATGAAAAATCAGAGAATCAGAGAAATAAAACCTTCGATATATTGTGAGAATAGTGTGTTGAATTTGTTTGTAGGGAAAGAACTTTTGAATATAATTAATATTTACCACAGTTTTGTTTACTGTCTCTGCCATGTTGCCCTAAGTCCATCTGTTTCAATGGTGGTTAGTTGCATTTGATATAACGTGATTCCATGATCTTTTCTCTTATTCATCGTCTTAACGACACAGAATTTCTTTGTTTTTCCAGTTTCTCTATTATTCCTTCCGTCGAGCCACTTTAGTGACAACGCTTACCTCGCCTGCGGCCTCCGAGGGTCACAAACATGGCGGCCGGAAATCAAGGAAAACATCTGAAATCCACTTTTGCTGTAAAGACGATTAGTTTTCTCTTGTGGTAACATGATTTTACTCTTCATTCAACATTGTACGTTGTTTTTTTTGGTTAATTTATTTCTATTCAGTCTTATACTGTAAACCGTAAATAAACAACAAACAGCAATTTTTTCTCACTTTTCGGGCGTTTCATCGAAGTCACTTTTTATTGAACATTCACTTCTCGTTGAACTTTGCCTCCTCACAGATTTGCGTGTTAAAAACACAATTGCTTATCATTAAAGGAATTTTTTCACCGTTGTGCTCGAAGTCTCTACTAAATCAGATCATGTGTTGATCTATTTTTTATTTTTTTTCTATTTTCCAAAACACAAACTATAAAGTGTATACTTAAGCATTTGGACATCAAGTTCATGGTATCCGATAGTGGGCCTGGACTGCCAGTGTTTTACTTGGAATTCAGTAGAATTATTTGCTACTTTCAAGATGGTCGATAACTTTGACCTTCATCAACCTTTAGCTTAATCAATCATCAATAGGAGCACGCTTTTCATTGGTTGTCAGTACTCTCCGTAAACTACACTCAATCTGATTGGTGCCACATACTGTACCACATAGCATACCAACGCAAAACCGCACACCGACATAGCTTCCGAAAATGAACCCGTGTTAACCTCAAAAACTTAAACATAGGTCATGCAGAGGTCATGCACGCTTTGCGTGCTTATGTTAGTGCCTTCGAACTAAATTTTTTTGTGCACCGCGGCAAATAGCTGCGAATTTTGTTCGTGATTCTTGGGAGCTCGATATCTTCAAACAGGAACTCGAAAAATTGATTTTTGTTATTGTCTGGTAACGTAATGATTGCATGAAGTTGTGTATGTGGCGAACGCTAAGTCGTGGCATGATCAAAACACCTTGCCCCTCCCCAGCTGGGGCTCAATTTATTAGACTCTGGTACCCAGTGTTGACCGCGCGTTGTTCCCGAGGGTCGGCCATCTTGTTGGCTGCGAAGCTGATGGTTCCATAGCGGGAATTTTGAAGTGCGTTTGGGGATTTTTGTGGGGCTGCAAGTTAGTGACAAGGTATGTACGAGAGGTTTTCACAGACATTTGTATGTTGTGTTTTTCTTAAGGTATTAAGTCAGAGTGGGATAAGAAAATGAGTTTTGTGGGAGAATTCGAGCCAGTTTAACAAGTCGAATGGCGCTCTTGTGTTGATTTAGAATGACTCAAAACTGCACGAAAACGCATTCTAACCCAGTGTTAGGATAGGCAACAACAGCATATAATATTTTATTTAATTTATTTAGTAATTTGACTTGTATAAGTATTTGTTACTCAAATTGCCAGTCTTAAAAATTCCATACAAACTCCTCACTCCAACAATCTCGTTCCCAGGGTCCTCTTTCTTCCTCCCTCGAGGACCCTGGCTGCCTCTGGTCACGTGACTTTAAGTACAGTAAACTCCTTTTATTGTGGACATACTAGAGACCGTGAGTTTTTAATAGTGTCCTAAATAGTGAGAGTCTGTAATAGCGAGAATTTATTTCAGTCCAATGTCTGTAATTTATTTTTGCTGGGAATTTAGCTGCTGTCCGTATTACCAGCATGTCCTTAATAGCGAGGTCTCCTCAAGGCCAGAGTTGACTGTAGTAGTTAAATGAAAAACAGCTCAGAGTGTTCCCTGCTAGCAGAGATCAGTGACATTGAGGAGAGAGACCTCTGCCAACCCCCATCGGTTCTCTGAAGTAGCTGCACACCAGATTTTTGGTCAAAAACTGACCAGCTTGTGCAATGTGCATGGTCTGTTCAGATTGTACGCTGGAAATTTCTGAGCCCACAGTTGTCATTGCTTCCGCTAGTTAACAAGTTTTGCAGTTCGATCAGGCTATAAAATAATCCATTTGTTATCTTGGCGATTAAAACATAAAGATAAAAATATCCCAGCTTGTAAAGGAAAGTGATACTTGGTTCCCTAAAGGATGTGATATGTTTACTTCTCTTCTGACGGGTTACAGGAAATCTTTAATTTACTAACTAGCAGTACGAGTAGATGCGCAGTTGTCTTCTGCTTCTGTTTAGAATTACAAGGATCTTTTCTCTACAGAACCGGTGGTTTTAGTTGTCTCTCCTTTGAATGCCCTTAGTAAGGACCAGTTGTCATCTTGTTGTCACATCTCGAAGAATTCTGCTTGTACAGGCTCTCGCCTCTAGCTTATTTTTCGCATACAAACGGGTTATGCAAGTTGTGTCACATGTGACTATAATGTCACTGTTGTTAAGGAAATGCCAGAACATGCATAATAGGAAATGCGCCGGGGGCTGGCAGTGGTCTCTCTCCTTCTCACCATCAGAGACCTCTGCTAGCAGGGAACTCAGGGTGCTGATTGTGATTGGAAACAATGTATTTTCTCTCACAGGAAATCAGTAAGCAAATAAATACCGGTATTCATTATTGTGCTTCATAAATTATATGTAAATAAACAGTTTATTATTGACAAGAAGAATGTATCTGTATTTTCATGTTAGTGATGAATAATGCTGTTACTAAAAGAATTATACAGCTGTACATGTATGAACTAAACTTCACTTATTGCTGTAGTCTTAGCTTGAATAAGTGATATTCTGGTAGAATTTATGGAAACATTAACTCCAGATAAATGACATGCACCCCCATTTGAACTTCACTAGATTTTACTTGTGTACGATTTTTGCAGACTGCATGAAACTGCCCCAAATCTCTTGCATTTCTCTTACTTAATCATGCCTGCTTGAAAATTTCTGTGTGGCTGTTGTAAAATACTCCATTAATTGTCCATAGCGCTTTACAATACTATAACTACTCTTAAGGTTAAAAAACTACATCATTCAACAAAATCAGGTACCAATAAATAAAAATTACAAATCAAATGCGTCCTTAAAAAGATAAGTCTTCAGCTTAGTTTTAAATAAGGTAACTGATGATATTTTCCTAATGTCCAATGTTTTGATCCTGCAACAGAGTATGCCCTATCGCTATACATTTTCAGATTAGCCACAGGCTCATCAAGTAACTGGTTGTTTAAGGATTGTAATATGCGGCCCGAGTTCTTATAAATTATGTCAGTAGGTTTCTGATGTGGCTACATGTAGGTGCCTGACCATTTAGAGCCTTATAAGTTAAAACAATATTTTAAAAATAATTCTGGGGCGTACAGGCAGCCAATGTAAACACTGAAGTATAGGTGTAATATGCTCATGCTTTCTTGCTGCTGTAACAAGATGAGCCGCTGAATTCTGTACAAGTTGAAGTCTAAACAAAATAATAGAGTGAGTGTACTCCGACTGGGGAGAAATTTGTCATGTGTAGTCATGTGACCAGAAGCAACCAGGGTCCTTCTCTCAAGGGAGGAAGAAAGAGGATCCTAGTAACAAGGTTTCACCCCCAACTCATTGTTGAAAGAAATTTGTGACTCATGGCCACAATGACGTTTTACATACGTGGGCTAATTATTGCTGATCGATGAAATTCAGTAGTGATGTATAACCAAATTAAAATACAAGATTAACAATTAACAATATACAGTAAAATTATCTTTCTCCTATTTACTTTATAGGGATCGTGGCAGATATTATATTGCTGATGGTTTGTACCTTGTGACATGTGGAGTATGGAGTAGAATTTGGAGTGACCATGTTTATCTGAACATGAATACAATCTAATCAGTGAAGGAGGGCTGTCATTAGATCCCCAAGACAGACAGGTAAACTTAGTTGCTGCTGTGTCAATCAAGACACCTCTTTTCAAGGTGAACAGTCCATGATAGTTGTCAGGGGCATTCTCAGACCAGTAATTGAGTAATGCATTCCCTATTTCAGAACACCTTTATAACAGCTATTTTGTGGGCATCACAGACCTCAAAAACTGAAGTTTGCAAACTTGTATTGGCTTTACAAATAGGTTGTTGCAAGTGTTGTCTAGTCTCTACTACATAGACCGTGAACTTTCTCAAGGAGCGTAAAATTTGGAAAGCAAATTTAAGGTGTGGGCATTTTGTTTTACTTTTGTTTAACTTTACTTACTTGTACTTCAAATACCAAAGTCTAGAAGGATATAAAATGAATTGTGGTCAAACTCGGATTTAAGAAGCAATCAGGGGTTTTCTCACAGTTTCCAGGCTTTTGGAGTTTGCCATTACGAGTTTGCCAACTTAAGTTTGCCATGTCATGGCACCATTTGTTAATGTATACACCGTCAGCTTTTTCAATCGAGGTTGTCACATCAAAGCCTCAAGCTTATGTGATGAGACCGAAAGGTAGTGTGGGTAATCAAAATTTGTTTTAGTTCAAAAGGAACTATTGATATCCTATCCACTCGTCATTCACAGTGTGTGCAAAATGGACGTTGTACCATCTGATTGTAAACGATGTTCAGTTGTTACATGTAGTTCTTGTAACTACATGCAAGTGAGAAAAAAAATAAGTTTTATATTTATTTTTGTTTAGTGTACATGTATATGACGGAATTTTTTTATTTTCTTGATCAAGTCTTCATGTTGTCTTGGTATGAAAATTGTTCAAAAAATCCTTATCAATTTTTTCTTCCCCCGCGTCTGAGACATGTTAAAGTATCAAATTTGACTTCCAGTTAGGTACGATACCTTGCAAGATGGGAGACTAAGGATAGAAGGGCTGTGATGTCAACACAGGAAAGCTAGTCTCATGATTTCTCTATTCCTCAGTTGTTTTTCGTGTGTGGAGGAAGAAGACTGCGGACGAAAATATGAATGGGATAAATGTTGAATACTCAGAATGAAACAACTGTGGAATAGAGAAACTGCGAAACTTAGCGTCCCTGTATTGACATCACAGCCCTACTATACTCATTCTCTCATCTTGCACGGTTTCTTAGCCAATCGGAAGTGAAGTTTGATGCTTTTACATGCCTCAAATGCAGGGAAGAAAAATTGATAAGGAATGTTCTTTTTCAAATTTCATACGAGAACAACATTAACATTTGATCAAGCAAATAAAAAATTCTGCCATATACGCTTTAAGTTGTTTTCCAGCTTCAAATTTGCGTACCATGCATGTGCTGCATTAACATCGAACCATTACATTTTATAGTTTTATGCTGAGTTTACCAAGTTGGATAACAGAAGATCATTGTCATCAAGAATTATTTTATATGAGAGTGCTCGCTGAAAATTGTTTGGTAAGCATGCAAACATTGTTCATATACTTAATCTGCAGTACAACAGTCAAGGTGATCCTGATTTTGCAAATTTTTAAATTTTCATGAATTAGGATTCCATACTATTTTTGCGGTCTTGTCACATACACTGTAGATGTGAATCTGTTCTCTGATACCTTATTATAGGAAATTAATGCTCGTGTTAAATTAAGGTATTCAAAATTAATGCAACTTAAATTAATGCAAATTGAAGGAAAAGTTACTACCCAATAATGAAAAATTAATGTGAAAGAGGTGCTAAAAATACAAAGTGAAGGAAATAATTAACACGATTGTCACAAAGAAACAGAATTTGTTCAGACAACTGGAACAAATTCATTTTAACACTTACATGTAGTGCAAAATTCGAAAATTATCCAACAACGTTTGTGGAATTATTACAAAACGAGGGGTTAAGCAAAGGAATTTGGCGGCTTTGAGCGTTCTTCATAATGTCCACTGTGATAAAACAATGCCTTTTCCCTTATGGAGTGTATCGAGAATTTGGGGTGAAAGTAATGGAAATTAAGGTTGCGAAAAATAAATGTGCCACTTAATTAATAACACAGGAATTAAAAAATTAACGAGAATTTTCAAAACTTGGGGTAATTAATTTCATGAGGCATTAATTTCCTATAATAAGGTAACATCAATTGAAATGGCTGTATCTAGTGTGTGTAGCATAAACATTCCAGCATCTATTTTAAGTTTTAGTATGATGTAGGTATGTCCAGAAATGCACACAGCTCAGCAGTGCACACAATGAAGGGTCAAGGGTTTTGATGAAAAGTTTACATGTACATCTTACAAAGTGGATAAAACTTAGGATCTTAGGATGGCGCATTTGAGCAAATGTTGCCAATCATACAATACATTTCATTTGATCTTCTCAAACTCATTAATAATTCATCAAGAGAAAACAAAGAAAATCACTACTGTGACTGTGGTTTGGATATGTGTTCCTAATTACCAAAAAAATTTGCCAACTTTAACCTTGAATTTCTCCAAGAATTATTGATCATTTGAAAAGCCATGCCATGCCTTCGACCTCAAAGTCGTTTAAAAAAAACTAGGCTGCGCCTCATTTTTTCTTGTTTTTTAGGGTAAAACTCAAGTGTATAGTATTAGGTTGAAAATTAGGCCAAAAAGGAAAGTGTATAGTATTATGATGAAACTAAGACCAAAATCCAAAGTGTATAGTATTAGGATGAAAATTAGACTGAAAACCAAAGTGTATAGTATTAGGATGAAATTTAGACAAAAAACCGTAGTCTATTGTGTTAGGATAAAAATTAGACCAAAAACCAAACTGTATTATAAAAATTAGTAGTAGGATGAAAATTAGACAGAAAAAAAAGAGTGTATAGTATTTGGATGAATGTTAGAGGAAAACCAATAAAGTGTATAGTAATAGGATTAAAATTAGACCAAAACCCATAGTCTAAAGTATTAAGATAAAAATTATGCTGGAAAGAAAAGTGTATAGTATCCGGATGAAACTAAGACCAAAAGCCAAAGTGTATAGTATTAGGATGAAAATTAGACCAAAAACCAAAGTGCATAGTATAAGGATGAAATTTAGACAAAAAGCCAAAGTGTATAGTATTAGCTTGCAAATTAGACGGAAGACCAGAGTGTATAATATTAGGATGAAAATTAGGCTGAAAACAAAAGTGTATAGTATTAGGATGAAAATTACGTCGAAAACAAAACTGTTTAGTATTTGGATCAATATTAGGGGAAAACCAAAGTGTATGATATTAAAAATTAGGCCAAAAATGAACGTGTAATAGGATAAAAATCAGACCAAAACCCATAGTCTAATGTACTGTATAGTATTCCAATGAAAATACGACCAAAATCCAAAGTGTATAGCATTAGGATGAAAATTAGACCAAAATCCAGAGTGTATAGTATTAGGAAGAAAGTTAGGTTTAAAACCAAAGTGTATAGTATTAGGATGAAAATTAGACCTAAAAAGTAGTCTATAGTATTTGGATGAAAATTAGGCTGTTAACTGAATTGGATAGTATTAGGAGGAAAATTAAACCAATAAACATAGTCTATCGTATAAGGATAAAAATTAGGCCAAAAACATAAGGGTATAGTATTCTGATGAAAACTGGACCAAAAACCTTAGTGTATAGCAGAAGAATAAAAACTAGGGTGAAAACTAGTCTGTAGTATTAGGATGAAAATTTGGCCAAAATCCAAAGTTTATACTATTGGCATGAAAATTAGGGCAAAAACTAGTGTCTAGTATTAGGTTGAAAATTAGGTGGAAAACAAAAGTGTATAGTATTTGGATTAAAATAAGGTAGAAAACAAAAGTGTATAGTATTCAGATTAAAATTAGGGTGAAAATGAAAGTGTATAGTATTAGGATGAAAACCCAAAGTTTGTAGTATTCGGATGAACATTTGCTCAATACAAACTGATGAAAATTAGTGCGAAAGCTACAGTGTATAGTGTTAGGATGAAAATTAGCCTGAAAACTGAGGTGTATAGTATTAGGATGAAAATTGGGCCAAACCCATAGTCTGTAGTATTAGGATAAAAATTAGGCTGGAAACGAAAGTGTATGGTATTAGGATGAAAATTAGGCCGAAAATGAACGTGTATAGTATTAGGATGAAAATTAGACAAAAAAAAGGCTATAGTATTAGGATGAAAATGGGAGTGAAAACAAAGTGTATAGTATTCGGATGAAAATTAGGCCGAAAATGAACGTTTATCGTATTAGGATGAAAATTAGACAAAAAACCATAACCTATAGTATTACGATAAAAATTAGACAAAAAACCAATGTGTTTAGTATTACCTTGCAAATTAGACCAAAGTGTATACTGTGAGGATAAAAATTAGGCCCAAACTCAAAGTGTATAGTATTCTAATAAAAATTAGGCCAAACGCCAAAGTGGATAGTATTCGGATCAAAATTAGGCCAAAAACCAAAGTGTATAGACTTAGTATATGGATCAAAATTAGGCCAAAAATCAAGGTGTATAGTATTCCGATGAAAATTAGGCAAAAACGAAAGTGTATAGTATTTGGATGAAAATTAGGCCAAAAACTAAAGTGGATAGTTTTCAGATGAAAATTAGGCAAAAAACCAAAGTGTATAGTATTCGGATGAAAATTAGGCCAAAAACCAAAGTGGATAGTTTTCAGATGAAAATTAGGCAAGAAACCAATTGAAAGTGTATAGTATTCGGATGAAAATTAGGCCAAAAACCAAAGTGGATAGTACTTGGATTAAAATAAGGTAAAAAAACCAGGGTGTATAGTATAAACATGAAAATTAGAGCAAAAAGATAGTCTACAGTATTAGGATGAAAGTAAGGACCAAAGCAAACGAGTGTAGTATTCGGATGAAAATTAGGGTGGAAACTGAGGTGTAAAGTATTAGGATGAAAATTAGGCCGAAAATAAACGTGTATAGTATTAGGAGTAAAATTTGGCCGAAAACCAAGGTGTATAGTATTAGCTTGCAAATTAGACCAAACAAATAGTGTATAGTGTCAGGATGAAAATTAGCACGAAAACAAAGTGTATAGCATTCGGATGAAAATTAGGCCAAAAACAAAAGTGGATAGTGTTTGGATGAAAATTAGGTCGAAAAACCAGGGTGTATAGTATAAGCATGAAAATTAGAGTAAAAAGATAGTCTGCAGTATTAGGATGAAAGTAAGGACCAAAAACAAACGTGTATAGTATTAGGATGAAAACTAGGCCGGAAACAAAAGTGTATGGTATTAGGATTAAAATTAGGCCGAAAATGAACGTGTATAGTATTAGGATCAAAATTAGACAGAGAACCATAGCCAATAGTATTAGGATAAAAATTAGGCCGAAAACCAAGGTGTTAAGTATTAGCTTGCAAATTATACCAAACAAATAGTGTATAATATAAGGATGAAAATTAGCACGAAAACAAAGTGTATAGCATTCGGATGAAAATTAGGCCAAAAATCAAAGTGTATAGTATTCGGATAAAAATTAGGCCAAAACCAAAGTGTATAGTATTCAGATAAAAATTAGGCCAAAAACCAAAGTGGATAGTATATGGATAGTGTATGGCATTCGGATTAAAATTAGGCCGAAAATGAACTTGTGTAGTATTAGGATGAAAATAAGACAAAAAACCATAGCCAATAGTATTAGGATAAAAATTAGGCCAAAAACCAAGGTGTAAAGTATTAGCTTGCAAATTATACCAAAAAAATAGCGTATAGTATAAGGATGAAAATTAACACGAAAACAAAGTGTATAGTATTCTGATAAAAATTAGGCAGAAAACCAGTGTGTATAGTATTAGGATGAAAATTAGGCCAATCAAAGTGTATAGTATTCAGATGAAAATTATTATTATTATTATTATTATTATTATTATTTTAATTTGCGTTACATAACACAATAATTACAATATTGAACACTGCTTAAACTATTAACAAAAAATACAATAGGCCAAAAACCAAAGTGGATAGTATTAGGATGAAAATTAGACCAAAAACCAAAGTGTATAGTATTCGGATTAACATTATGTCAAAAACCAAAGTGTATAGTATTAGGATGAAAATTAGGCCAAAACTCAAAGTGTATAGCATTAGGATAAAAATTAGGCTAAAAACCGAAGTGGATTGTATTCGGATGAAAATTAAGGCAAAAACCAAAGTGGATAGTATTTAGATGAAAATTAGGCAAAAAACCAGTGTGTATAGTATTAGGATAAAAATTAGGCTAAAAACTAAAGTGGATAGTATTAGGATGAAAATTAGTACACAAACCAAAGTGTATAGTATAAGAATCCAAATGAGGGCAAAAATCAAAGTGTATAGTACCGTAAATGATCTAATAAACGCCGGGGGCGTTTATTAAATTTCAAGGGTCCGAGGGGGGCGCTTAAAAGATAAGAGGCGTTTAAAAGAGAGAGGCGTTTATTGTAATAACTGTAACATGGTATCCTAAATACGGTATTATAATAACCTAAATGACAGAGCTTGAGCAGACTATCAAGTCCGTCCGCTAATAGGTCTAAGCCGTCTACAAATCCATAACAGTATATGGTACATACAAAGCGGCGGAAAAGGGTACTGGTAGTTCTTAAAGCTCAATGTCAAGACGCAACTCGCAAACTGAGAACGCAAATAAATTGATTGATTGTATTGTATATGTTTCTAGTTTATGTGTGGTTTTCAGGGAAGGGGGGCGTTTATTAAACAGGGGGCGTTTGTTAGAGAGGGGCGTTTAATACAAACTTGTCAGCTTAGGGGGGCGTTGATTAGATAGGAGGCGTTCATAAGAGAGGGGGCGTTTGTAAGATCATTTACAGTATGAAAATAAGGCCAAAAACCAAAGTGTATAGTATTAGGATGAAAATTAGGCCAAAAACCAAAGTGGATAGTATATGGATCAAAATTAGGCCAAAAATCAAAGTGTATAGTATTCGGATTTAAATTAGGCCAAAAACCAAAGTGTATAGTATTAGGACGTTAATTAGGCCAAAACCAAAGTGTATAGTATTAGGATAAAAATTAGGCAAAAAACCAAAGTGTATAGTATTAGGTTGAAAATTAGGCCAAAGCCCAAGTGATAGTATAAGGATCAAAATTAGGCCAAAAGTCAAAGTGTATAGTATAAGGATCAAAATTAGGCCAAAACCCAAAGTGTATAGTATAAGGATCAAAATTAGGCAAAAAGCCAAAGTGTATATAGTATTCGGATGAAAATTAGGCAAAAAACCAAAGTGTATAGTATTTGGAAAAAAATTAGGCCAAAAACCAAAATGGATAGTGTTAGGATGAAAATTATGCCAAAAATCAAAGTGTATAGCATTAGGATGAAAATTAAACCAAAAACCAAGTGTATAGTATACCGATGAAAATTAGGCCAAAAACCAAAGTGTATAGTATTAGGATGAAAATTAGCTCAGAAATCAAAGTGTATAGTATTCGGATTAAAATTATGCCAAACACCAAAGTGTATAGTATTAGGATGAAAATTAGGCCAAAAACCAAAGTGGTAAGTATATGGATCAAAATTAGGCCAAAAATCAAAGTGTATAGTATTCGTATTAAAATTAGGCTAAAAACCAAAGTGTATAGTATTAGGATGTAAATTAGGCCAAAAATCAAAGGGTATAGTATAAGGATCAAAATTAGGCCAAAAATCAAAGAGTATAGTATTCGGATGCAAATTAGGCGAAAAACCAAAGTGTATAGTATTGGGATGAAAATTAGGCCAAAAACCTAAGTGTATAGTTTTGGATGAAAATTAAGCCAAAAACCAAAATGGATAGTGTTAGGATGAAAATTAAGCCAAAAATCAAAGTGTATAGCATTAAGATGAAAATTAGGCTGAAAAACCAAAGTGGATTGTATTCAGATGAAAATTAGGGCAAAAAACCAGTGTGTATAGTATTCGGATGAAAATTAGGCCAAAAACCAAAGTAGATAGTATTCAGATGAAAATTAGGCAAAAAACCAGTGTGTATAGTATTCGGATGAAAATTAGGCCAAAAACCAAAGTGGATAGTATTAGGATGAAAATTAGTACACAAACCAAAGTGTATAGTATTGGGATGAAAATCAGGCCAAAAATCAAAGTGTACAGTATTCGGATGAAAATTAGGCCAAAAACCAAAGTGTACAGTATTCGGATGAAAATTAGGGCAAAAATCAAAGTGTACAGTATTCGGATGAAAATTAGGGCAAAAATCAAAGTGTACAGTATTCGGATGAAAATTAGGCCAAAAATCAAAGTGTACAGTATTCGGATGAAAATTAGGGCAAAAATCAAAGTGTACAGTATTCGGATGAAAATTAGGCCAAAAACCAGTGTATAGTATTCGGATGAAAATTAGGCCAAAAACGAAAGTGTATGGTATTAGGATGAAAATTAGGCCAAAAACCAAAGTAGATTGTATTCGGATGAAAATTAGGCCAAAAATCAAAGTGTATAGTATTCTTTTGAAAATTAGGTCAAAAACCAAAGTGTATAGTATTCTGATAAAAGTTAGGCCAAAAAGCAAAGGGCATAGTATTTGGTTGAAAATTAGGTCAAAAACCAAAATGGATGGTATTCTGATAAAAATTAGGCCAAAAAGCAAAGGGCATAGTATTCGGTTGAAAATTAGGTCAAAAACCAAAATGGATGGTATTCTGATAAAAATTAGGCCAAAAAGCAAAGGGCATAGTATTCGGTTGAAAATTAGGTCAAAAACCAAAAAGGATAGTATTCTGATGAAAATTAGGCCAAAAAGCAAAGGGCATAGTATTCGGTTGAAAATTAGGCCAAAAATCAAAGTGTATAGTATTCTTTTGAAAATTAGGTCAAAAACCAAAGTGGATAGTATTCTGATGAAAATTAGGCCAAAAAGCAAAGGACTTGGTATTTGGATGAAAATTACGCCAAAAACCAAAGTGGACAGTATCGGGATTAAAATTTGGTAGAAAAACTAAGGTGTATAATATAAGCATGGAAATTAGAGCAAAAAGATAGTCTACAGTATTAGGATGAAAGTAAGGGCCAAAAACAAATGTGTAAAGTATTAGGATAAAAATTAGGCCGGAAACAAAAGTGTATGGTATTAGGATGAAAATTAGACAAAAAACCATAGCCTATAGTATTAGGATAAAGATTAGGCCGAAAACCAAGGTGTATAGTATTAGCTTAGAAATTAGACCAAAAGAATTGTGTATAGTATAAGGATGAAAGTTAGCACGAAAACAAAGTGTATAGTATTCAGTTAAAAATTAGGCAAAAAACCAGTGTGTATAGTATTAGGATGAAAATTAGGCCAAAACCTAAAGTGGATAGTATTAGGATGAAAATTAGGCCAAAAATCAAAGTGGATAGTATTCGGATGCTGATTAGGCCAAAAATCAAAGTGTATAGTATTCGGATGAAAATTAGGCCAAAAACCAAAGTGGATAGTATTCGGATGAAAATTTGGTCGAAAAAACAGGGTGTATAATATAAGCATGAAAATTAGAGCAAAAAAATAGTCTACAGTATGAGGATGAAAGTTAGGCCGAAAACAAACGTGTATATTATTAGGATGAAAATCAGACCAGAAACCATAGTCTGAAGTATTAGGATGGAAATTATGCAGACAACCATAGTCTATAGTATTAGGATGAAAATTCGGCCGTACACTAAAGTGTATATTATTAGGATGAAAATTAGACCAAAAACGAACACGTGAAGTATCAAGATTCAAATTAGACCCAAAACCATAGTCTGAATTATTAGGATGAGAATTCCACCGGAAAGAAAAGTGTATAGTATTTAGATGAAAATTAGGTAGAAAACAACAGTGGATAGTATTAGGATGAATATTAGAGCAAAAACTATGGAATGTTAGGGTCTAGATTTCATATGAATGAGCTAAGGACAAAGGGCATCGTGAAAGTAGTGAAATTAAAAACAAATCTAGAAAATGGTGGATTTGAGAAAGAATGCAGTTCAAGTTACTTTTGTCAAATCTGCCAAAACTGCGATTGTGTTCATTTCTGGGGATCAGTGCTGCTAGGTACCAATAATGGTGTTAAGTTTTTAAATTGTTCAGAAGCAAGTCAAATTTTCTCTAGATTAGCAGGTTTTTTGTCTCATTCAGGCAAAGATCTCCACAAGACGCCACCAGAATAGACAGTGCAGTGTTTTTCTCTGGTAAACTGAAGGCCATAATAAGAAATTCAGGTGCTTCTGAACAATTTGAAAGTCCAATCATAACATAACAGTTGCACTTTCATCCCTCTTTATAGCAGTGGGTTGAAATCCAGTTATAATACTTGATATTTATTTTACGGTCTTAGAGTTTCTTGTTTATTGCTGTAACTTATGCCCTAGGATAAAGGGCTTGGAGAAAGAGGGATGTGTGATGTTCCTTAATCCAAATTGTTTTAAATAATCTCCATTTTGGCTTTGACGCAAAGTTGAGGAATAAGCTCATTTCTTGTTTAACTTGAGAAAAGAAATCCTGCCAAAAGCTGTTTGGAACAATTCAGATTTCAAGGTCAAATTGTCACTTATCCCTCTTCCACCAAACCATCAAGTTATTCATATTTACAAGCCCAAAACTGTTATTATTTTAAAAAGCGGTTGTCAACTGCATTTAATTAACATTGTAATAAAATTGTAATATATTGTTCTTTCAATAAAAAAATTGCATTCAATGTGATGAGTTTGTGGGTGATTTTTTTAGGAATACTCAGAGATGGAATAATTTAAGAAATAAGATGCATATGACATAATAAATATGCGTACATAAATATACATGAAGGATGACATCAAAATCATCAATTACGTATGAATAATGGCATCATAACTCATTTACATACCTGAATACTCAATGGCATTAGACTCAGATTCAGATTCAGAATCAGTTCTAAACTTAACTCCGATACGATTCTGAGGCTGCCTTAGATTCAGTATCAGAATCGAGTTTGAATCTGAATCTGTGTCTAATGCCGTTGAATATTCATGAAAGTAAATGAGTTATGATGTCATTATTCATGCATTCTAACTTATTCTGACATCATGCATATTAAATTATAATTCGCATTTAATTTATTCCAGAATCCACATTTGTACAGTACAGTAATCAACACCAACTTTAGAACACTTTTTTGTAGTTTTTATTGATCTTTTTCAATTTTTACAGTTCCCTCTGATTTTTTACTTTCATATATGAAACATAATTTAACAAGAAATATTAGTGATAGGAACCGACGTTTCGGTGCATCTTGCGCCATTATCAAGGTACATAATTAATGATAAAAAGCGGTTTGTAAAGGCTAAGTTGAAGCGAATTTGCATAACATAGCGGCAAGCTAATTACTTAAATACTTTCGCACGAAGAGAATCGGACTGCACATTCAATGTTGGTTTAAGCTCTTGAATATACAACATTTCATTGACAAGGCAGTCAAATTTGTTCATGTGCAGTCCGATTCTCTTCGTGCGAAAGTATTTAAGTAATTAGCTTGCCGCTATGTTATGCAAATTCGCTTCAACTTAGCCTTTACAAACCGCTTTTTATCATTAATTATGTACCTTGATAATGGCGCAAGATGCACCGAAACGTCGGTTCCTATCACTAATATTTCTTGTTTCATGTATTTCTAAATCATTTCTTTTTTGAAACATAATTTATAGAATATATTTCTAATATAATTTATAAAAAAACCAAGAAAATTAAATATTGAATAAAGATGAAGACAAGTTCAAAAACGAATTTGCCACATTAAAAATTAGTTAAATTATAAAATTTCATAAAGATCTAATCCCATGATTAACAATAGTCCGAATTTTAAAATTTTGCAGATGTATGCCTGTTATCTAGACACAATTCAATAAATAAATAAAAAACGCGCCGAGTGCATTGTTGAGTTATATAAGCACGTGGGAATTTTTAAGAACACGAGAGAAGTGCAGAGAGGCACGAGCCGTAGGCGAGTGCCTCTCTGCACTTCTCGAGTGTTCTTAAAAATTCCCACGTGCTTATATAACTCAACAATGCACGAGGAACAAGTTTTTTTATTTCTTTTATAAAATATAAACAATCGCTACTCCTCAGACAAGTGCGAATTTTAATGAATCAACATCAAGTTTCTCCTTACGCGAGATAACGCGTAATTTAAAAGAGCGCGCTCTTGCCGATCACGACACGATCACGACAGGGCACGCGACAGCGCGCGCAATCAAGTAAAAAGTCAAACTGTTTTAGTTTTTCTTTCGTCAAGAAGTTCAAGAAGTTAACTACAAGTCAAGTTTAAGTTTTAAGGTGTTGAGAGACAAGTTCAAGTTAATTAAAAGTCTGGAAACATCAGTACAAGAGACTGTTCTTTGCGAATCACTGGAGTGACAGCGCATTCTGTCTCTGAATTTCTCAGATTTTTCACAGGCAAAAAATCTGACGTGTGCTCCGTGCATATGTACAATTATAATGCACGCACCATACGTATGCTTCGTGCATTGTGGAGTTATACAGAACTCGGTTTGACCAATCACAGTGCTTGCTTGACCCTGGCTATTTTATAATTATTTGTAAAATATTACTACTTGTTTCTCTACTCTCAGATCTCAATGAAACTTTACATTTTGCTAAATTCGGCAAATTCATTTCTGAACCCTTCATAGGCTAATTGCCAAAAAGGCATTAGACATTGGTAAAAGATGTCAAAAATTACTTTAAAATACTAAGGTAGCAACAACAAGGCATGGGAGATAAAACATGACAATCGCTTGAACAGTAGCCTGTACGTAGATTTCATGAATGTCATGTTCATATTGTTAACTGTAAAGAGATTCAACTGCTGACGTTTCAATGAGCCCTTCAGGCATCAGCCCTTTGTCAGAGCAGTGCACTCAGCACTCGAATGTCTTTACAGTGGCCAAAGTACCTTTGCTTTCCCCCTTATGCAACACCACAGTTTCTTCATAAACTACTCCTCATCTGTAAGCAGATTAAGGCTAGTTTTTAAGTTTCACATCTGTGGCTAAATTTCAGCTACTCCTCTGCTCACTTTCACCCAAGAGAGACGACATTAACTGATGTCATGATGCATCAGTGATGATTTTTGATTTACCACTCACTGTTTTAACTGCAAACAAAATTGATGGAAATTTGGTAAGACTGATTGTGACAGTTTTATTTTCATCAGCAAACCCAACCATCACCAGATTTCTAAAATTTCAATACGTGTGATTCAATGAAAGCAAAACCAAGTCTAGGCCTCAAAACATGAGCAGTGCAAATATAGGCAAGCAACAGCATAACTCAAAATCACTAGCTAGCCCATTTTTGGTGAGTGATATCCCAGATAGCATCCATGCCTAATAGATTCAGATGTCTCTCTCTAAAGTACATTTAAGTGACTAGACAAAGCAGCTGAAATTATTACTCGCATTTTAGAGATACAAATGCTATAGAAATAGGAAACAAAATTTGCTGAGCTTTTGCAGTGAAAGAAAATTTACTGGGCTACAAATCACAGTAAGTTATAAATAACATTCCAATTTAAGTACGAGGGAAGTACGTCCTAGCATGTCAAACTAGCAGTCGTTCTTTTGTAATACAATATCGTTTGTATCAATTATTGACACAAGCACAAGGATGTAACAATGAATACAAAAACCCAGCAATTCTGAACAATAACTTTAAGAACAGCCTACAGTACCGCTTGAAACTATTTGACCATTTGCCACGATTTTGCATTGGTTGAATCACAGTTTTGATCTGCAGTTTTACGTCGTCCAAAACCTGTCTAACTACAACAAAACCCCTGGTATCATCAAGTTTCTTCCGGTTGACTTATGCCGCAGTGAAGGGCAGGACGCAGTTGGATTTGAATTGGCTATTGTTTGCTTCGTTTTCAAGTTCGTCAAGTGACAATAAGCAGACTGCTGGGTTAAGGTGTGATAAATTTGATGTGCAAATATTTGGAACAAGTCTGCATTGGAAGCTCTCGCTCAGAAGAGAAATAATCAAAGCCCTCTGAGCGAACTCGTCAATTGAACTGATGAATGAAAGGATATTTAGGTTTATGTCTAAAGTTACCTAAAGCTGCTCGGATTTGTCCAGGTTTTTGCACGTGACCTGCAATTCAATCCAAAAACCTCCAATATTTTGTGCATGGAAAATATGCTGCTATTTTCAATGCAACTTAGCGAAAGACAGCGTAAACTTGAGGACGTTATGTAATTTGCAAATCACTCTCAGGGAATGAATAATTAGCACCCAAAAGCAAAGCGTTGTTGATTTCTTCTGCATATGATTGGCGAAAAAATAGTGCACAATGTCTTTTTTTATCAAATTGCAGGCCACATGCAATAATTCAGATAAATCCGAGCAAAATCGAAAAACAGGCTAAAATTCTACATAGGTTGGTTATGCTCTCAGGCCTTCAATTAAACTTCACTCACTATCCTTTAAGATATGCACTGCGACTCCCATTATGATTGAATAGAAAACAGCAAGCAGCCAGTTTCCCTGCGAAGAACTGCCATATATTTTGTTTCTTGAGTTGTGTTGTTGCCGTATGGAACTTGATATATGTCAAGTAATTTGGTTGCCTAGCATGTGACCTAAACCTTGCCGGTGTTTTCGGTGTGGCAGTTCCTTTCTATGTCCACACTATGGCTTCTGTCAATGTTTCAAAACATCAGAAGAGGCTTTCAATTTTGCTAAAGTTGCTATTTTCGCTTGATCCAACATAGATATAGAAATGCGTTAAGCGTTGCAGTACTCAGTGGTTTTCATAGCCTCCCTCCCAGATGCTCTTTTGGCTCATCATGCAATCTCACCTCCCCAACAAACCCCTGCTGAAACGATGGGTGCATTCTTTTCCATTTGTTAGAAAAGGTCAGCCGGAGTACACATGAAAATTACTAGAGAGCCAATCGGTGCTAAGTTATTGTGTATTAAAAAGCCAATCACAAGCTACGTGTAAAGCGGCTTCCTTGAGGTGATTAATTTTCTTGGGAGTTCCCAATTTTCCAAAATCATGACTTTATCTTAAAGAAAATCTTGGAAATAATAGTTTCCTCTGTGGTTCTATGCTCATCCCTACTGTGAAAATATAAGTGTTTGGAAACAGTTCTGTGAACATACTGGGCCTGGCATGCGCTTCTCAAACCCGCCAAAAGATTTCGGACCCAAGAAACTATTTTACATACAGAAAATTTATTATAATTACCTAAAATTCAATTTTGGATAATTTTGGAAGGAAAAGCGTTTTACGTATTCCAAGATTAAGACACACATTGAGTTAGTTTGTGCAAAAAAAATGGCATTCCGAAAGCTCTTTAGCTTTAGGGAGCTTTGAGAAACATATGCCTAAACAGAAATGCATTGGAAATAGATGTATTTTCCTCGAGCGGCACATTTGTCTGTACACATTACAAGCGGTTACTTAGGTTTAAAAAAAAATTAAAGGAAACCTGTGAGACATTCAAGGGGAGGTAAAGGAGGACTACATGTACAACTAAGAACGAAGCAAACTACAGCATTATTCCACATTGCAACTTGAACTCTGCAACAATGTGCCGCAGAAAAATCTCTGAAATTTACTAATTTATGAAGACATCCCTCTTTTTTTAATCCACAAAATATGCTATAGCCTCTCTCTGATAACAATTTAAATCAATAATTTATTAACTTTTTTCATACAGTCTCTGAAATGTGACACTGCTTTTTTGAAATCTCTCATGCAAAGATTATTTAAGTCCACAGGGCACTTCCAGGATTGGGAAGTGCACCTGATTGGAGTACACTAATCGCCCGTCGTTTCAGCAGACGTTCGTTGAAGAGGAACGATTGCGTAATGAGCTAAAAGAGCATCTGAATGGGAGGCTATTGTTATTGCTGTACGTATGCAAATTTTCAGCATTCACGTTTGTTCTAGCGAATCGATCTTATCGCTAACACTCGACCCCAAATAACATTTATTGCAAAATTTTAGTTTTTTGAATCCGGATTACCTTGGCAACATTTGAAGGGATTTTTACTTGTTTTTTTTTTGTCGCATCTGTGCCATTATCTGATTGCATATTATGAACTCAAATGGCACAAACGTTGCTATTTCGATCAATGTTATTCTTATCTACAGCATTACGCACTTTACATCAGGAGGCTTACCAAACAAATATCTTTCTTGAATGTGTGGCGTAAACAGCAAGAATTAGATTGAAACTATTTCGTCTGTTGCTCCACGGTTATTGCGTGTAGCGTGACAAAAACTGGACATGTTCCGAATGTAGAAAAAGAAACTTCCATCAATCTACCAAACAAATTGTTATCGGTCGTTCAGCTTCCAATTCAAAATTGTTTTGTCTGAGGGCTTCTTAAGGATGAAAGGTAAGATAATGTTTAACAATTCACTGACAACAGTAATTAGTCACTATCGTATTTTTACCGAGGCACTGACATGTCTAACTCAACACGGCTTTTGGTTGCTTTTGTCTTTGCAGTGGTCACAGTTTTCGCTCCACCGCAGTAAATTCAGGTTTTACCGTATGCAAATGATCAAATAGTTTTAAGCAGTACTGTACCCCATGTTGGTCAAGATATAGTCACTTTCACCTTACACCTTAGCTTTCCTCACTTAATCACCACAATCAAAGTAAAAACTTTCATAGCAGAGAGATTTCAATTGAAGGGCCTCCTCAAAAAGTATGCTAAGTGGCAATCTCGTAGTGAAATGTAAGTTGTTCCAATTAAGAAGTTCTAGTTTGGTATAAAGATTGATTTTCATGAAAGAATTATAGTTTCACTAATCTATTTAGCTAAGATCAGGAAAAAGCTACAGTAGTTATTCAAAGTTAAGCCTCAAGATAAGACAAATTGTCACTGAACTATGTTTCTCATCAGACAGTGAGTCTGTTAAGTCCGTGAAGCGCTCAAACTTGGCCCAATTTGGAATTCATGGCCAAATCCCACTTAGTATCATTTTTGAGCAAGCCCTTTAACTGAAAGACACGGTGCATAA
Source organism: Pavona decussata (assembly GCF_977016875.1). NCBI lineage: Eukaryota > Metazoa > Cnidaria > Anthozoa > Scleractinia > Agariciidae > Pavona > Pavona decussata. The sequence goes on from NW_028145462.1 coordinate 1,631,666, forward strand.
AGAGCTTATGTCTACATGTACTAGTGAAATAAAATTGACTAAAACCCGAGTAAATGGCAGTTTACATGTACTTAACTTTTCTTGTACTGGTAATGTTGCAGTCATTTTTCCTAAATCTCATTCACTGGTTATGGTCTCCCAATTCCCAGCTTCAATGGTCCATTCTGTTTTGGTAGCATCTGACAGATACTGCAAAAGATTATAATTAAACCCTTTAGGCCCAAATGGTGATGAGTATCTATTTTTCCCTTTCAATGTGACTAACTGATCAAACATGTAAGTGATAGGAATAAAGCAATTGAACCAAGAGACTATGAGGTAAGAGAGCGAATCCCCCACACGTGCCCCTCTTCCTATGAAAATTTTTTCAATCTATTTTTTTTTGCGTTGCTATTTTAATGTCGACATCTCATTGGTCAGTTAGAGTGACGTCATTTAATTTTAAACTCAATGGCGGATTATAATTTCCCAAAATAGCATGGCGTAAACTAAAAAAAGAGTGAAAATAATTATCATGGGGCACAGGGATTCGCTCTCTTACCTCATAGTCTCTTGATTGAACACAAAAGATGAAATAATGCTGAAACGATTTTTAAACAAATTCTCCCAACTAGTACCCTAAGGGATTATGGAGAGCAACAAGGAGAATATGCATGTTATACTGGTGCTTAAAGGTTTAAGAAATAACTGAAATCTAGAAACCCGTTTTTGGGCCAAGGGCTCAACAATGTTGTCTGTGCATGTACTAGTTACTGTATGTGCAGTTTTAACTCTGTTTTTTGTTTCTGTTTCTTCTTTTTTACAGTGAAACCATAGCAATACAGTCAACCCTCGCCTTGTGGACACCTCACTATTACGGACAGCAGCTAAATCCTGTGCAAAAATCAATTACAGATGTTTGACTGAAATAAATTCCTGCTATTACGGACTCTTGCTATTAAGGACACTAACTCAGGGTCCCAAGGGTGTCCACAATAAGGGAGTTGACTGCAAATGTATTCCAAATAAAACTTTAAAAACCATGTTATTTACAATACAATGCGAAGATACTCGGCTATAAGACGCACCCCCTGTTTCGAGCATATTTAGATTGAACAAGCATATTTTCTTTTAAAAAATGCTGCGCCTTATAGCCGAATAAATACGGTAATTTAATCTATAAATGTTGCATCTGAAAGTCCTTGTATTTTCACTGACTGATTAATGTCTTCATAAAGTTTTTTTCATTGGTAAATGAAAGGAGACTGTCTGAAAACTGTTGAGTGGTTGTGAGTTAAGACGATTGGGGATGGGGGTTCGATACCACTAACTGGCGGTTTTACCTCTTTTCTTCTTAAACTTAAGCTTACATGTAGATTTTCTTTTTCTTTTTTTAACAAGAATTTTTTTTTAGTTTAATTTTTAAATCAGTGTATACAGTACCGCTCGAAACTATGGGACCATTTGCACGCGGTAAAACCTCGTCTTTGCCGAACGTGATTGCCGCGAATTCACCGCGGTGGGACGAAAACCGCAACCGCGGCAAAGACGAAAGCAACCGAAAGCCGCGGGGAATTAGACGCGGCAATGCTTCGGTAAAAATACAATAATGACTAATTACTATTGTCAGGGTATTGTCAAACATTATCTCACCTTTCATCCTAAAGAAGCCCTCAAACAAAAGAATTTGTAAAGACTCACCGAGTCGGAAACCGAACGACCGATAACAATTCGTTTGGCAGTCACTGACGAAAGTTTCTTTTCTGCATTTGGGACATGTTTAGTTTTTGTCACGCTACAGGCAATAATCACAGAGCAAAAGACATAGTTTCAGTTTAATTCTTGCTGTTTACGCCACACAGTCAAGAAAGATATTCTATTCGTTTGAGAAACCTCCTGATAACCCTTCCTACTGATGTAAAGTGCGCAACAAAGTTCAATCGAAATAGCGACGCTGAATTCAAAATATGCAATCGGATTTTAGTACGGACGCGGAGAAAAGCAAAGTGAAAATCCCTCCAAATGTATTGCCAATGTAATCCGGATTCGAAAAACTAAAAACTTCGTAATAGATTTGATTCGGTATCGAGTGTGAGCGATAAGATCGATTCACTTGGAGCAAACACAAACGCGGAAAATTACCGCAACGCTTAACGTATTTCTATTAATATTTACTTTGGATAAAACGAAAACAGCAACTTTAGCAAAAGTGAAAAGCCCCTTCCGATGTTTTAAAACGTTGAGAGAAGCCGTCGTTTGGACGTAGAAAGGACAGTGCCATGATGAAAACACCGGGAAGATTTCAGTCACGTGCTAGGCAACCAAATTCCTTCACGTGTATCAAGTTTCATTCCGCAACAACACAACGCGGAAAAAAGATTAGTAAGTTAATTTACGGCGATTCTTGGTAGGAAACCTGGACTCTTGCAGTTTGTTTTTCAGCCACAACGGGAGTAGTAGTGCCTTTTCACTTATGCCCAACTAGTTCCATTGTAATTCCTTCAAAAAGAACTGAAAGCGCTCTCTTCTTTCGTCGACTAGCATTCGAGCTTTCACTGACCTTTGCAGTTTGCGTTGCTTCGCGTATCGAAAGGAATTGTGCGAGTGAAGTTTAATGAATTGTTTTGCACGTTAAGCAAATAATTTTTGGCATAATCCGAAATATATTATTACATTTACCAGTTCAATTCACGAGTTCGCTCACAGAGCGCTTTGATTATTTCCCTTGAGAGCGAGTGCGCTTCCGTGAAATTTATCACACCTAAAACCCGACAATTCGCTTATTGTCCTCGAAGAACATGAAAACAAAGCGAACAATAGCCTATTCAAACCCAACCGCGTGCTGCCTTTCACCGCGGCTTAAGTCAACCGAAAAAAACCTAGGTGAAACCGAGGTTTTTATTGCGGTTAGACGAGGTTTTGCCTAGGTGAAACCGCAGATCAAAACCGCGAATCGACCGAGGCAAATTCGCGGCAAATGATCCCATAGTTTCGAGCGGTACTGTAATTTCCATCGTCGATTATTCTTGCACAGAGTGTGCTTCTGGGCAATAAATAGCAGTAAATTATAACTACAATGTATAAAGTGTACTGTACGGGGTTTTGACACAAATGGAGCCAGTAATGCTGTTTGTAAGCTAACTTAAGTAGCAGTGTAAGAGTGCAGATGCTAATCTTTTTTTTTGGAATCAAGACAATCCAGGGACAGAAAGACATATTATATGTTTTATAAAGACTTCTACTAATGTGTCTGTTTTTAAAACTAAGACTGTAAAGAAATACATCCAGGGAACTAGAAGGACAGTAGTTCTCACGCCACTCAATAAAAATAATTTCATTCCAATTCTATCGCATTACATGCGTGCTACGCGGCTCACAGTTTGCAGTATAGAAATACGTCTGATTGTAGCCAGAAAGAGCATGTGAAACGATTACCACAACACGTTAGATTTACGCTCCTACAACTGAGGATCATCCTTTCTTAGCTATGGGTCTTAAAAGGAAAATAATGTCTCTGGGCTATCAATAGGCTTAACTTTTGGGAAATTTTGCCAACATTAGGAAGAGATGTTAACACATTGTGTTCATTATTTTAATACCTAACATTTCAGTGATGAATAGAGACATAATTGGTAAGTAAGACAACAGTACCCATTTAAGGACGGTGCCTACTATTGTTACTGCGCATACGTTCTGCGCATCTCAAGATACTCGGGTTTCCTATGGGTGGTGCCTACTAATACAGGAAAATTTTTGCGCGGTTTAAAACTATTCAGAGAAAACAGAACGTAGCATGTGCTTTTGGTATCCCAAAAGAAAATTGGGGGCAACCATGCATTTTTCAGAGATAATTAAGCTTCAATTTAGAAAAATATCCCATACATTGCTTTATATTTTGGCACTTTTTAGAAATATTGTTGTGTAATTATCTCTAAAAAATGCGTGGTTACCCCCAATTTTCTTTTTGGATTCCAATAGGCCTTGCTAGGATCTGCTTTTCCCGCATAGTCATAAACCGCACAAAAATACTTCTTTATTATTAGGCACCGTCCTTAATACACTTAAGTAAAGAGGGTGTCTAAACCACAACACCACTGCATGACTGTAGAGCTTACCTGTGCAGTCACCCTGGTAGGACTCTAAACCAGCTTTGTATTTGTTTGTTTTCCTTAACCAGTCAACCCAGTTTTGAAAGCTTACAAGTGAGAGAGGCCTGCATGATGAAGGCTTGATAGGAAAAACAACAAAGACTAAATGTGAGCCACAATCAGCTGCAAGTGATAGCTAACAGTGATACTATGTGAATTGTACATTGAATGTGGTGGTTGTAGTGTAGACGTAGAAACGGGGGAATTAACTGACACGTAGATGAGATTGTAGAAGCACAACTTTGTTTTTTATAAAAACAGTAAACAGGAAAGACTTGACAATACTCATACTCAATAGAAATTCACAAAGAAGAGTTCTTGGTTTACTCTCTTTGTCAGTGACCTTGTTTATGTGTCCCATGATCTACTACAGTCCACCCCTTCTTAAAAGGAGTAAACTTAACGACAAAAGCTAACATGATGAATAAATTTGAAAACAAGCTAACAAGAAAATCTTAACAGTCTAAAATTCTTGAGTCCACTACAGTAGAGGGGGGGTTACTAAAAGCAGGCCCATAGCCCACAACCTACATGTACTTCTGAACTTGCAGCCCATCAGCCCAAGGCCCGGCAGCCCACAGCCAAGTCCACTTCTTGGCCCTCAATTTAAGTTTAGGGTTAGAACTGGGTCGCAGGCCACAGGCCGCCAAACGATGGGTGATGGTGTGGGTCGGGGGCTGCTGTACTTTGGGCTGAGAAGTGCCCAGGCTTGGACCAGGGGCCTGCTTTTAGCAAACCCCAGTTGCAGGGAACCGGCTGCTAATTATAGCACATTGTAGTTAAGAAGCCTCTGTAGGTCACTGCAAGTTACAGTGATCATTTGGTAAGTACTTGAAGGAACTGAATGATTAAAAGCAAAAGTTTCTACTTCCACCACATGTACTTGGGTCCATTTTGTGACAGTTCCAATAACAATTACTTTTCAGCCCTAAAACTATAATATTTTTACCAATATATATGCACAACATTACTCAACAGAGATCCAGTTTTGACTGATATTGCAAGCTTTATGTAATTGAAGGGCTGGGAACATAACTGACCCAAATGACTTCTCAGATCGCTTTTTGTTGTTTTCGCTCAGATTCACCAGAAGTTTTGCATATGGCCTTGACTTCCTTCAGGAAATGTTGCCACAATGTATTATTTGCTGCGTTGCACTTCGTTTTGTGATAAAAACAGAAATTTCGCCCATAATTACAGGTTTCGCAACTCGTTTAGGGACTTAGAATTTTTTTATAATTCTCTTATACATGTACATGTAAATATGCAATCATGCGTAAGCAGTACCTTAATTTATTCCTCTGTGAAACTGTGTCACGGTATCCCTTATGTCCTCGTCTCTGACAATGGACCCCTAGTTCACCAGTAGGGAGTTCACAGACTTCACAACACAGTGGGAGTTCCAGCATGTCACGTAATCTCCATACCATCCGCTGTTAAAGTAGTCAAAGGTCTTTTCAAGAAAACTGTCAGAGATAACAAAGATCAGTGGCTAAGCTTGCTAGACTACAGAGACACACCTACCACTGCAATTAATACAAACAAGCCCTGCCCAATAACTTATGTCAAGAAGAACCAAGATACTAGTCCCATAGCAAACAACCTGTTGTACCCTGACATTCCTGAAGGAGTGCCACATAAAATGCAGCAGAAACACCAGAAAGCAAAAAGCTATAATGACCGAAATTAAGATTCAGCGCAATGACATGACATAAATATGGTATATCGGGTTTGATTAAGTCAGAATAAAGCGCATAAAATTATTCTACCTTCAGTGTACATGTATGGTTGGCCAAATGTTGCAAAATTCAACAACTTGCATATTTATATTCAACAACTTTTATTTATGTTCAACAAGATATATTCGTATTCAACGTTTTATATTTATATTCAACAATGCGCATTTTCCTTCAACTTCAACTTAAATTATTTTCGTTCAACAACAATATTTGTTCAACTTCAACTAAAATTATTTTCATTCAACAACAATATTTGTTCAACTTCAACTGTCATATTTATTTAACACTCAACAAAAATAACTGTTCAACTTCAATACAGACTTCTAGTTTCTACTTCCCTCTATATTTGTCATACAAGTAAGTTGTTGAAAGATCCGGACATTCAAAATATCTTTATTTAACAAAAATTCCCCACCCCGTCCCCGCTTAAATACGCTAACTTGACTACCCAGTCGCCCGATCACTTTATGCCTTGAATAAAGATGGCGTCGACGTCGGAACTTGATGCTAAGGAAGAACTGACACAGATGGTCAGAGAATGCGTTCGAAACGAAATTGCTCTTCAACGATCGGGAAATAGTACCTCGTTACTGATGAGAACTCGCGACCTTATAGCGAGTTCAGCTCGATCTGCGAGCCGAGAGATGACAAATTCCATCGCGCCGGACTTTCCCGCCACTGGCACTCCGGGTCAGCCGGGTCCTTCTTCTTCGTCTTCTTTTCAGACTGGGCAGTCGCAGTATTTTCAAACAGGAAAAAAGAGGCCTGCAGCTACAACGAATCATCCATGGTGCCTAAAGGGTAAACAAAAGAAACAAACAAAGCAGGAGTTCCACCCCAAAGCCGTTCATCTCCTTGACAAGCCTGAAGATCTGGATGAAAATGGCTTTGTTCCCGACTACACAGTTACTGACGATATGGTCCTACTGAAAGGGTATTTTGAGCTGGGGACAGGCCAGTCGGAAAGTGAAATCAGAGAGAGTATAACCGAGGTACTGAAGCAGCGTTTCCCATTTGTAAGACCAGAACATTTTGACTTTGTTAAGCGTGAGCGTAACAAAGTAACTACCCCAGTCGTTAACAAATCTCTTGAATGGAATTACAAACACGTAAAAGAATTATGTGGTCAGGGAAAGCTTTACATTCGTTTGAATGTCTTGAGAGAAGTCATCGACGCATGTGAAGAACCATCACCCACAGGAACTAAAGATGACGACGATGATGACTTGATGAGGTCACCTTTTTCACTGACCATGCCCAAGAAATTTGAAAGTTCGACAGGAAATGGATCCATTGCAGAATATGGACAGTCGGAAACAAGCCTCACTAGCATGGGTGTAAGTGCATCTGGATATGGGGCATCTACCTCTGCTGATTTAGTGGTGGCCTCCATTGCTGGTCAAAGCAGTCAGAGTGATAAGGAAACACTGCGAGAGCTGCTGCCATCTGCAAGTGATGAACAACTTGACAATGCACTCCAAGAATTTGGTGGTCTTGATTCAGCAGCAGATGCTCTTCTTGAGGGGGATTCCCTTCAGGGAGACTCTAATACAGCAGTGTGTGAGTCAATAGTCCAGATCATCGAAATCCTGGGGAAAAAGTTGACAGGAAAAAGAAAGAAACTAGAAGTTGATGAAGGTGATCTTGTTCAAGATGCAGTGGTCTACTACAAGTCAATTCAGTTTGATGCTTCCTGCCCTTTGAGAATTACCTATCAAGGCCAACCTGCCATAGACAGTGGGGGAGTAATGAGGCAGTTTTATTCTGACTTATTTGAAGGTTTAGTAGAGGGCAAGTTAATGGTGCTGTTTGAAGGTGAAAATGCCCACAAGGTGCCAAGTTACCAACCACAGGCTGTTATGAGTGGAATGTTTGAAATGGTTGGAAAAATGATTGCCCATTCTCTTGTGCAAGGAGGCCCAGGTTTTCCATGTCTGGCTCCGCCATGTTTCTATTACCTTGTGACTGGGGATGTTATGTGTGCATTTGCATACTGCGATGTTTGGGATATTCCAGATCCATTTTCTAGGAACATAGTCATGCAGGTAAATGCCCAGTACATTATGAGTTTATTTTTAGGTTAACTTTTAACAGTAAATCCAGTAAGTGTACACTGCATCTCACAAACACCACATTACAACCATCCATTGTCTAATAGTTTGTGGTAAAGTTAATATTGGATAAGACTCCTTAATTAGCCATGTTCTAAACGAGCAGAGGGCTGGGTACAAATTTTTAAAATCGAATGAATTGAAAAATGGACATCGTCATCTGAAAGAGCATCCAAATTATTACCGGTAGTAAATTCACTGTATTTGATTATTATTGGTTTAATTTCAAAGGCATGGTTCACTTTTAAAATACACCAAAATAAGAGAGTGTAGCATGGATTGGAGGGGCAGCTGTCCCTCCAATACATACTATTAAGCTCTCTTATTTTAGCGATTATCAAAAGTGTACCATGCCTTATAAAAGGGCCTATCTTTTGCCCACACCTACAATTCATAGATAATAAGACTTCTCCAGCCAGTACATATAGGTTTCTAGTCATATCTGCAACATTTATTTCTATTTTTGCTTATTCATACAAAGCTGATGGATGCCAGTGATGATGATGAACTGGCAGAGCTAGCCAAGAGTGATGAAGTAATCAATCTGTTGGCTCATTGTGGAGAGACAAGTGTTCTGCAGGTACCATTTGCTTTGACTATATTTTTATTTTTATTGTTCTGCCCTGCATGCTACCGCTGACATTGTGTACCCCCCGTGCTGACAGCCAGGCCCAGCCTTCTAATGAGACCCCTGCAATTACTGTTTTTTTTTTTTTTTTTGCTCACTTAAACGTTGAACTTGCCTACAAATGTTGATTTATTGTGACAGGCATGCAACTTTCATTCTCTAGTTTATTCAGTTTTTATTTCATTCAATATATCCTGTACTGTGTATTGTTCTAGTTTCTACCCTTCCTTCCCACCCTTTGGTGGGTGGAGAAGTTAGAAGTTGATATCTATTATTTCCCACATTCCAAATTATACTTACTATCAATTGTATTAAGTTGATTTGTTCAAAGCCAGTAAAGTATCTGCTTATATATCATTGTTTGCTCAAATTGTTTGAGTTTGTACAATATTCTATTTCAGATGTCTACAAAAGGGAAAATAATTCAGTCAATAGTGATGTATGAGGTCATTTCAAAGCGAAAAATGGCATTGGATCAGTTGAGAAAAGGATTGGCAACCCTTGGTGTCCTTGATGAGATGTCAAAGCACCCACATCTTTTTGAAAATGTGTTCACCTTTAAACCTGTTGAGCTGACACCCACCACAGTTAAAGATTGTCTCAAATATCCAGATGAATTAAGCAAGCAAGCACAGGACACCAAGATGATGATGACCAGATTTGTTGACCAGTCGTCAAGTGCCAGGTTGATGCAATTTATGCAGTACTGTACTGGAAGCAAGACAATGCCTTCAGTTCAGAATTTTGTAATAAATGTAAATTTTCATAGTGAAAGTTACATCTCCTCATCAACATGTACCTTTACATTGTTATTACCTGATCATTTTCCCTCTTATGGTCTGTTTGAACTTTCACTGGATTCAGCCTTTTCTTCATCTGGAAAGTCTTTTACCTCAGTGTAAACAACAACACTGCCCTAAATTTATACATTTAGAGGCTCTTATGTAAGAAAGACTTATGGATAGGTTGCTGTTTGTGTACTGTTAGGTTTACCGAAAAGAGGTCATTACTGAGTTGTTGTTGGTAACCTTCTATGGAATTTGAAAGATGTAGTAATTGGATTTGCCACTTTAAAGTCAAAGATGACTTGCAACAGTTTTCATGCCTTTGTTTTGATGGATTGAAAGTACTGACCCATATCAGATCCCATGATCTGGGTACAATAGTGTTGATGTTCAATTCACTGATCAATTTAGTTGTGTTATGCCAGCATTAAAACATTGAAAAAGCCTTGCCATTTCTAGTATAAACTCATTGGTATGTATTGTCTTTAGCTGCTGATTCTTGGAAATGATATGTTTTGCCAAACAAAATTCCTTACATTATTTTGTTATTGAACATTACATGTAAAATGGTATTATTGTAATAAATATTAATCATTAGTGACCTGTTCTTTAACAATTAATTGTGATAGGTGGACTATCACAAGCAATAGTTTCCCGTCTATGCAAAATATTAACAATAGCACTAGTTTTAGGATCACTGACAATGCACGATGTTCCATTCCACAATGTATCAAACCACAACTACAAAGTGCAAATTAGCATTTAGCAACCTAAAACAATATAGACCTCAACATGAGGAATAAATTACAGAGTTTGTGAGTTTTTCCCCATGGCCCAGAGCCTCGCAGTGACATCTCTTGTTTTAGGCTGAACTTTAAAATATCGAAATTGGGCTGTTGTGGAAGATGCCACATAACACTGTCCTCCCAAGCATCAATTTACATACTTGTGTTTCTGATTTTAGGGAAAAAATACAGTGTTTAGTTCTCTATAAGTAAGTATTTCATTGAGGAGCGTGGTTGGAAAGCAAGTCAGTTTTCCAGGAACTCAAGGGCCCTCTGGAAAATATCTATGGCAAAAGCACTTGAATTCTCAAGTGGATCAATTTCATTTGTTAGCCTAGAGATAATGTCATCTGGTAGATTCAAATCCACTTCATTGACTTCAACAGTAGACAGACCATCATCTGGTGGAGGTGGTGCGTTAGGGTCAAAACCAAACCACTCATAGTCATCGCCACTGACATTAACATCACTTCTCACATCAGCCACTGCAACAAGTCTTCCGTTCACCCTGTCTATCATTCCATTAGACCAGATTTGTTCCGGACTCCAATTTCTTTCAGTTCTTATGGGGTGCTTGTTCCAGGCCTCAACAAAACTAGCAATTGCAGCATTAATTCTAGGCAAGTAAACATAATGCAGAACAAACAAATGAAGGGGATTGGCGATGTCAAGCAAACCAGATTCCTCCAAGGATTTGAAGGTGTAGTAAAACACATTACCGAAACATCGAAACACATCACGCCATAACCGCTCTATTCTCTGATTACGTGTAGAGCTTCCAACAAGTGCAGATCCACGATCTTGGCCTCGAAATGCAATCATGCGTTCCCATACCAAAACGTTTTCACCTCCATGGTCAGTCCGTACTCTAGATGGCCGCGAGTACCTTTCGACACCCTGCAGAAAAAGGCCTTCAACAGTCTCCTTTCTGTTGTTTGTAGAACACTTCAAAAAACAAATTAAGAGAGTAGCCATCTATACAACCGTGTATAACGAAACCCCATGTAATCAAACTGTGATGGCCGTCTATATGCCATAAACTGTTAGGACCAGGCACTGAATAAGCTCTCCTAGAAATTACTGTTGCCCATCTCAAACGGCAGTTGATCGGATCAACTCGTGAAATGCTGGCCCGAATACGATCCCTTTGAACATTGATCCCCATACTTCTCAAGTGGCCACGAACCATTGAGTAACCCACAAGGCCTCCTTGCACGCTCATGAAAGCACGCACAATATCATCAAGATTCGTATTTGTGATATTTGTAAAGCCAGTTTCCTCAGTAATACCAAGTTCTCGTACCCGTCGCCACAGGGTCCATCGCGAAACTAGAAGAAGTCCGGCGATGTCTTTCCACTTGAATCCTAAAGCCCTAAAGTGTAACAAAGTCTCTTCATCGATCTCGTACTTTGGTCTTCCCGGTCCTCTGTTTACGGTACGCTCCGGCGGACTTAGCAGATAAACTGCTAAGTGGGTACAATTTGGAGTGTTGGTTAGCTCCATTTCTGTCAATTTTCGACACCAAAGATGATACAGTACTCTCAAATTATTAGCAACCTCGGTCAACTCTGCTTTGTGCTCGTTAACAACCGGTAATACGTTTTCCACAAATTTTGCTGCTGCGTCTAAACGATTGATAGCCCACTCAATAAATGATCGGGAAGTGCTATTTTCTCCCTCTTCACAAATGTTTAACACACTTAAAACATCCTCAAAGCAATCCATGAAAGATTTCTCGTCTACTGTTCTAGTAGCCATTTTGATTTTTGGCGGGAATCAATCAGGTTTTGTGCCGGGAAGGGAATGGGTTCCATGTTTGGGATTGGTGGGTGGGGAGGGACGGGGTATTTTGTTGAATGAAGAGATTTACAATGTCCGGGAACTTAACTCACAAAACAGTCATGATTTTTGTTGAATGAAAAAAGTCTGTATTGAAGTTGAACAGTTATTTTTGTTGAGTGTTAAATAAATATGACAGTTGATGTTGAACAAATATTGTTGTTGAATGAAAATAATTTTAGTTGAAGTTGAACAAATATTGTTGTTGAACGAAAATAATTTAAGTTGAAGTTGAAGGAAAATGCGCATTGTTGAATATAAATATAAAACGTTGAATACGAATATATCTTGTTGAACATAAATAAAAGTTGTTGAATATAAATATGCAAGTTGTTGAATTTTGCAACATTTGGCCAACCATATACATGCACATGTGTTTTTGTGCACAACTTACTGAACATATAACATTATCAACTCTACTTACATTAAGAATGCAAGCTCCTGATGAACGAAGATCTTCAAATCTACCAAAAAATTAAGAAGGACGAGTTATAAATTAGGACAGAAAAAAAAAAAAAACAGGCCCATTTCAAACATCATGCTGCTGCCTTGCCAAACTAAATTGATCACATTTAGTAGTAGCGTGACATTTGAAACCAGGGCTAAAGCCGTGTAGGCCAGGCTGCATTTAATGTAGGTTAGACAAGCATCTTTGGTGTGGGTTTCCAAATTAGTCGGGATACAGGCACATGAAAGTTAGTCTTTGGCAGAGTGGCGTGTTAGATTACCTCATAGGCATTGGCATGAAGAAAAATTACCTTGTCTTTTGAAAACTTGTACCATAGGCCTTACCACGGTTTTCGACGCCATTTTGACGAGTAGGCAAACACATCTGAAACAACAGTGTTTGTATGGAAACCTGATGTCAAATAATTTTCATTTAAAATTCATGAATTGGAAACTTTTAGCACTAGTAAAAGGATTTTAAGCAAAAAATTGGAGGGATGTCTGTATAGCGAACCAGCCATGAACTGCTACTAAAAATAGTTTGTGGGAAGAAAATACAGACAAATGTATGGAAAGTTCAAAACACGACTGGACGCTTTCTGGCACAGCTACCCAGCCATGAACTGCTACTAAAAATAGTTTGTGGGAAAAAAATACAATCAAATGTATGGAAAGTTCAAAACACGACTGGACGCTTTCTGGCACAGCCACTTCCTCCCAATTTTTTTTCTTAAAATCCTTTTACTAGTGCTAAAAGTTTCCAATTATTGAGTTTTTCAGAAGCGATGTTTTATGAAAGTTATTGGACATCGGATTTCCATACAAACACTGTTATTTCAGACGTGTTTGCCTACTCGTCAAAATGGCGTCGAAAACCGTGATAAGGCCTATTCAAGTGAACCGTTTTTTATTCAAAAATATCCAGGATTTCTCTCCCGCTGTAGGATTAAGAGTCTACAGGGAAAGGGGGGGGGGGGGGGGGAAGGGCTGGACATTTCACTGGTGTAGCTGCTTTGGTGGCTGCTTGGCTTGGCATATCTTTGGCATGGAGTACATACAAAATGCACCTTGGCATGAAACAACGATTCAAACGCTGTGCTACTGTCATGCCAAACTCAATTCACAAATTATGAATACCATGTAACCAAATTACAAAACATTACTTTTGGTTACATGTATCTTGGATTTATTTACTTAATAAGGCTTACTTAATTAACTTCCCTTGGAATGAAGATAAGACCAGAAATGAACAAATGAACCAACCTCTTTAACTCGTCCGGTGAAAGAACATCCGTTTCATGGATATTTTCGCAAAACCACTCTAAGGAGTGCGCGATTACCAGTCGAATAACCATTCGAAATTGTCGCCCTCAAACTCGTTCACTTTGGGATAAAGCCCTCAAAATCTTCTTCCCCTGACTCATTCTATCCGTAACTATCTCTTAAAGAGAACCCATTACAAATGTGTCAATTTCGTTCAACTTTGTTGGGTTGCTGTGCCCGTCATGTCCGCCATTTTGGGTTTCCCGCGGTCTTCCCGGCCTGATCTATTGCGCATGACAGCTGGTGGTTACCAAGCCTCGACCCAAGCCTCCCGTCCGGTCCGGGGGAAATTTTCACGAAAGGGTACTTTAGCAATGGCTCCGCCCCGATTATCCTTTTTTAGCATACCTCAGTGACCGACTATCGCGTAACGCGCAATCTGATTGGCTACACAGGTGCCGTCTATCGATCGATAGACGGCAGTTTGTCAGAGCGCGCGCGATTTAGCATGCATCATCGACAAATATATCAAAATTTATGAAATAAAAAGTTTTTTTTTGCTTGATAGATCGATCACTGAGGTATGCTAAAACAATTAGACGGCTCGCTCTCGGTTTCTATCGCCTTTGATAGTTGGCTCGGGGCTTCGCCCCTCGCCAACTATCAGCCGATAGAAACCTCCAGCTCGCCGTCTAATTGTTAAATATACCATTTTTATCCTATATTGATCTTATCAATTCAAGTCCCAGTCGGCGTGCGGTTTTGCGTTGGTATGTATGTTGTGTGTCTCAGTCTGCTATGTGGCACCGTGTGTAGTTTACGGAGAATACTGGCGACCAATGGGTGCTTTCCATTCACCAAAAATTTTCGGAAATTTCGGTCTCGAATGGAACGGGCTTATACTCAGTCATCACGTGGTCAGTTTTTGCCTCAGGCTTCTTGACGCCGTTTATCGTAGGTGTTCAGACAGTCCGACTGGAAACTTTTGAATGGAACACGAGGATTTTCGAAAATACCGAAATTTCCACTTTTCGGGAACACTGAAAAGGGTTGTCCTAAATTTTCGAAAATCTTCTCCGGAAAAGATCCTGTTCCATTCGATTCCCACCCGAAATTTTCGAAAATTTCGTCGAATGGAAAGCGCCCATGAAAAGCGTGCTTCTAACGGATGATTGATTAAGCTAAAGGTTGACGAAGGTCAAAGTTACCGTCTTGAAAGTAGCAAATAATTCTACTGAATTCCAGGTAAAACACTTGGAGTCTAAGCCCACTATCCGATACCATGAACTTGATGTCGAAATATTTTTTAAAGTATGGCTTCATAGTTTGTGTTTTGGTGAGATAAAAGCCGTGTCTTTAATGGTCATCAAAAGTAAGTTACAAATAATAACAATAAAAACAGATCAAAATATATTAAAATGTATAAAACTCCGAAGCCCATCTACCTCATCTATTATTTTTACAAGTTCTCAAAGACAAACTGAAATACGAGTCTATTAACAAACGATAGTTTCTGCAGCAGAAAACGAATGGTAGTCGGACCAAAAGAGTTAGAGCCCCGACGCTTTTTCAGAGCAACAGTGAACCAACATAGCTAAAAAGCACACAATTTTAAGCCGGTCACACCTATATACCCTATGGTATAAGCAGTACAGCTTCCTTTCTCCTCCAAGGTTTCGTTGTAGTTTGCTTGCTTTCACGAAGGGTTCGCTAGACCCATAAATCCACACGTCTGTGGATCATGACGTTAAACATTTTTTCGTCATTATTATTTTTATTATTATTATTATTATTATTATTATTATTATTATTGTTTAGTTTGTACACGCAAGGCAGATTACATAGCGATAAATTACCACAGTCATTACAGGTAGCTCTATTTGACTGTACTGGCTTATAAGGAATAGTGTTCAAGGTCCCAATGGGTCATGGGAAGTCCAAACCCTTTTTGTACAATGACCTTACCTTGTTCTCTTCACACTTCCCAAACTTCCACGCGCGGTTGGTTGAACCTATAACTAATTAAGATACTAATTAAGAGGGATTAGGAAGGGGTCTTTGCAGATGCCAGTCAACCAAATCAGCGACCTTTGGCTACCTTAAACAGTAAGTCGCCGGTACCTATTTATCACTAAGAGATTCGAAGGTACAAAACAGGAAAGAGAGGGAGAAGGAAGACAGACAGACAGACAGACGGGCAGGTAGACAGGCAGACAGACAGACAGGCAGGCACGCAGGCAGACAGGCAGGCACGCAGGCAGGCAGACAGGCAGACAGACAGGCAGGCAGGCAGACAGACAGACAGACAGACGGGCAGGCACGAAGACAGACAGACAGGCAGGCACGCAGGCACGCAGGCAGGCAGACAGACAGACGGGCAGGTAGACAGACAGGCCGACAGACAGGCACGTAAACAGACAGACAGACAGAAGAGAAGGGAGGAAAAACCGTGCGCGTTCTACTTCCTTTGTTCGTCTTCTGGAAGTGCATGGTCTAACAAGCCAAATGAAATAACGCAACAACGAAGGGTAAAATGAACGACACAATAGACTATATTTATTTCTTTACTTCTTGTAACCATATACATTCTTTCTTGAGCAGGTAAATAACTTCTCAAACTAATTTTCTTTGAAGTGTCTGAAAACATTTTCAACTTGATACGTTAGCAAAAAGAAGACTAACTCAAATACTTTAAAACTTATAAATTAAATTACAAAACACTCCTATAATTTGAGTCTACAGTACTTTATAATTCTGCGCGCGTTTCAAAGCGATAAAATAGATTATAAATACATTTTTTTAAATTGATATTATCAAAATATCTAAAAGTTAGTTGTTCTTAAATGATGGCCATGTAACAATAACGAACCTCACGCCTTGCCTCGTCATCATGTGTTGTTACTCAGTCCCACGTGGTGCGCGTAGTGTCGTGGTAATGTTACAGGAATTCCCCTCAAGACCTGAGCCCCTGTTTTCCCGCTCTTTCTACGAAACTCGTTGGCACTTGGGAACAAAGTAGCTTACTGACCGGCGTCTGTCATCAGACGTTCCCCCACCCCCCCCTCCCCCCACCCCAATCACCCGCTGTAACGTTTCGCGTTATGCCCAGACGTATAGTTCAGTAGTTTTGTATGTAACAAGTCAGCTCACCCAACCAGAACATTAAAGCATTATGGCGTCGCCACATCGTTTATGGCCCTTAAAAGGCAACTTTTGGGTGAGTTGACGTTTCACCGAAACAAATCACGGGATGCCCCTGGGACTTCTCAAATAATTAATTATTTGTTAGCTCGAAAAGCTTGGTGCAGAGATCGTTTTGACAAACATTTTCGGTCTTGGATGCGCAAACGGGAAATTTTGTTGCGGGCAGAAAACGATTTTTGAAAAGAATCGGAAACATTTGCTTTTTTGTTTCTTTTATTCTGGAAGAAAAAAATGTTTCCGTAACAAAACAGTTAGGAAACCGATATTTCGCGAAAATTACTTTGTTAAAGTATCCCCCCTTTTTAAAGGTCCTTTAGTCAAGCCTCGTGAGGTATGACTTCTCGTTTACATGCTTTGACGTGCAACTGAAATCGACGGGGACCTTTGTATTCCTTTCATAGCGAGACACGACGTGAGTCCTAATAAGAACTTAAAGAAAATTGATAAAAACGACATGACTCTTGTTTGTCGAAAAAAAATCTAAATTTCACCTTAACATGAGGTTGATTATATTAAGCCACGGACTGCTAAAAAATGGCCCCATATATAAGACGTGTAACGGACTACTTAACGGTTTACTTGAGGACTTTGTCGCCGTCGTTAAGTTCTACTAAACATTCGCTGGTCCTTGGCTCGCATCACCGGGTTCCAATGTCCTCATCGGTGTCACCTCTTCCTCTGAGTATTCCTTCTTTACACGCTTCCGCTTAAAGAAACCAAAGTGTTGAGCGAAATATAAGAGCGTTCATTTAATTCCTTAGTGCTAAATTTTACTTGTAGCCTGTTCTTAACGCGAAAACATGTTTACAAGCCTGAAACTGCTGGCCTCTAACCCAGTTTCTGCAGGACAACCGACATTTTTCATTTTTTAATTCTATTTACAGAACGCCTTCCTTTGTGGCTAATCAGCAACGACAAGGACAACTTCAAAACTGACATAAGGTTAATAAGCAAAACCGACCGAATGGCTGTGCATGGGCGTTAAAATTGTAATATATTTTTCTGACGTCTTCTGCAAAACAACAATGTGAAATTGCCACATTGAAAGTTTTAAGGAGAACAAGGGCACACGACGTTGAATTCTTGTCTCTTTTTCCCAACTTCAGCACTGTTTCTACCAATTGCGTCTGCCACATTGCACACGTTTACGGAAAAGAACAGTAGGAAACCAGTCAGCGAAAATTAAATTAAAATGCTTCCCATTTTATTTTGTCGCTGATAAATGTTAAATAAAATCGGTACTGAAAATTGACGCTTTCTTTAATTAAAGTGAGTTAATGGAAGGCAGGACAGGTGAATCAATACACCTTTATCACGATATTTTTTTTTAATTTAGCAGAAGGCAATAGACACTGCTAAAAAGAGCACATAAACACGATTAAAACGGAAAAGTAAAATAGCGAAATATAGTTCAGTAAATTCAGAGATTTTCGCGGATGTTTGTATGAAGTTTTGCCCGTCTCCATACAAACGTCTATAAAATTTTCAGCTTAACAACGCTCTATCTTCGCTTTTGAAACAGAACTTTCAAACTTGGCCTTTTTACTATTTACTAATAATTACTAATTTTCCGGAAGTGTCAATAGTTTGCAAAACGGCACTTTTTCATTAGAAGGATAAACAAAGCTACAACTAGGACATCAACTTGACAAGTGAGGGGGTGTTCTCCGACAAGTTGTTTACTTGCATTTGAGGCTATTACTACTACCAAGCTTAAAATCGCTTGTCACGAATCATATGCCAAGATAAAATTTATTTCGTCCTAAAAATAAAGGTGGCAACGCGCTCTTCTGAAGGAAACAGATGAGTTTGTGAAAGAAGCAACAGAACTATCAGAAAGTGAGCAAATATGAACACAACGATGAATGGATCGAGCTGCTCCATTCCATTCAACCCTACAGCAGCAAAAATTGGACAAACCGTCGCTTACTGCCTGATTTTCGTCGTTTCGCTGCTTGGTAATTCCTTTATAGGAATCATTGTTTACAAAACGCAAACTTTGAGAAAACCAATCAACTTTTTCATTGTCAATTTGGCCATGTCCGACCTGCTGTATCCAATACTCTTATTCCCGGGGAAGCTAACTCAGTTGTACGCGGACTCCTGGCTTCTCAGTGGTTCTCTTGGCCTTGCCTTGTGTAAGCTGATTCCGTACCTAACAACTGTATCCAGTTTTGCATCTATTCAGAACCTGGTTCTGATAGCCGTGGATCGATTTGGAGCTGTGGTATTTCCCCTCCGTTCTCCACTCATCAGTTCAAAGCTGTGCCCCTTCTTCATTCTCGCCACGTGGATCGTCGCGATGGCCGTCTGCTCGCCATTTTTGTTCGCCAACAAACTTGTTGAATACCAAGGACTGCGTTTCTGTCGTATCCTATGGAATGAAGTCTTTGGAAAGTCCTCTTCGGTTGTAAATTACTTAACTACAACATTTGTTGTATTTTTTTACGTCCCAATCGCCATGTTGACCATACTTTACTCTATCATCGTGATCAAGCTCAAGTCACAGAAGAGGCCAGGCGAGCAATCAACCAACGCTGAGCAACAACGAGCGAAAAGGAACGGAAACGTGTTAAAGATGGCCATTGCTATCGTGTTGGCGTTTGTACTGTGCTGGGTACCCTTTAGTATTGTTAACTTGGCGAAATTCTTTGTATGGGACAACAAGCTACCCTGTGGCGTGTCTCTTTACTGGTCTATTGCCTGGTTTATGGCTCGCGCGGGAAACAGTGCCATCAATCCTTGCATCTGTTTCATTTTCAGTGGGAGCTATCGCAAAGTTCTTAAGAGACACCTGAAGTGTTTTAGCGGCGCTGTACATGTGCAGAACGAGTGATTCTGGAAAATTCCCATCATAAGATAAGATAACTTGAAGTAACTCTTCTTGTTCATACGTTAATTTTTGTATTGGATCTTACACGAAGATAATAAGAAATAAATTTAGCAAAAACTGGTAAAATTCACATTCATAGAAAGAAAATATGGGATTTTTGACGTTCAGTTTTGGCGAAAATTAAGTACTCTTTCTGTGCAGATAATTAATTTAATTGTAGATTTTACCTCGTTCGAAAAAAATATTACATAAGCGTACACCATACTATAAGTTACTGATTAGTGCATGAAGAAGGGTAAAAGGTTTTTAACTCCTCTTTGGCCGGATTTTCTATTGAATTCCTGCCCTTTTCGCTAGAAATAGGGTACTAGTGATTGTGTCGTTATAAGCTTTCTTCAGATTCTCAATAAAATAAAATTAATAAAATACTTAGAAGTTAATGAAGGCTCTCGGCTAAAAGGTTCAATGTGAACAAAAAAGAGCTGAATATAGACTACCCTCCCACCATCGATGATTCTCTTTTCCTTCTTGTTTTGTCATGAATTGGCCATTTGCTTGTTGTCTATTCTACTCTATTGGGTACTCGTTGCTTCCAGTTGAAAGCTGACTTACGTTTTTAATAAATAGTTTTATGGTTCAGCCGGATTTACAAGCTTATGATGAATTCCGTGCTGCCCAGTTCTTTAGAGCATTTACCTTTCCTAGGTTTTGAGCCGAAGTTTTGGTTTTCCTGGTTGAACGAATTGAAGTTAGTTTTTTAATGAATGTAAAACATTAAAAAACAAAACCACGTTTTCCCTTACAGCTTACTGTATGTATGCAAAACTAAGGGAATTGTTTGAGATTCAACCGTTTGGAAACACATAGAAGTGCTGAGGATTTCTTTTCACTTGCCCTCGTGACGTTCCTTTTATGTTTTTGTAAGTTGCAATCTCATTATAACTATTGATTCCTGAGACCCCATGCGCAATCGTACCTGCAATTTCTCACCTTAAACAGACCGCGAGGTAAAACACCCCTCACTTTCCAAATAATAATAATAATAATAATAATAATAATAATAATAATAATAATAATAATAATAATAATAATAATAATAATAATAATAATTCAAACATATTAAAACAGGATTGCTGCATCAGTTTTAAGATGAAAACTGCAAGCAGTGCAGGTCCTGTTAAAAAAAAATAAAAAATAAAAGAAGATCACAACATTCTAGGATAGTGTCATTAAAAGGAACTTTCAAACAGTTATAAATTCTAAGAATTATTAAAAATGTAACTTTTTCCAAAATAAGGTCATCATTATTTCTAGTTTTTTAGCTGTGAATGTCATGGTTACTCACATTAAAATTACAAAAATGATATCTGGGAACTCTATTTGAAATGCAAATCTTAAAATGTTAACTCATTACCGTTTTTCACGAATGCTCAATATCAAAAGCTGTTCTACTTAGCGTTATATAACAAAAAAAAAAGGGCGTAAAGGGGAAAAGCACGCAAGGAAGTGAGGCGTTGAGCACAAAAAAGCGTCTGGAGAAAGAGTTGCCTGGGCCTCTGCTTAGCTGTTTCCACCTGTTGTGCTTAACACTCTTTTTTCTGTAAGAACCTCTAATTTTGGAGCTGTGGCCGAACGTTCTTATTTATATATTTTTTGGAAATTTGAATCTGAAAAAGTTCTTAAGATGTTCTTAAGGTATCTGTTATAGTATTTCAATAAAGCTTTGCGGACGTGATCAAGACACCTATCAAAGAGCAATATGTGCTGTAATGTGGAGTCAAGTTCCTTGTGATATGCTCTGTTGAGCGGCTTACATGTACTCCAGTGCCGGGTACAAGATGTCGCGGCAGCCAGCTCTCGGTAAATTTGGCTTCACGAAAAGTATCGACCGCAGAGGTTTCCAACATGACATTACGTTACCGGATTTTGCGGTAAAAATTCCCGGGAAAATTGCAGAAAGTCATTTGTTGTGAGTACATCAAAGCTTTTATTAGCCAACAAGGGTTGTCTGTTCGTGTGAAGTGCTCCAAGTGGTTATAAAAAGAGTGTATAACAGAACAAAACAAAAGACATCTTTTAGACTTATGTAAACTATAATTGTAACGATCTAGAAATCGTACCCCCTTATTGCGTGATTTATACTTTCACAAGGCACGCTTCATTTTAATGGGGCGAGAAAACACACGACACACTGAAGAATTCTCTTTCTTTCAGCGTCCTGGAGAAGAAAAAATTCTCTTTCCCTCGGATACACCTGTGCAACCTTCCGTTAACAATCGACAAGAATGACTTGAATGTTTTAGTACCTTGAAAGCCAGTGATTTCAATTTTAATTAGTATTCAGTTGTATTAGTAATTTTCAGTACAATCACGCAATCGTCAATGTTCCTGTAATGTCTGGGTTAATTCCAAAAGCGATCATCCCCCCCCCCGGGCAAACCCCCGGGCATTTGACTTTTTTAAAAATGCCTGATCAAATTCCCCTCTATATGGGCCGATTTCTAGGTCAAATGCCCCACTGGTTGGGGCTGAAAAGTCATTGTGTTGGTTTTTTTTTTTTTTTTTGTATTCGCTAGCTCTGTTTATATAAAAATCAACGAAATTCATACATTAATAAATTTAAAACAATTTATTATTAAAGATAATGCATAACATCACATATGAAACTCAACTAACAGAGAGTTCAATGATATATGTACCGATACTCGCTTCTCTTTTATATTTAATGTACATGAAGTTTGCTAATACGTGTGATAACAAGAACAATGATAAAAAACAATATGTTATGAAACCTAGACATGCCAACAAGTCGAGCTTCGAACGCCGAGCAAAGGGAGAACGAAGCTTGAGGGAACTTGGACATACCACTGAAAACGAGAAGCGAAGAGCAATATGTAACCCCGCCATGCCAAAAACAATCTCGGATATATTTGTTGGAACGCTTCTCTATGGTAGTATTAAATGGCTTACTACATTAAAAACTGTTTGACGCAAAATATACGAGTAAATTCTGGCTGTGAATAAAGCATTCCGACAATTTATGCGACCGCTGACCAGCATTTTTTCGACGGGTCACATGCCCGATGGGTCGGGTTTCTATTCGCGTCAAATGCCCCACTATGTGGAGCCGAACAGGGGTCAAATGCCCGGGGGTTGCCCGGGGGGGGGATGATCGCGCTTGGAATTGACTGATACATAATAAGCAGTTATGGCCGCCATTAATTAACCTGAGCTGAGAGATTGTGAATAAGCATAGACAACTGACCAATGGAAGTAGACACATACAGTATAGATAAGTTTTAAGTAGATATTCTGGAAGAGATTCACTTTTAAATTGGTAGGTTTTCACGCTATTTTTGTATTTTTCTTGTGTGGTGGACACACGACCACATAAGCTTTGTTGTTCTTAATATCGCGTGTCAATAAATACTATTAACTGAATTATTTATTTATTATTGATCTCAGCAAAGTACGTGAAACTTCGTGAAAAGCTAAACTTAACAAAGAAGGGTTAAAAAGTTTAATCAAAGGCAAATGCCCTTGGGTAATGGCACAGTCGAATGTGATAAATAACCAGGCGCTTCCTTTCGCAGTCTCAAATGAATTTCCTGCAATGCAGGTGGTGATTGTGTTGGAAACTCCTTTAGCCAATATAAATAGTGATTGCGTGACAATCGAAAATAACTGATTCCGACATAATTTTCCTTCAAATCGATGGCTCATTTTGGGTCCATAAAATTCACTCTCAAAGTCATCAATAATTCATGAAGATAAAACAAAGGGAATCACCATTGTGAAGAAGATTTGGAAATGGGATCTTGATTATCGTAAAATTTGAAAACGTATGCTTTGAAGTTCTCCAAAAAAATTTTTAATGGTTTGAGAAGTTGTATCAAACATTAGAAAGAGCAGTTGGAATACGCAAAATTTGTGAGCAAGCAGGTAGAATTTATTGTATTGTACGCACATTAAGCTTTTCTATAATTTCTCGGATTGTCCAATATCAAACTACATTATTACGAACTGATGTAATACATTGTAGTTGACAGATATCTGACGTATCACCAATGAAAAGGATTAAATTCTTAGGGCGATTTAGACGGTACGATTTTGCCTACGATTTGTCGCATGCGACACGCTTACGCCATGCCTACAACACGAATCGCGTCGTGTAAATCAGCCTACAACATCCTTACGACAGACGCACACAACACGAAAAATGTCGTAGGATTTTAAAACATGTTTTAAAATCCTACGACAATCGTAAGTAAAGGCAATGTTGGGTGGCGAGAGTTGTGTACGATTTTTACATGACGCAAGCAGCGCGCGCTCTAGAAATCGCATGCGACAGTCGTAAGAGAAAATCGTACCGTCTAAATCGCCCTTAGAAACCCGGCAAAAAAACAAGCATAAAAATAGGTACGCACTGCGTACATGTGGTGGTGCTGTAAGGACGGTAACTCACTCACTGAATCACTCACTCTTACATGCCTGACGACATAGTAAGTAGAGCACTATACAGTGCACTACCCACAAAATGTTTTCTTCTCTCGAGAATTAAAAAAGCGTCGAGGACTGTTAGTATATAAACTAAGGTTCAAATCTGTTTTGGCCTCCGGAGATGGAGGATTCCACTACAGATGTGAATTCATTTTGATTTGGTCATGACGAAGTAAACAGAAAAAGCCATTTAAGTTAAGTTGACAGCTTTTACAGACTTTTACAGACAGTCGGTCTCAATGTCACTACAAATATATCCGGTTTGCAAACGTAAGAAAGCAAGCTGAAAAGCCTTTACTCAGTGTACTTATTACGTAAATGTAGTTAAGTTCGTACGTAGGAGATGAGAACGGGCGTTGATGACAATTACCCTTGAAAGAGTTGTCTGATACGGTACAAACACCAACATGCAAAACTTGGTTACAAATAATTATTTTTCGTCTTTATTCTCATACATCAGTATCCGACAAAATAAAATGACAATCACCCTACAAATAAGTAATTTTTAACTAAAGATAGTTGCTGTTATCGAAAGTGAGTTATTATTTCTGTTTTATTGACAGGAACAAGCAGTGAGATAGGCTTATGGCCTAAGTTCAAATTCGCCATTAACTCCTAGTCTGATTGAACAATAAAATAATTACAGTACAGATTTGTAAATATTTCATGATGGCAGGTACCATTATTAAAAATGAATATGTACATAACTTAGCTTTTAAGCCACTTCCCGCTTAAAAGCGGCAACTCGAAAGCACAAATCGGAAAGCTCAGTTTTGAAAATTCAAGTCAGGTTTTCCCAGAAAATATTAAACTCGCAGAAGTAAAAACCCAAACCAAAGCTCACGAGTTATAAGCCGGATTTGATGAGTTTAACAGATATAAACTTCTGACTTGGGTGGGAGAACCTGATAATTCTTATTAAAGGCAAACACACACAAAACAGCGTGGTTGAAGGAGAAGATGAGGATGATATTCAATTATTTATTTTTCTCTGAAACTCGGAGGCGAGAGAGAAGAGTGCTAAAGAGATCTACTATCAAATATTTTATCGATTTTTTTTATTGTCAATCCGAATATCGCTTTTAAAGTAACTCGAACTAATATCCAACAACAAAGCCATTATTGAGGCAGATTTTGACCAAAGAATGGTTTAAAATCGGTTCAAACTTTTTTATATGTGTTAATTCACAGGAAGGCAGCTGAAATTGTAGGAGCGTTTTAGTCGACTGTTTCCTTTGAAATGATGTTTGCACCTCTTTTTTTCTCACAACAAACGATGTTAAAAACAAGGAGAAAGTAGTATTGATAAACAGAAGTGAGGAAACTGGGATTTAACAAGAATTTAAGGCGGTATTTAATAAATATAACTTTTTGTGGAGCTGAAAGTTGGAGGCGAGACACAAGAGTGCAGCTAAATACACCGATGCGTTACAATATTTTATTGACTTTTTTTCACAGAGATCAGAACATGTCTTGTAAGCTAAGTAGCGTTTTCTTAATGATAAAACGATTAAACAGGGGTATCCCAGAAGAGAAAAGTTTAAAATCCTTTCGGCATCTTTCCTGTATGTTTATTTACAAGCAGAGTGTCAAAGAACGACTGTTAGCCGTTCAGCAAAGTTTCCTAAAAACACATGAACATAAAGCATAGTTGGCAAATTTAAAATTCTTTTCGATTAGTCAGCATCTTTTCAGTTCTCTACAACTTATGAGTTTGTACAAAAGCGGTTATACCTCTAAAAAGCCAGAATTCACTTTAAATGTTCCTTCCCTTTGCATGAATTAGTTAGCAGTTTTCCCTTAATGTTGCTTAATTTATGTGAAATACAGAACAAACGAATTTAAAGAAACGAACGAATCTCGTTGATGATTTTTACGAGAAAGCGTTCTGCAAACTGTTGGCTACTGGGTTATGATGGGAGCTTTGGAAAATTACTCTCTTTGCGCTGCACCGCGGAAACTGTTGAAGAGCTTCTTTAGAGCTCCGCGATAGTTTGAACTGAAAATGAAACAGATGCAAGGGTTGATGGCATTATTTGAGACAGGCATAAACCGGGTAATATTCCAAAAGATAAAGAAGCCACAAGGCAAAGCGTCCCGTGCAAAGTACAATAGTAATTTACCAATACTGAAGGGTATCCAGCACAGTACAAACCCTAACACGATAGCAATGGCCATCTTTAACACGTTTCTGTTTCTTTTCGCTCGTTGTTGCTCAGCGTTGGTTGATTGCTCGCCTGGCCTCTTCTGAGACTTGAGCTTGATAACGATGACAGAGTAAAGTACGGCCAACAGGACGGTAGGGATATAAAAAAATACAACATAGAGTGCAAGAAGAAAATTTCCAGAGGATGAGGACTCTCCAAAGGTTTCATTCCATCGCCTGCTACAAAACAGTTGTTCTTGATATTCAGTAGGTTTCCAGGCGGAGAAACTTGGCGAGGCTACTGATATCCCAACGATCGAGGTGCCGAGAATGAAGAAGGGGCACAACTTTAAAGTGATAACTGGGGAACGGAGGGGAAATACCACAGCTCCAAATCGATCCACTGCTATCAGAAGCAGGCTTTGAATTGACACAACAGAGGAGACAGAGATTGACACGGCAACCAGTTTACAAAAGGCCTGGCCAAGGGGAGCACTGATGTTAAGCCAGGCGTCTGTGTACAGATACGTAATCTTCCTAACGACCAGGAATATGGGAGACAGCAGGTCAGACATGGCCATGTTGACGATAAAGAAGTTAATTGGTTTTCTCAAACTTTGCGTTTTGTAAACAGTTATTCCTATAAAGGAATTACCAAGCAGCGAAACGACGAGTATCAGGCAGTAAGCGAAGGTAATTCCAATCTTAGATACTGTAGAATTGAGCGGATTGGAGCAGCTCGATCCATTTACCGTTGTGTTCATGTCTGAAGACTTTCTGATGATGCTGTTGCTTCTTTCAAACTCGTCTGGTTTTTCAGGATCAAGTGTTGCAGTATTTATGCTTAATGACAAGTAGCCTTATGGTTTACGATTCCTCAAACGCAAGGATTAAAAGATTCTAATTCATGTAATTTTAATTAACATATAAACTGATCAGACAATACGCCTCCTCGGTTTGCGTCAAACTGTTTGTCAGTCTTTAATTACCGTATTTCTTCGATTACGGAATCACCCTGGGCGCTTATTCGAGAGTGGGCGCTCAGATTATTTTCACAACATTTTCAGGAAGCGAGAACATTTTAGAGAATAAGAAAACAAGGGATAACAAGTTTTATTTCGCTTCAACAGGGCGAAACAAAGTGCAAAAGCTAACATGAACAATCCGTAAACAATATGAAAGTTCATTGACTACCGCATGTAAAACCAATTTTGGAACACAAGTGATGCTCCTCTTACTTCACGACTGGCTAGTACAGAAATGTTTTTTTGCTGGGAGGGGGCGGAGGTGGGCGCTTATTACCTTTTTGGGCTTTCAGGGTGGGCGCTTATTCGAAGGTGTGCAGTTAATCGAATAAATACGGTATACGCGCGAACTATTGTTCTTTCTATTGTCTTCTAATATCGCACCTTTTTTCCTGTGGCTGAATAACTGCGTACAGGTAACTGGTGTTTTGACTTTCAGTTGGTTGTCTAACAGATCGAGTGGTTTTTCAAGACCGATTGATCAGCTTCAGACTATTTTTGCATAGGGCAACTCTTACCTTCCGCTATGTCACGGCAAAAAATGGGCTGCCTTCATTCGAACTTACAATAACTTGAATGTCGTCTAGTCGTGCCAAAATCTTGAGTTACTTATCATTGAAAAAAGTTAGCGCGCGCGTGCCTACGTATACCATTCTCTTTGTTGCGAAAAAAGAGAAGCTTTCACCTCCGTTATCACCTCCCAGTCGAGTTGACATTTTTAACAAACTTGCGCCTTCAGTCGGAAGGTCATTCGCAAGAAAGGGTAGGACATCTGCCTATTGTTATTTCGTTCGGACAACACTAACTTTCAATGGAAGATAATCAGACAACATCCCTTAACTACTGTAGTTCAAAGCTCTGATCGACTCTATGGATCAACGGATCGATTCCTCCTTCTTTGCAGGAATCGATCCGGTCGTATCTTCAAGAAGAGTCGAGAACTCTGTTAAACCAATCATCAAAATACTGTTTGTAACTTCCGAGCCTTTGCTAGAATACGGGACAATACGAAAGTCTAGTGCAAAAAAAAAAAAATAAAAAAATGCTGAACTGTAATTTGCTAGTTCATAAACAAAAAGGTATTAAAGCAGTAAAGCTTTTTGCACTTACCATTACAAATCTTGACAGCAAACTTGGTTGCCTTCTTCGTGTTGTATGAAACAGCATTATTAATGATTGGTATACTTGCGAGGTCGTTACCTTTTGGAAGCGCTCTGTCGTTTTTCTTCCCGATCCACGAAATTACGTATATCGCGAGATATCTGTTATGTGCGGACGACGGATATTGGGTCCATCACGACCATATTTGGGCAGTTACAATGTGTTGAACAATTATCCCCTGTGTTTGGAATATGTTTGAGGTATAAGAAAACGGCAACAATTGTAACGTCGATATGTGCGAGGGTAAGGGGTTCAAACTCCGCACGGAGCCTCCTCATCTCGTCTGAAATTGAATTGAGTACCCCTTGGAAGCAGTATTCGTTGGAGAAAGGGGGGGGGGGGGGGTGTGGGGTGGGGGGAGCATTTCCTTCGGATGATGATCGTGACTAAAACAGCACACGAGTACTACGCCGGAGTAACATACGGGTAATATACGGATATATACGAGTACATACGAGTAACACAGTACGACGGCACGAGGGTAATACGCGTCAAATCTATCTTTTTATGTTATAGCAGGAACCAAAATCGAGGATGGTGGAGCATCGGATAACTTGTTTCTGCGTTGATCGCACGAGCAACGTCGCATCACATAAGCATGCGTTCAGATTGTGAATACAAGTCATGGGGCACACGCGCGCGCGCGCATGTGTATATCATTCGTGGGTATTCGTATGTACTCGTATGTATCCGTATGTTACTTGTAGGCTCTTGTAGTACTCGTGTGGTGTTTCAGTCACGATCTTCGGATGATCGCTAGTTTCGGAATAACCGTCAATTAATTACGGTGGGTCGCTACTATAGGAACTTTCGAGTTTTCAACGTAAAGTACTATACACTACTCATTCACGACTGATTTAAAGCATTTGCTAGTAATGGCCACGTATTTCCGATTTTTTAAACATTGGTTTCTACTATTTTATATCCCCCAGAGGTGAACGTAAGGCTCACAGAATGATGGTAAATCTAAACGTCTCGGTAAAGTCTCGAATTTACTCCAATCTGCTCCTGCCTCCCCTCCCCCTCCACAAGGAATATACGAACGAACTTGACTCAATCAGTAGACTCGACTCAGTTTAACTAAACTAAATTAATTTCTTCTCGTATCATAGCATTACATAACATAATATTTGTTCAAGATCAGGATAATAAAATTATAAAACAACATCTTGAAAAGGAAAACTAGAGGTTAGCCCTATGACTTTTCCCTAACTAAAAAGATTAAAAAGATACAGGCTATGTACAAAGTATATAAAATCGTAAAATATTTGGGAAAACTGTGAATTGCTTTAACGCACTCTTACGGTCGAGGCTCCCGGCCTCAACGGCTGGTAGCGTATTATCAACAGGCGTGTGAAGCTTCCCTCTGCTCGTAAAAGAAATCCTTATTTTTATATTACTACATTGTACATTCTGATTGGTCATTGTTTAGCACTTATTCATTAAATGGTCAATCAATGTGATGTCAATCATAATGTCAACAAACGTCTCTTTAATACGATCGGCAAAACGGTCACGCAACTAGACTAAGTGGCCTAGTTTCCGACAAATCACCACCTCTTCTTGATATCGTCAACGCCTATAAACTGGAAGAGTCTGAAATCAATGCCATTCTCATTATAATCAGTGGCTTCATGTATGACCCTCCTCAAAAGACACGTGAACAAATGTATTATACTCCGAAACTTTAACATGGCCATTCGAGTCGTGAATCAATTCCTCCTCTTCGTCAACTCTTTGCCCTCTTCGTTCTTCTTTAGATTTCCTTGTTTTTCCTTCCGCATAAGTACACCAGACGACAGCGATAAGTCCCACCACAATAAGCACCGCTCCAAAATATTCCAACCCGTGCAACACCTCCCCTAAAACGAAATACGACAAGATGGCAGAGAAAAGAACCTGAAGAGGGCAGGCTGCTGTGACAAGCGAGGCAGAAATCTGCATGTTACACCAGGAAATTAAAAGATAACACAGACCGGAAGCGATGAATATGGCGTAAAGAATGGGATAGACCTCCTCCTTGGGAAAACATACGAATCTTTCGGGACTTTTAACGTGGTAGAGCGAAGCCAAACCCATAAAGATCGTGGAAAACAGGTTGCTCCACGCGGTTACAGTGACGGGTTTAGTTCTCCAACACGAGTCCTCTTTGTCAAAGATGAACTTTTTCTGAATGAGAATGTAAATTGCAAAGGAAACAGTGTTTCCAACGGGAAATGAGTATCCCCAAAATTTTATATCGCTAGTATCACTATTGTTTGCTGCTTTTCCAGAATTCTTTTGTAGCGCCATCACTACGGCGCCCCCCGCAGCTAGACAAATGCCCAGGCATTTGGTCCAGCCGCGCAAGGTACGGAAGTCTGGGAACGGCTCTATTCGTACGATGATGGCAAGTAACGCAGTCCACACGGGAATGGCGGGTTGAAATATTGACGCGATGATAGCATTGGTGAAATAAACACCAAGTATGTACAGTAACTGATTTCCAAACATTCCCAGACCGAGAATGATAAAAAGGGGAAGCTCCCTGGCAATAAAAAAAGACAAAGAGTTCTGAGCCTCAATTTGAATGGCGTTCGCAGAATAGCTTGTCTAATCTGTCCCTGCCTCCCCCCCCCCCCCCCCCTCTAAGTATTTTTTGGGGTTAACACACACCTACTTTCATTGATTGCTCCTCGCTTACTTTCTCGTATTAGTGGTCATAACAATCAGTTGTGAGCACACCTTAAAGGGGGGCAAGAACATAGCATTTGCATCGAATTTACAGTGCCAGATACATCCATTTGAAATAGATACAAGTTAAAATGCGCCTTTTAACATGTTAATATAACAATAAAAATAATAATAAATAAATAAATAAATAAATAAATAAATAAATAAATAAATAAATAAATAAATAAAAATTTGAGCAAAATGCTCCCCCGTCTCTGCTTCCCCCTACCCCTTCAACATCCATTTGAAGTACATACAAGTCAAGTTAAAATGCGCCTTTTAACGTGTTAATTTAACGATAAAGAAAAAAAAATTGAGCAAAATGTTCCCCGGTCTCTGTTCCCCCCTGCCCCCTCATTGGGGTAGAGTTGATGGGCGCAGAGTCTCTGTAGAGTCCCACCCTCACCGGTCCACCCGCACGAGGGAGCTCTTAAAAACCTAATGGTGCTAAAAACATTATATAAGACGCGACAGCGTCTGTGGGACGCATTTTCTTAGATGTGCACGAGGCGCAGCCTCGTCGTGGTGCGAAGCTTGTTTTCGTCCTATAACGTCATAAAATTACTGTGTTCATTTGCAACTCTGGCAGAAGTGTTTAACTCGTAGATTTCTTGACATCTTTTAGGTTCATGTCGATTATTTCAAGGATTTCTTGAAAATGTTCGTCTTAAGGGGGGATTTTACCTAAACGCCATTTTTCCGCCACTTGACATGGCTTTAATGGAAATATCTCGTTCACGTTTCAAGCAATCCAAAAACTCTACACTCATCCCGTGAATCTGTGTTGTGGGGTGTTTTGTGAATTTTTGGGGTGATTTTTGGGTATATTTGGGAGGAGATAATTTTTCTTGAAGGATTGGTAAAATAAGAGAAAAAAGAAATATTGAAGATTTAGTGAAGTTTTAAAATTAGAATTGTTAGTAAATTATTAATAGACAGACACCAAGTTAGTCCTGGGGTGCTCTTGCGTGGGTATCAACTGTCTGTTAGTGTTCCAAAAATCATTTTCTTTCTTCTATCCCTCCTTAAAACCTCTTTAAATTTCATTCAAATTTAGGTAGAATCCCCCCTTCACTACTTTATTTATTTGTCGTAAGAGGGGGGGGGGGGGGGCATAAACCAAACTAATTGAAGGCCTTACACTACGGTAAAGGGCAATTTATTGTTGTCGCAGCGAGGGAGCCTGAAACGGCCGAACAAGGCAGCTCTCTTATGGGCACAAAGATACAACTGTTTCGACAAAGGTTGTTGTTGGCTTACTGCTTAGCATGTATTATTCCTTGTTTCAGCATATATTTTTTACTTTATTTTTCTGTATCATGTAACAGGCGAAGCTAATAAAATAAAAAAAGGAGTAAAAGCGTACGCGGCAATGCCGATAGGTAGTCTGGGAAATACCCAATAAATTTCAATAAAAGCTCAGAATCCATATTGCCCGCCATCTCAAGTCTTCACTGTACGATCGAGGCATTATGGATTCTGAGCTTTTGAATCGAACTTTTTTATGTAAATTAACCGTGATAATACTTGCAACAGGGCAGGTCAAAATGCCGATCAATTAGCGTGAGTAACTTGTTTTCGACACGCTCTCACAATTTGCCGATTCATTTACCCAAGCTACATTTTCGGTAAAAGCTAAGATAAAATGATACTTTTGGCGGTAATAATAGTTTTGGTAGTTAAATCCATGTACCAGATCGATTTTTTTGCCCACGAATCTGGCCAAAATTGAACGTCACGCAATACTTCCGCGAGGCATAATTTTGGAAATTCCATAAGAAATTCAGGACCGAAATTCATTAAGACCAAACAGCTCTAAATGGCCGTTGAAGGATGATATTTTAATGGCATGCATCAGTTTTTTCTGGTACGGTTTCCGTTTTGGTTTGCTAACCTTCGATAAAAGTGTAATTTCAGGACCGATTTCGGGCGCTGTGAGAGGAAATTACTTAACCTCGTCTCGACAAGAAAATAAAAATTCAAACAACTTCAGGGGCACCCAACGGATCGTTTCGGTAAATTATCTGTTCGGAAGGTCCTTAATCCCCCTAATTCTTGAGGGAATTTTCACCTCGAACGTTTGTGATACGGGAAATTAAAGTCCTAGTGTTTTCGGATAGATAAAAATGTCGTTTCGGATACCGAAAAAAGGTCAGCTAAGATTTTCGGAAAGGAAATAAGACCTAAGGTTTTCGGAAAATGGACAAAAATGCGCTAGTAATTTCGAAAAGACTCAAGTTCCCCTAGAATGATCGAACAGATAAAAATATACTATAGGGCGGCCTGAAATGAACCTACAGAGCTTTAAAGGCACTCCAGATAGCCAAAACTTGCGTTTCAAAGGATCTGAGAGAAAACTGCCGTTGGGTGCCCCTGCAACTTCAAAGTTCAATTTTTGTAACAAGTTAACAAAGCCCTTTAATATGGCAAAGTTTGAGAAAATCGAAGTTTTCTATCTTGCATGGGTATAGTTGATAGTTACAGCAAGCCGCTCTTAATTCTTTTTGCGGTTTGTCGTAAACGCAATCAGTACTAGTCAGTTCTGAACTCTCACCTTACTGCTGGGGTTTTAACTGACTTCTCGGCGATAAAAGCAGTCAAAAACAGCAGAGGAAAGCTGGCTCCGTTTCGAATCAAGCAGAAAACTATGGGATCTGCTCTGTCTTCTTTGGCAAATCTGGAAACAACAACTCCGAACGCTCCAAGACCGAGCTGAACAACAACAAGAGCGATCCAAACACTCGTGACCGCCATCTTTGTGATTCCTCAAACGCACTTCCGTTAGGAAGCATGCTGTAGATCGAGTTGAAACAAGTTTTAAAACCTGAAATGTCACGGAATTCTTGAAAACCGTATTCTTGGTTTTCAGTTGACGTCACCAAATTCTGAGGGACACCAACATGGCGTCTCCATACTGAGCTCTATAAATTTGTGTGAAACATTTTGTCAAATAACTCAAGTACGGAATACCGCACAGACCTGACACTTGGACAGATTTCTTATTTACTTGTCATCTATACCGCATCAATTTCTTGACTTCATTCATGGAATGGTTTCATTTTTTTTTTTCACGCACTCGGCAATGGCGTGACAGTGAAAACCGGCAATAGTGTACGGTATAAAATGCTGCCGATTCGATCGAGGAATGATCTTGATGTAGTCACTAACGATGTTTATCGCCAGAACAGAAGAGCGATGTTTTGCGCTTTGTTGAATACGTGACCTTGTGTCTTAGAAGGCTCTATGAGATGCAAACGCGGTATATTTGAAGTGTATTTGGGTTTTACTTATTTCGTTACGTTGCTGATCGGAAGGTTTACCTAAGAACAGAACTTTAAAACGTAAGCCGGAAGTGCTCATTGTAAAACTGAACAAACTTGTACATCGACGGAAACATTCATTTCAGATAATGATTGTTTAGCTATTGAGTTTAAAGAGCAATTACCCATTTTGAGGTGACGTAGCTCGCAATCTGAGGCAATATAGGAATAATGAATAGAGATTATTATTCCACTTTACTTTGTTTTTTTGCCTTCATTTCCAAAGAAATTCTGTTTAATGAAGCTTCTTTAGCCGGATGGATTCCTTCAATAAACGAAGGAGGAATCAATCCGTCGATCCGTAGAGTGACAGAGGTTTAAACTACCGTTGTTAAGGGATGTTGTCTAAGGATCTTCTTTTGAAATTAGACATTTCCAAAGAACTTCTGTTTAATGAAGCTTATTCAGCCGGATCAATTCCTGCAATTAGCGAAGGAGGAATCGATCCGTCCGTGCCGTCCCTGGAGTGGATCAGATCTTTAAACTACAGTTGTTAAGGCATGTTGTCGGTGGATGTTCTTTTGAAATACGGCATGAAATCCCATAACTTTACAGTTAACATGCCTTAACAACTGTCGTTTAAAGCTCTGATCCACTCTATGAATCGACGGAGAATCGATCAGTCGATCTATAGAGTGGATATAATAATAATAATAATAATAATAATAATAATAATAATAATAATAATAATAATAATAATAATAATAATAATAATAATAATAATAATAATAATAATGATAACTTTATTAACGTGTCAAGAAATGTAGCTGAGGGGAGAAGTCCCCTCTACTAATAGTGGACACCTCACTAAATTCTAGCCTAAAAAAAAAAAAACGAATTAAAATTCACATCGTAAACCATATTAATAAAATTTCATACATCAATCGCAAAAAGCATGTAAACCCCAGTCATTCTCAGCATAGGTTGCAGCCTCGACAGTTACTGACATTTGCAGCATGTTGTCGGTGGATCTTCTATTGAACTAAGGGTTGAAATCCCATAATTTTAGAGTTTAATTTTTTTTGCCTTATTCAGCCGGATCGATTCCTGCAATTAGCGAAGGAGGAATCGATAGCGCTGATAGAGTCGATCAGATCTTAACTGGGATGGTCGAGGAGGCAAAGTTCAATGAGAGGTGAATGTTCAATATAAAGTGACTTTGATAAAGCGCACGAAAAGTCAAAAAAATTGTTGTTTGTTTACATTTTTAGTCTAAGACTGGTTAGTATAAATCTACTAGTATTCTATAACGAATGCCGTTCTCTGATTGGCTACGCTACTCGCTATCTATTCTGTGATAGATAGTGAGTAGCGGTTTTCAACAAAATTAATGGCGGCCGCTTCCTCGCGTTTTTGAAGTGTCTGCGATGAGATATAGATAATTTACTTCTTTAGTTTTGAACGACTGGTAGATTTATACTAAAACAATTAGATTATTCGCTCTCGATTTCTATGCATGATAGCTGATTCAGGCTGCGCCCTCATCAGCTATCACGCGATAGAAATCTCGAGCTCATAATCTAATTGTTAAGCAGAAATAAACTTGCAATTTCTTCGACTACGTTCCGACCACCCCCTACCGCTCCCCCTTCAGGGAGTCAGATATAATCATTTATTAAATTGTGCACACGAAATAAAGGTTTATATTATTTGCCTATTCAGTCAGGAGATATATTACACATAGCAGGAATGTATTTAATATACCAAACGAATATTTCGCCCTTTGAACTGACGGGGTTACTGTGGGTTGTCATGCGATAACGGGCTTTCTATTTCCCTTCGCAACCGGAATATTGAATATATTGCTTTTGACTCCCATTACAACCAGAATGATGAATATTTTGCCGTTAAATTTATTTACAGTTTCTTTATAACCATTGCATTGTGTGTTCTTGCCAGCCGGGCATGTAACGAAAATGTCAAATCCGATATATGCATGACACAGAAATAATTGTTTATATAGAAGTAAAAACGGTGAGAAAACTTTAGCTAACAGTGCTATCGTCTATTTTTTTTATAAGTTATTCATATAAGGAAAGATTACCACAACTTATTTTAATCAATATGTGAGTTCAGTTCTCACTGGACACTTGTCGATTGAAAACTCATTTACGTAATTATTGAAAACTGGGTTTGACGGCTTCCTAATCACTGTCGAATCTTCTTTAACTGTCGAAGAAAAGTTTGATAGTAATAATAATAACAACCAATTTCTTCACGTCAAACGTAGAGTTTTTAGGGAAAAAATACAAATGATCCTTCAATAGCTTTTCATTCAGGGACACGTTACAGTTGTTGAGTTAATAAATGAACTACTAATTACAAAACACAGTTTTGAAAATATCAATAACTTAAATCCATTTGAATTAAGTGTCCATGGTTTTTTCCTATCGCAGTAAGAATTTTTGGTTATTAAAATGCCCCCCTTCGTCTGTGACATGTTCATTGGGGTGTCAGATCTCTCGGTCAAGAAGTCGAGGAAATTTAAGAAGGTAAGCTATAATAAGCCCCAGGTGGCCTGCTCACTTAATACTGAATTCGTTTATTTTTGTCTTAAATCGTGAAGTTTCAAAATTCTTCTAGCTTCCCTCGGATTTAGTATCCTCTTATTCTTCTGTGATTTTCGAAGGATTGCATCCCTTAGGTGGTCGTTACTGAGTGTGCCGGCTAAAACAATTTGTCCACTATGTGCCGCTTTGCTTAAAGTGTAAGCGACGCGGTATCAGTGTATGAGCAAATATCTTTGTAGCCTATGTTCTCTTTGCAAGACAATACGCATCGTTGTTACTGGTTAGAGAATCGAGATACGTTAACAACCAACATTCGCTGCTGTGTTGTCAGTCATTAATGCCCCCCCCCCCCCCCTAAAAAGTGATTATATGATAACAGAAAGTTAGCTTTGGTTACTCGTCGTTTGTGAGGGGTTTGGGGGGGGGGGGGGGGGGAGGTGTGAGGCTACTTTTGGGATTGATTTTGTAATTCTCGTTTACCCTCCTCTTTACTTTCGCAGCTTTTTAGGTGATTGATAAAACTAGGAGACTTTCCTTCGAGAAAGAGTTAGCTCCAAAGAGTGGCAATCAGCCAGATTGTATGTTTTACAATACGTTCTGTATTTGATCTATACGGGAAGTACAGTAGAAGCTGTCGTTTTCCGACATCCCACGTTCAGGGTACTGACAGGAATTTAATTCGATATAAATGACAACTTCACCAAAACTGATTGAATCTAAAATCTTAGACCCAATCGATTTGTACAAGACCTTCGGTTTACAAAAAGCTGCAGAGCGCTTGTACGTTTTTGTCACTAAAATTTATATATTATTTGGGATAACATTATGAATAGTAGTGAGTAGGGCGACACACGTTTTGAGTGGGCGGAATTGCATTTAGCGTTAAAGGCGTTGTTTCATTTAACGATCGGCTTCGTACAACGATGCGTATTATAATAGATTATATTTCATGGTTATCGTTATGGTCAGCGTTATCGTATGGTTTTTCGATTTTATATTTTACAATTTTGGGTATCAGCGATGTCCGAATGATGAAAGCACTGCGTCCCACCAATGTGCGTCATATATGGGTTGAGTTTATTATTAGGGACTATGAAATAATTATTTTTACAATAACTGTCCAAATTTCCGCGCGCTGATTGGCTCGTAGCTATTGTCTATAAGAGTACAGACAATAAAAATGACGTCAGATGTAACGCACGAGCTTTCTCAAAGAAAAAAATAGCCAATTCCGCTCGTACTTTTTCCATGTTATTGTAAAAAACAAATCGACGGCAGTTTTCTATATTCTATACTCTTATAGACCATAAAATGACGCCATAAAATGTCCAAAACTTGGCAGTGAAACCACTCGCCTGCGGCTGGTGGTTCCACTTGAGTTTTGAACATATTTTGACGTCATTTTATGGTCTATAAGAGAATAGACCATAGAAAACTGCCGTCGATTTGTTAACTCGAGGGGGGGGGGGGTCTAAGATAAATGGGGGGGGGGGGGGTCTGAACTTAAACCAAAGCGCAGTGGGGGGTAAGATGTAATTTCTTAAACATTTGTAGGGGGGGTTAGAAGTTAAAATGAGAGGTCTGATCTCAATCCATGAACTCAAGATAATGTATATTACATGTAAGCTAATCAAAATCAAGTTTTGGAATCTTTTAAAAAATATTAATATTAACAG
The DNA here is from genome assembly GCF_977016875.1 of Pavona decussata. Classification (NCBI taxonomy): domain Eukaryota; kingdom Metazoa; phylum Cnidaria; class Anthozoa; order Scleractinia; family Agariciidae; genus Pavona; species Pavona decussata. Next base: position 1,670,478 of record NW_028145462.1, read on the forward strand.
CTTCAAAACCTTGTACTGAAAATGAACAGTTTATCTCAACAATATAAAACATATATTCAAGAACTTGAGTTAAATCCCGAGTTGGTTTTGAACAAGCACTTCCGCTTCTCCAACGAAGCATTATTTGCAGGAAAGCAAGTCCCTCAGACAAGATTTGTCCGTATGTGATGTAAACAGTATAGTAATAATGTCTCTTGGTCAATTTTGTCAATTTGCGGGATGCCAAATATCTCTGGGTTGTATTCCCAGTCAACGGCACTTCCTCCCAGCGATTGGAAGATTATACAAGCCCTTCGCTTTCTATGTTCGGATGCTGTTTTCTTTCGATGTTCGGATTTCTTCCTGTTTTCCTTTTTCTTTCTTGAAACTGATGACTTTGACTTAGATCCAATCCTGATGATGCAGACATACCAGAAGTAGTGTAAAGGTAAAGACGGATGTAGGGAGGATCGGAGGTTGGGGAGGGGGGGGGGGGTGAAAGTAATCTCCCCTCTAGACGGGGATGGACAAGAAGTTATTTTAACTTTAATTCAGGGGGGTGCAACTTTATTTTAAGGCCTACTTTGCTAATTTTAGAACCCCCCCTCCAGATAATTATTGCACAGTCCCTTACTATTACTATTATTATTATTATTATTATTATTATTATTATTATTATTATTATTATTATTTTCGCCGTGTATACTCCGTCCGTGTTTTCCTCTCCTCAAAAAGCAACATTTTCAAATTCTAATTCGACCCAGAATCCGAGAGCCACAGTTTGCCATGCCAGTCGTTAAACGTTATTAAGTGTCAGTGTCGTTAAACCACGTCGACTGATTTTGATACTTTTTACACATCTATCTGCATCGAAACTACATGTGAAGTGCATTGTCTATATTTTTCCATCATCGCGGATCCAGGAATATAGTCAAATCGCGCTGACACAACAGAGATCATTTTCCGCTCCATTCTAACGAAACACCTGGCGGTAGCAGTTACTAGAGTAAAATTTTTCACCTCATGAGCCCAAACTCCGCCGTACGATTTTAAAAACTTAGCCTCATCGTTGGTTTTTCCGCTAATTTTAAGATGATTGGAACGTGGTTTAGTTACTAAACTCTGTTGATACTTTTAATTTTCAGTGCTGTGCTTCTTTACAATTCCAATCCTAGATCGGAACTGACCCGTTTAAAGCAAATGAAAGTAAGTCCTTAATGAATGTTTAACCCTTTAAACCCTAACAGTGATCAACATCAAATTTCTCCTTGTAATATCAATGCTTATTCAACCCTCGGGTCATGAGAATTAAGGATATGATCACCCAAGGTAACTTTTTTTTTTTATACTTTAATAACTTCTCCACAGTACTTTCATAAGAAAAGTATACGGATAAACGATCATTATTATTATTATTATAAGATAGCAGAATTGGTTCTTTGATATTAGGGGTTAAAGGTTTCAGAGGGGTAGGCTGAGTCACTGCTGATGATAAATCATTGAGGTAGAAATCCTTAACAAAAATTTTAGGTTAATTAATACCACTCCAATCAAGAAATCCTTAATTTATAGTAAGCTGTCACCGGATATATTTGATTCCTTGTGAGAAAAAAATTCAACGGCAAGCGAGCACAGTAGAATGATAAAGCTTTATTAGAATGCTATGGGCATTGAATATGATATACTGATCATTATTTCATCCAATACAGGTTACTTCAGTAGTCAGCGTTCTCTTGTTAGCAGCATGCGCACAAACTGGTAATCCACTCGACCTACGCAAGGTTTGTTGAATCCATTATTTATCGATTCGTCTGTTACAGAAAGCTGGAAAACCATCAGTAGTTCAAATAGCCTGGTTCTTGTCCAACAACGTATTTCGGTTGTGGTTTGATTTGTGTCAGTCTCGTGAAATAAACAATTTAACCCTAGTTCGTCTTCTGTGGCCCACATTGACACTTGGAGGATGAATACTTGTACGACTTGTACGTCCAAAGATGTTTTCTTTTCGGTCCACAGCGAGTCCTGATACGGTTAAGACACTAATTGTTCTCGCTCAACAGCTATTTAATCACATGTAATAACGGTAGAAACCTTGCTTATTTCATGAATCACACATTTTCTTTTGTTATTCAACATCCTTTATTTAACTTACATACTTCATGAATATTAAACTAACTGAAACGAGGGATTTATACAGATAAATCCCTCATTTACATTAACAGTACTGCGAGAAACGCACACATCAGGTTGCTTCTATTGTTCTCCGTTTCTCACCTAAGTGTGACGGTACTAATTAGCCGGCGTTTGTCCCCTTGAACAAAGGATCGCTATTCATGAAATCAGTCAGATAAATACCTCGAACGTCGGTACTAATCCATATACATCCCTCGGGTCTACGGCCCTCGGGATGTATATGGATTAATACCTCCGTTCTCGGTATTTATCTCCTACTTAAATCATTTGGGGCTTGTTTGGCCATAAATATCATTGTATGAAATTCATGTACCACAATTGTTTATAAAATTTTCATCCATAAAATTTTGTAGAACCCTAGGCGGGAGCGAAATCTTATCCTCTCCCCGTAGGGGCTTTTTAAGTGATAACGAAACAAACAGGAATAAACAAACACAGTATGTCAAATACAGCATAACATGGTTAAGAATCCCAGCTGGCAAAAGACGGACCAACTGGCTTTTTACAAGCGCAGCCTAGGAATTGAGCTCGGGGCTACCAATTGAAATTGAATCCGGGACCTCCGGATTACAAGTCCGACGCCCTACACAACTCGACAACGAATACGAATTAAGAACGCAAGACCTAGCAATAAACACGGCACACGCATCTAGTCAGCCAGAATTCTTATTGCTCAAACTTTCCAATGGAGACATATATGCACTGTTGTTTGCTTATTCAAGCATTTTGTTATTTCAAGCTATTTGTGAAACGCACAAGTGTCGCCAGAACTTGTCTCATTATTTTCCCCAAATGTCAATTCAGTTTTTCCGGAAGGGGTCACTTTATGGAACGAGAAAGACAATTCTTGTTCTCATGTTCAATGTATTTTAAATTACATTACATGTACTGTTGTTCAATACGCCATTTCCGAGTTGTTGTGAACCTCACTATGAAAGCGAGGCTAAGTGCGAAACTTCTCACAGGAAAATTAGTTTTGTTTGCATATGAATGAAAACTAATTTTCATAACAAAAACTTTGCACTTAGCCTCGCTTTCATAATGAGGTTCAAAGCAACTCGGAAGTAGTCTATTTGTCTTCTCGTGGTCAAGCATCAAACCAACATGGCTTTGCTAGGATGACATTTTGTTTTCATTGTAAAATCAGAACATAACTGATGTAAAGCGAAACTAGTTCGCTTTTTCAGAAGTCTATGTTTTCTCGTATCGTTTCAGGATTCAAGAGATCTACTTGATGCCGACGCAGAGCTTTTTCAAGACAAGGAAGGTTGGTTGTCCTGAATTACCGTTGACCGTATTTAACCGCCCATCTTCGAATAAACGCCCACCTCGAATAAGCGCCCACCCAACAAAAAACAGCCTGAAGTAAGAGGAGCGTTAGTTGTGTTCCAAATTTGGTTTTAGATACGGCCAATGAACTTTTATATTGTTTATGTTAGAGTTTGCACTTTGTTTTGTCTTGTTGAAGCGAAATAAACTTGTTATCCCTCGTTTTGTAATTCTCTCAAAATGTCCTCGCTAGCTGAAAATGTTGGGAAAAATAATAAGCGCCCACCCTCGAATAAGCCCACACCTCGAATAAGCGTCCTCTCTCGTGGGCCCAAAATTAAATAAGCGCCCAGGGCGGTTAATCGAATAAATACGGTAGTTGTTGTTCAGTTTACCATCGTCATCTTCACCCTCATCATCACCATAATCATCACCATCACCACCATCATCGTCAACATCATTGCCATCGCCATCACCATCATGATCATCGTCATACCCTTTCTTCTCCTCCTTCTCCTCTTCATCATCATCATCATCATCATCATCATCATCGTCGTCGTCATCATTTCTATCACGGCCACCATAATCAGCACCATCAATATAAACAAATCATCATTATCATTATCATAACTATCACCGTCATTATCATTAATATCTTCCCAATCGCTAGGTCATTGCAATCATCATCGTCATGAACATCAATTTAACAATCGCAATGTTTAATACATATACTCGGTAAGTCACACTAAGTGAATTAGGTATTACAGTGATAACGATTGGACATAATTTGTTTAACTCTTTAGTGGACGCGGATTATGAACCCCTTGGGTGCTTCAATTTGAGGGCCTTGAAGAAGGAAAAAATCCTTGGAAAAGTTTTCAAAAAGTTGGAGGCCAGTTCATCAGGCACACCTCTAGAAAACTGCGGCCAAAGCGCCCAGGGGAAGAACGTTCAACTTTTTGGAATTTATTATCGAAAGAAAAAAGGCAGAATGTTAATCCTGTGTCGAGAAGGAGACGAACAGCGCTGGCATTCAAACGCCAAAGCTTCGAGGAGGTGTAAAAGTCGCATCGGAAGAAGGTATTCGGTCTTTCTCTATCGCGTGAACAAAACAGAAGGTAAGATTCTATCAATTGTTGATTAGATACCGTTTTAATTTGATTAGCTTTAATTAGGCACTAATATTGTGGGGTAGCAATTAAAACCGTTAAATGCATTTAGACTGACACATCTTGTAACAGCGGCTTAAGTTTTTCATTGACTTGAAGGAAGGTAGCTGATCGTTCAACTGCCAGCCATACATCAATTGAATGATTTCAAATAAAGCGGCGCGCGCCACACAGCGGAAATTCAAACTAATCAGACCTTCAACCAGATACACGTACATTATTCTAAAGGCCGGTTTAAAACGGTTTCAACATTTGCCCAACATACAAAAAGTTGAACGGATGTTGGGCAAATGTTGGATGAACGGAGTTTTTAAACGGTTTCAACGCCATTCAACATTTTCAAGAGCAAAGGAAATACTCTGTGGATGCTTTCAACAAGCTTTGAACAATATGTTGAATGACCTGTTCAAACGCACGCGACATTTGGATCCACAACTGTGTTGAACGCATAAAAACCGGCAATAAGAATTTTAAATGTTCTAAGTTAACTGGACCTTGTGGTGAATTGTTCTGAATTAAAACTGTAACTGCCTGTCCTTAATCGAAAACATCTTTTCGGTCTTGTTTACGTCTAACACTCTTCCTCCGATACAAAACCAAAAGCTTTTTACATTTGTCTTACAGTCATCAAAGACATCACTGATTTGTAGGTTACTTGTAGTTAGATTAAGCCAGACCTTTATATCTTTCCAGTATTTCCTTATTCTTTGGGGACAAGTGCCCTCAGATCAAGGTTTACAAATTAAACTCAGAAAAAATTAATCGCGCAATTTAGTACATTTATGCAATAGCGAAAAATAATATTCCTTAAATTCAGCTCCCGTATTTTCGCGAAATTAGAGTGGTTTTCAATTTTGAGTGTCGAAAGTAATTTCGGGATTGCTTTGTTTTTGCATTACTACACTGTGGTTAGATAACAGAACTCGCGCCACTTTCTCAACCAATGAGAAGCAAAACCAAAACCAATCGTGTTTTGGCCGCACGCGTTTTCCCGCGCCTGGCGACAGTTACATGTACTTGCTTTGAATTCTGATTGGCTCGTTGTGTTGTTTACATCTGTTGCGATTGGTCAGAGTAATTACTTTGGTTTCGGTTTTACGACACTCGATTGGAAACCGCTCTAAATTCAAGCGAAAATTAATAAGAATACGGTAAAAGACACTGAGCGAGATTTTTTCCTTGCTGAACAGGGAGCAACAATCAATGTACCTTTGGCAACAAGTCATACTCCGATGGCGAGTATGCGGATATGTATCACCCCACGGATAATATTTTGAACGCCTATTGCGAATCTTGTATGTGCTCAAATGGAAAGTTCCGTGACTGCTTGAAAATGTACTGTGATATTGGTTTTATCGTGAACTGTAAAACATTTCACCATCCACCGGGAGCATGCTGTCCGGAGTGCAAGGAATATTATCCAGTGTCACCTTCCCGTAAGAAAAAAACTTAATTTAGATAAGGCATAATTTATTTAATTTAAGGACGGTGCCTACTAATAAAGAAGTATTTTTGGGTGGTTTATGACTTTGCGGGGAAAGCAGATCTTAGAAAGGGCTATTGAAGTCGATCCAAAAAGAAATTTTGGGGTAACCACGCACTTGTTAGAGATAATTGAGCAGCAATTATTCTACAAACAGTAAAATACAATGCAATGTATGGCGTTTTTTTCCTAATTGAAGCTTTAGTTTCTCTAAAAAATACATTGTTCCCCCAATTTTCTTTTTGGATACCAAGAGCACTTGCTAAGTTCTGCTTTCTCCGCATAGTTTTAAACCCCGCAAAAATATCTTTGTATTAGTAGGCACCACCAATAGGAAACCGAGTATCTTGAGATGCGCAGAACGTATGCGCAGTAACAAAAGTAGGCACTGTCCTTAATTATTGTTATATTGCAGTGTAGTTAGTGTTTTGATTGTCGGGCCTCGGAATGAGGGAGGCTGATTTGAGGGTAGCATCTGCCAGTGCTCATAGCACAGCTGATAAGTAGAGGAAGAATGGAAAGCGATCCCACTTTTCAAAGACTGATAGACAAAATAAGTACCACACCTTAAATTTGTACGACTCAAAATAAACCTTTAAGCCCTAACAGTGATCAGCATCAAGTTTCTCCTTGTAACATCAGTGCTTATTCAACCCCTGAGGTCATGAGAATTAAGGATAACATCACCTTAGGTGAATTTTATTGATATTTTAACAACTTCTCCCCAGTACTTTTATAACAAAAATATGGGGACAAGATAGGAGAATTTGTTCTTTGACGTTAGGGGTTAAGGGTTAGTCAACGAACGTTTCCCTCACACCTTTATAATCTCGATTTACCTGGGTTACATGTGTCCCATTGAGAAAATCTGTGGTTAATATGGTAATAGTATAGTTTTGAACTCACTTCAGTTCAGTCCCTCGTGGTGCATTTGAACCAGTCTAGCAAATTCGTCTTCAGAAAGTTCAGCTTGCAATTCTGGTTTAGATAAGATGAGTTCAATAGCGTGAATCTTGCTTGGTGGATAAGTGGACCATTTCACCTGGAGATAAATTTCGGACAGTACGGTTTTGTCCATGAGGTATGCCGCAGCTTGAAATGCAAGGTAGGAGCTCTCCAAATGCACTTGTAACAAATAACCAGCAAGCATGCGAATCATAAGAAACCTCTGGCCTTCTACTCCTCGTTTGACTAAAGACCCTGTTACAGCACTGGCTTGTTTGGTAGGTTTCCCCAGTATTACCATCAAAAGCTTCATGAACTTCTTCGCTTCATCATCATCAGTGTGGAACTGGGGTCCATTCTTCCATTTCTTTACCACAAAATCGTAAATGACATCACTGTAGGCCTCGTGCATTCGCGCAGCCCAGAACAGAGTCTCCTTAAAGGCGGGGTTGCAAAGGTAAGTTTGAAGCTCCAAAGAATTCTTTTCAAAGCCAGGGTCAAGATGTGTGGGATGAAGAGTCAAGAAAACGTTGAATACTGCAAGAGCTACAGCGCTGCTCTCAGTAACTTTCAAGTGATCCAGTGCTAAGTACTCTTCAAGAAGTGAAAGCAACAAATTTGCAGTAAGTGTTGCCTCCGCGTGTGAACTTTCTGAAGCTTCAGCAAGAAGGGAGTGCAAGTTAATAAGCGTGTCTTCACTTTGAGCTGCTTGGTGAAGAAGACGGGCCTTGTTTAGTAGAGAACCAGCTTCCTCACAAAACTTGTTGCTTGAAGTTCTGCTTTTGTCGTTTTTCAGGATGTAAGCTAAGGCCATTACAATAAAATTGTATTTGCAGTTTTGAGCAAATTTCGCAGAATTTTCCTTGAGTAGCTGAGCCAGTGATGTATCGAATAAAACAGGAAGTGACTGATTCGTCTCGATGTAACGGCACAGAGATTGCGTTATCGTGTCACGTATTTCTCTTAGAGCGTGACATGCATTAAGAACATCTTCAGGAGAGCGGTGATCTATCATATTGTTCCGTGGTATGAAAAAGTTTGGTAGCGATCCTTTGGAGTAGAATGCAATGAAAAAGTCCAAGAGTTCAAAAATGTTCTCTCCTAAACTATGCTCCCCCCAAGACTCGATTCCTTTCTTCTCGAGGAACCAAAATAAACACGTTTTCAAGTGATATGAAGCGAACACATCAATTCCTCTTTCCTTCATTTCAGATTTGATTAACGTCTTCAGCACGGAATACGCTAGCTTTTGCTTGTCTGATAGGGATCTTGCCAGCATTAATTCAGCAACAGAGAACGAAAACCTCCACTCGTATTCTCTCACGTCGCTGTTGTGTGACCCAACGGGGACCAGATGGCAGCCTTGGGTTGATATGGAGGAAATAACCTCAGAACTCGGCCAGAGAGCTCTGTCTCGGTGTAACCATTGTTCGGCTTGTGAAGGCCAAAAAGGACATCTCAGGCCGTAAACAAAGTCTCGATTTACTCTGAACGTACCCCCTGTATAAGGAAGAGAGAACGAAGGGCCGGCGATTGTGCCCTCATCGGTCGCCATCAGGGCAACATGACTGAGTGGAATCGAATGTTGGCTTTCCTCAATGAATTTAGAGTTCTGAAGACAATGCTCTCGAACAGAAGCTTGGTCAATAGGCGGAGAGAGTTTCTTGTTCGCCAAATGCACATAACCCGCGTGTGAAGCGTCGTAAATATAAACGAAATTCTTTTCTTCCTCCACGCTCCGCTGGGAACTATGTTCCATGCCTTCTTGTTCGAATTTATCGCTTTCTTCTGTGTTTGTCTCTTCTGTCTTCTCATCCTCGTGTACTTCTAAGTCGTTTCTAATGATCATGTGATCTGCATCAGTATTCCATGTTGTCTGTTTCTCCAGATGAGGAAGAGAAAGTCCTTCGACAGCACTTCCGGTATGAATGACTTCAACATCGGGATTCTCACGGCAGCATTGTTCCAAGTCTCGAGCAAGATCGTTGATGTTTTCTTCCATGTCTTCTTTGAAAATATTGAAAAATCGCACCAAATCTAGCGTCAAACTCAAATATACTGATTCATCCATGTTAAGTTCTTTGAACTAGTGAACTATCGTTCGCTGCCTATTTTCTAATTTTGTCTGGTTCGCAATGCTCGATTCACTGCTGCATGATGGGACGCATAGTGTCACATAATTTCAGCGTCACGTCAATCACTGCGTACAAAGGCAAAAATTACGAAAGACTGATTTTTTTTCAATATGAATTGCTCACCTAAAATCCTCTGCGTATCCAGTTTTGTCTTGTGTCCACGATCTCGTTCATGCGTGTTGTATGACCAGAGGCATCACTTGGCGACCGTTTTCTCCTGTGGTATAAAGATCATTTTATATCAAGCCATGTTTTCGGTAAGAAGGACGCTAAAAACCTTGCATTTCGTGACCAAGAGCTCTGCCTGACGGCGCACTTGTTTGCTGAGGAGATAAACACAGAGTCGGATTTGGTTGGGGAAAATTTGGCCACCAAAGGTGACGAACTTTATTTTCAAGATCTGCCAATATATAATAAACTAAATATCTCTTCAGCAAAAGGTGGGGGAAAAAACCGCCACCCACTAAGACAAGAAAGAGAAACACAGTAGGAAGTAATTTGCAGGCAGGCGGAAGGGGAGGTGTTGGAAAGATGCTGAAAAATGGTTCAAACCAGCGATGTGAACGACGTGATGGTGAGCGATCGAAAGGGGACGAGCACATGGAAAAGCGCCCCTAAGAATGATATAGTCCGGAACGCCCTAAATTCTGATTGGCTGGAAATAAGATAGGCTTGGACCCTGCCGCCTGGCCTGCAAACCATTATGAAATGCCTTGACATAAAATCCCATTATGATGTCGTCATAACGGTGTCTTATTACTAAAAGTGACATACTGAAAGCAAAAGAGAAATGTAAGGAAGGGGTACAGTGTAAGCCAACGTGACGCTACGGCGAGGGGCAATTTTATCTGGCCAAATACAGTCTTTCGAAAACCGGCGACTAGTTTTTTTTTTTTCAGAGCTAACCGCCACAATGAGAGAAACAACGGCTCTAAAAGTAGTCAGAGCCGTTATCGGTTTCCGTAGATTTGGAGCAGTTATTTTGAACCCTCGCTGGAGAAGCCTAGCCTTACTAGGTGGAATATTACACTCCCTTTTTTATATAACTTACTTCTTATTTGGGGGCTAAAGCTGCATATTCTTATTTTTTTGGCAATTTGAATTGAGGGTGAAAAGTTTATAAGATGTTCTTAAAGTGCACCTAGCCCCCCCCCCCCCCCCCCAATTTTTTTTTCTTAAATAAATCTTTGCACCTGTTTAAAACATATTGCCCTATTTGGGACCTTTTTCAACCAAATCTTGACTTTTTATAGGCCGTAAAAGTTACGAAATCTAACCATCATCTGTACCATGACTGAGCTGGTAAGGGACATGGGTCTATTCCTTATTTGACGTCACAAACTGATTTGCATTGTATTAAGTCTTTGTGAAAATGCATGCAAAGCAGTTTGTGTCGTCATGCTCCTAACTAGCTCGGACATGGGACAGATGATGGCTAGATTTCGTAACTTTTACAGCCTATAAAAAGTCAAGATTTGGTTGAAAAAAGGCGCAAAAAGGCTCAATGCGTTTCGAACAGGTGCAAACATGGCAAAGTGCAAAAATTTTGGGGTTAGGTGCACTTTAAGTTACCCGTGTTATAGTATTTCAATAAATCAATGCGGACGTGACCCATCATATACCATACCAATATTGACTCAAGTTTAACATGTATTACTTTTTCCCTATTTACAGCCAGTCCACCTAAGGAGATCACAGACCCGTGGAAATATAACAAGTTCAGTAGGTGAGGTGCGCGAAGGTCATTTCGTGACAATTTCAAACCTGTTTTAACTGGGGAGTTGGTTTGATACCTCAATGTAGGCAGTTGAGTTTAATGCTGAGGATAATAACCTTGAAACGTAGATTTTAACATCCCGTTCCCTCTGTTTGTTCTACTCACCTTGTGTATTTTGTTACACTGGGTATTTTTAACAGGCCCGTAGCAAGGCTAAAACAACTTGGGGGGGGGGGGGGCAGGAAATTAGTTAAACAAAACTACACCCCCACCCCCGTCAGTAAAAAAAACAAAACAAAACAAAACAACAACAAAAAAAAAAAAGCAGACCGATTAGGGAGTTCAAAATGCAACGAGAACATCAAACAAGGATTAGATTTAGTAAGCAAAACAATAACTTTGCACCTGCAGCACACTTTTTGGTACATTTCTTTGCCGTCACTGTTCGCGGACTACCACGTGAAATTGCTTAATTTTACATTGAATGAGGACGTAAAAAGACGACGACAGATTTTCCTTTTTCTTTTTCAATGAACTTGGAATCGAGCCCCAGGAGAATTCGCCTAAAATTAAAAAAAAAAAAAACAAAAAAAAAAGGGGGAGCTGGGATTATCGCGATGAAGTTTTAAAGAACGCGAATTCTCTTCATAGATAATGTTTTCGCTACCGTCAGTGTCGTCTTCTCTTTAACTTCCTAACTAACAAATACAAATCGGTCATAAGGATTTTGGTTCTTATTTCCGATTCACAAGGAAAAAATGCCTTTGTTGCTGTTGTATAAAAAACAAATGTTAGCGGAGGAAACTGTCAGGTAATAAACAAATTATTAAAGGTTTTGAACAGGCACTTGCAGCGTCAGAATTCAAGATTGATTATTGCACATTATTTTTTTTAAATCTTTATTTTTTGACACATTATTTTTTACATTTCCAAAAATTCTGGGTGGGGAACTTGGCCCCCCTGCCTCTCCCCCTGCTACGGGCCTGTTTAAAAAAGATATTTTGATGCACACTGCTCGACCATTAATATTGGGAATAAATCCAGCTGTAGACCCACCACAAAATACTCAACGAATATTTCCAGCATGTCAAAACAGGTTGTTCTCCGTACTGCCATTTTGAATATCGCGAAGACTCTGGAGACCAGATTGGATCCGTTCTCAGAACACGATTCAATCGAGCGCATGCACAGGGCTTGTGCTTAGAAATTTACGGCAACTTGGACTGATTTCCGTGAAAGGCGGGAGGGGGTGGGGTGTTCAGGCTTGACTTTAAAATAAAAAAGAGCTAAAACCAAACTGATGTTCGATGAGCTTCTATTCAGGGAGTGGTTTATATACTCAGGGAAGGCTGTTGAGTCGGATTTTTAAGGGGATAATTTTTCTTTTCTTGAGGGGAGGGGATGGTTATTTATTTTCGGAGGGGCTTTTTTTTGGAATTTTACGGTGATATGTTCTGAAACGTTTTGTTTGTTTCCGATTACAGAGTGATACGCATATAAGACGGATAAAAGGGATGCAACGGGGCTTCTGCATATTGTGTCAACATAGTCTTTTAAGGATCGGTTAAAACAAAATTTTCTGTATGTAATAACATAATATTATAATTATAGCTGAAATCTTTCAGTATGAATAGTTTACTGGTTTATGTAGCCATCAATCAGGGAAAAATAAAAATAAAACCTGCAATGTATTTTGTCCACCATTGTAATAAATTTAACTGGAGGGCAAAGTGTTACGCAACTACAGTATATCAAGTAAATTATTAAAAACTTGATCATTGTATAATGCAATTTCAGGGATTTGATTGGCTTAGCGGCCATGGTATATGAGGCATTATACCATGCAACCAAGAAAGAAATAGCGACCATTAAATTGTCTTCTGGTTGTTCTGACAAAGCAAAATCAGTAAGATCTAGCAACATTTCTCGATTGTTTTTAATAAAATAATTATTCCACTCACGCTTGCTGGACATGAGATGATTATAGCCAACTCGGCGCTAGGCGCCTCGTTGGCTATCTATCATCTCATATCCAACAAGCGTGAGTAGAATAATTGTTAAATGTATTACAGCTGAGTTTGAGGCCGCGACATTAAGAAGGGAAAAATTAAAGCGAAGGTGCGAAAAAAGGTCAGCTAGCATTTTCGGAAAGCCAACAGCTCGTAAATTCTGGGAATAAGATTACGTCCGTTCTCTAAACTTTTCAGCAATTTAAATATTCAGTTAAATAATCCGAACAGATCAAATCGTGTTAGCTTACTTTAAAATGCTATAAAATGTTGTGTGAATGCACTAAACAACATTTTAACTTCTTTTCTTTAATTTTGTTGTTGGATGCCCCTGATCAGACCCACTTAAAAAACATCATCTATAGTTAGAAAATCAGAGCATTAGGAGGAAACAAAATGGAACACACTGCTTCTAATTCTGCCAATTTTATTGTATAACAGTAACATGTGACACAGTTAAGTTGCGAAGAAAACTTAAGTACTTGTACAATAGTGCTAAAGTCTTTAAGTTAAGGCACAACTAGTCTGCCAAAGCCTATCAACTAATTCTACAGAGTAAGTTGGCCGTTGCTACCAATAATGGATTTTTTATTTTCTGAAGCATTTTTCAGTTACTTGGAACACCAAGAAACCGTCCTGTATTAGTAGGTTATTGCGTTATTAGTGTGGTTATAAGCTTGTTAGCATCAGGTAGATTTCAGATGTTCCAAGTCCAGCCAAACTGAGTAATTCCTCGCCTCATGTTGGAAAAAATATTACTCAATGTGAAATTTTAAAGAAGAAAAAGAGAACCAAATGATTTATCAATTTGTCTTTGGTTCTGGAAAAAGTTGACCCATGTTTAAAAAACTCCTCAGTTTTCCTGTCAGTCAGTGACAAATAATTCAATATAAGGTACTAAATTGCAATTATACATCAATAAAAAAACATACACTACCAACTAAAAGTATAGTTAAAAACGAACAGTACAGCCCTAACAAGAACAAACACTAAAAAACTGGGTGTTATGGAACTCTGAAAAGGAACAATGAGATTGAAGTACTTTCTGGCAAACTGCTTGGAATCAGTTGTCGCATTAATTTCTACTCGGTATAAATTATGCGTCACATGCAGTCCGGGTCAAATATAATTCAGTTTACAGATACGAATCAAACCTGCAGTCTATACGACTCTGGGCCTGTCACTGGTCGAAGGCTAGTGTATATGACTTTGTTGTTCCTGTTGTTATTGGGTTAAATTAATTTTCTACGATCAATCAATTTCCAGTTTTAACGGGACTTGAATTACACTCGACGCGACAGAGAAGCGACATAAAAATTGGTCTCATACTTTTATTTGTACGATTCGAGGGCCACTCTTCGTTCGCAACTGATGCAGTTCTATGTCATCCACGGTACATCGTTACATTGATCACCCACGATTTTATTAATTTACTGCTTTTGTTGTGAAAAAGAACTAGAAACAAATTTCAGGCCAATTATTAATACAGCAATGCTAAAAAATACCGTAATACCGTTATTTTATTTTGTTTTTTTTTTTACAAGTGTTGGTGTTGAAAATCTAAATGCTATTTCAGAAAAAAAAAATAGAAGAATAATTGTTTTTGTAAAATACTCAAATAGTGGATACTAAGAAAATTACCAGGAGAAAACTAAAGGCAACGAACCAACAAACAAACGATTTGCTTTCTAACTCTTTTGAAAAACCTGTATCCTGTGGTGAGTATACTACGAAAACGTATCGCTATAACTTGACCTTTTCTTTTTGTCTTGGGCCGAAATATGTTTCATTGAGTTTGCCAATTCTTCATCCGAAATCCGTCGCTAAATTAGGTTGCTTACTACAAACAAATTTCCAATTCGATAAATTTAATCCTAGCTGTAAATGAGAGCCTTTGAAGTCTTTTAACCCTGTTACTCCCACACTAAAACATGAAATCTTTTGTGGTTCCACTTTTTCGTTCACGGATGAAATGCGTGACCATTCTAGTTCAATTACCTTGTACAATACTGTTTGTTCTTCAATAATTTTGATTTAGAATTAATTTTTTTGCTGAATTTTGATTTTAAGCTCGACGCGTGGGAGAAAAGGTTAAAAAAAACAAAACAATTATTTTGTGTACCTATATATGCGAGTGACCACATTCTTTCCAGAAGACCACAGCAGTGAAATGCAAACAGACTACAAATCGTAGAAACGTGATTTAAAAGAACGATCATTCTTGCACAATCAGCCAAAACAACCTTTTGGAAACGGTTAAGTGGAAAATATCGATACTCAAACAATTACCAACCCGCAACGGATTTTTTTTTTTCATTTTAACTCAAGGAGATGTCAAGAGGCCTGTGGAGTACCCGGGTTTATTTCAAATGGTAAAACCCATGAAGCATGAATCATGAAAGATCAAAGGGATGACTCTCGCTCAGTTTAATTCGGAGGTTTCGACGCTGTTATGAATCAACGAGAGTCTAACACAAAATCCATTAATTGAAAGGCTGTCAGTGCAAAACGCTCCCATCTATTTTTAATATATATTAGATACATGACCAGTTCATAGCTAGGACATTTTGCACTTAGCTCTCTCAATTGTGAGATTATACTAGCCCCTCCCCCTCAATTTGTTTAATAGAACAAAAATTTGTGCTTGCTCGCTCGCAGGCTAGTCATCCCTCTGCCTTGTGGGTGGGGTGGGACTGGCGACGATGTATGACCTCATGAACCCTAAAACATAGCTAGCCCAAGGATGTCATGAAATAATGACCTCATGTTCATACTATTGTTCATGATTATGACGACATTAGTGGGGAGGTTGGAAGGGGGGGTTGTTTCTAAAAAGTTCTTAATTGTGATGGAGGCGGTGGGGGGAGAGAGGGGTGTTGGGAGGGGAAGGTAGGGAAAAGGGCAATGAAAATTTGACATGATTTCTTTGGAAAAGGCCTCGTTGGCAACTCCTTGAGTTGAAGGCCAATATGCTTTCTTCGCATCAATCGTTTTGACAAGAGTCCTTAAAGTTGTTCAGGCTGATTCGTGTACGAAGAAGAGAAACTTGAAGCGAAATGTTTTCATCTCGAGCTCTCCGATAAACTAGGTGATCCGTGAACGTTCTAGAAAGAGATAGTCACTCACAGAACCCTTTTGGGAGAAAAAAGTTTTTAAGTTACTATACATTAGTTTCTCTTAAACTGCAAAACAGCCGTTGGTTTTTTCTCTTCGAATTCTCAAAAGGACAAGCAAATCACCGAAAGTGCAAGCGCGAGGCGCAAAGCGCCGAAAGCGTGCATTGTTGCCCGCGAGCCTCGTAGCTCACTCCAAACCGTTCGTCCGCACTGCGTTTCGTACAGACGAAACTAACAACTGTTTTACATAAGCTCATCTTAACTAGTTGGCGTTTTTTATTCCCACAGCTTGATCCTCTCCTCTCACTTGCTATGAACGGCAGGTTGATCCACGATAATCTGACGGCTCGACTCCGCTGACTTGTCCCTTGTACACTTTCAAGCCATGTTCTTGACGGAGTTATCTAAAAACAACAAACCCAAAACAAGAAACATTAAGTTAATTTGCGATGTCTGAATTACCACAACACTTTCACTTTGGCAATTAAAATTACCTTTGCAGCCTTTACTGACTCTCACTTAGTGTCTCATCCCTAGTCACCCCCCACCCCTTTCCGCCTGTAGTTGAAGAAAGCTAACAAATAGGTCTCTAAAATTCTCCTGCCTGTGGTTTCTCTTCTTGTAGCAAGCTAAATTTTTTCTATTAATTTGGGGGAATTTCCTCCTTTCCCAACAATAAAAGGTTTTCTTAAACCATTGTATACGCTTTTTTCCGGTAATCATACATCATGTAAGCCTGTTGGTCTTTTTTGTTCGTGACACTGGTCGTCATGACAATCTGTCGATTAATTAATTATAAGGAGAAATTGGATGTTGAACATTCACAGAAGTGTAATTGCTCACCTCTTGGAACACACACATAACACAGGTTATGCACTTCAGTTCTGAATGCTTCCAGTGATGGTATGGAATGGATTACAAGGAAAAACAGTTTGTGGTGCTAGCTAATTCTGTAGGGAAGTAAAAAAAGTAAGGAAATCAGCGAAGGTGTTAGGAGATCCACGCTGCTAGCCTTATTCGCCTATTCAGTTCAGAATGAAAAGAGGACAACAACTAACACAGTGACTACAACAGAGAACTGTTTTACAACTTGTACAAGAAACGCTTGCAATCCCGAGGTTAGCAAAACAGGGTATCCTTCAGTGGCTGAAATAACAATTAATGATTGGTTATATAACTCATAAAAACCTCTCAATCAAAACGTGAAAGTATAGTATCACAACGTACCTTCTGGAACCGACACATGCTTTTACACGCTGTGAATACTGTGATGGTTTGTAACATGCCATGATAAGTTCTTCTACAAGGAAATAAACAGAAAAAAGCTAATGTTCTTAGAGATCAACACCACCAACGCCACGTCCCCATTTTTAACGCATGAAAAACGTAAAACTGGAAATTTTCACCTGTTCAAAAGGTGTTTGCGTTTTCATGACTGAAGCATATTGTTATTTTATTTTAATTTGTAATATTTTTACTTCCCCTTTACGTGATACAAAGATTATCACAAACTTGCCTTTCTTTTTTAAAAAAAAACAAAACAAAAAATCGTTGGCACTCGTTATCACACATTGGTCAGGAAAGGTTTGCGGCTTACATTATTCTTAAGAAAGCATAAAAACTACTGAACTAGTGAGAGTGACAACCAGAGATGGCAATTCCAAAGAGTTATCAGCAGGACAGGTACTCGAAGTCGGGAAGTCAGCTTCTTGAAGGAACAACATCTTGTTCAGAACCTGAAACGTTCAGGAAAGTAAAAAAATGTGAGTTTTCCGGCCCATTTTAGTGTTTTCCTATCTTGCTGCTCTGAGCGAGGGCCAATAACTAGATCTTCAGGGCGTGAAATTAAGTTTCTAAACGGAATTACCGGCCAAGAGCTAGCAGATCAGAGCCAAAATGGGGGGAAAATCGTTTTGTAAAGCACTGAGAAACACTGAAACTGTACTACAGGAAAGCACCCTGGAGTTTTATCGGCATGCATATGTAAAACATGTAAATACGTTGATCAGTATAGTAGAATCTACTGGTTACACCAAGCAAATTGGTTTAGAGGCACTCCAAACAAATAATGGGAAACAAATCATTAATCTAAATTAAATTTAAGATGGTTAAAAGCCACAAATATGCCTAACATAAAGCAAGATAGCTGGATACTTAATAGCCAGACCAAGGGGTTGAACTAGTGGCTACCGAGAAACAACTTTGGCCAGAGGCCAGAGCGGGACTTAACTTGCGAACTCCAGATTTTGAGGCCGGCGCTCTATCCTCTCGGCCACGCCACCTCCACGGCAACAAATTTAGAATTAACTTAATACCAAGTCAACTGTTTCAAGGTTTGGGAGAGGAAACGACATAAACAGGTGTGCAACACTTACTGGGTGCCATGTTTTGAATTACTAACCTTTGCAGGCCCATGAAGCTCTTGATCAGCGAGCAAACTGACGACAGTGGGAAACAAGTGCAACAGCATATTAGGCACTGTCATGTCACACAATCACATCATGTCACGCAGCCACATTATGTCACGCAACTACATCACGTCATGCAACCACACCATGTCATTCTTTAATTGACCTGAAAAAAAGTTCAAAATGGAAAATTCAGAGTGGTTGTCAATCAACCGACCTAAGCCCATACCATACTGTTGGCCAATCATACATAGGTAGAAAAATACAATAAACTAATAGATCTCGATGCAAATGCAAGTGACTGGGGCTGATTCGCGCGTCAAAAAAAACCGTGTGAACAAGTTACTACAAAGTTTTGGCTTAATTCTAAGTGGCTGAATACAGAAGCCAGCGCAAATAATTACTCAGTTCCACTCTCAATTTAATGACCGAGCTGTCTACTGATCGTATTGCATGTTAGGCCAATTCATACTGTGATGAATATAGTTGCAGCTGATGCCGCACAAAATTGCTTACCACGTGGAGTGGACAGCAGAAATAGCATTATCGCGTTCAGTGGACTGTGGGAACTGGGCACCTCCTGAGTGCTGTTATCATCCTCTCGGGTAGATCCTATGGATAGTAGTCTGCTGATATGGCGGCCATGCTTCTTCTGAATGCTTCTGAGCCAACACTGATATGATGCGGGACGTTGATACACTGGCAGGCTGTCATGTATAGGATCATAGGACTGGCTCAACATCATGATACCGGGACGGTGGAATTCTTGGAAGCTGCTTCAACTTTCTGATGATGATCCTCAGGTACACGACTCCTACAAATTCCTGAAAAAATTTTGACTCAAAATATAAACAATTTAGTACCTGTAAAAAGAAAAATGAACTCAAACCAACTGAAAACTGTACTGCTTCGAGTGCGTCTGATCTAAGCCAACGTTTTAACAGTTATACGGGACGCGACGGGACATCAATACACTGGCAGGCAGGCATCAATAGGCCGGGTCTAATAGGAACCTCAGCATCATGGGATGGTATGTTCAGCGCCCTACAGGAGTCTTTCTCCAGCTCTTGGATGAGCGTGCGACAGGACATGGCATCTAGAACAACCTGATAAAATTGCAACTCAAAAGATTCATAGATTAGTAGCCAGCTGGAGACTGAATGAAATGTTAGTGAAATATAGGTGATAGGTTGTGATATAGTAGATTGCGGCAAGAATAGAAATAATCTATCCCCAGGCACCCAGAATTTTTTTTTTTGCTGGCATTGGTCATTTTAAGAGGTTGAGTTTTAAGTTTGAGTTAAGTTCGAGGTCGCATTCATAATATTATAGAGTTTATGGTTAAATATTGATTTTAGTGTTTAGAGTTTAAGGTTTATTTTAGTTTGAAAACCTAGCTTAATTTAATAGTATTTTATCCCGAAAGCTTACCTAAATTTAGTGTATTTAAACCTAGACACTGATTTTAAGTATTTAAAGTCTAGCACCGCCCTTACTTAATCCAAGGCTACGGACACTGTTTAGCAACATATACGAAGCACCGTTATTTATTTAGGTATAATTTCATACACTGCACCTAAAAGTGAAAATTTTCGCTCGAATTCAAACTCAAACTCAAACTCTAACTCAAACTCCCGCATGTAATCAATTGCCGTTAACCAGCTCCCCACACCAATTATTTCTTGTTTTTTGATTTGACAAAGCGTTAAACACCGATCTCAGTGGCCGTATATCCTATCGAGACGAAATTTATTCCAGGCTTGTTCTGACGTGTGATAAAGCATGGCAATAGGCCATTTTGACAGTTGTGTACTAAGTGACCTGGCCTTGCATTGGAAGCGAGGCTGGGGGTGACCTTGTTTTGATACAGACCTCACTGCTTTTCATATGTAGATCATGCTGTTCTTATGCTAACTAGGGTGCATTTACATATGAAAAGCAGTGAGGTTTGTATCAAAACAAGGTCACCCCCAGCCACGCTTCGAACGCAAGGCCAGGTCACAAAGCACACAACTGTAAAATGGTCTATTACGGATAAACAGTAGAAAATTTCACGGGTACCACAATTAAAGTACGTTTGACCTGTTGTTTTTGCCTCACCTCTTCTGAAAGTCCACTGCTATATGTCTGCAGGCTGACAGTCAGCTAGAATTGTGGCTAAAACACCACGATCCCACAAAACGGCCTCCAGCTGTTCCGAGGACTGGCAGAAATGTGTCTCAGTATCGAAGACGATGACACTGTCTGAAACGTCCTGAAAAATTCTGGTCAAAATTACACTTTGTAAAAAAGCAATTGTAATCAGTGAAACTACTAGAAGCAGTTTAAATTAATTCTCTGTTTTACTTATACTGCTTTTGGTGTCCTACAAGAAAAATTAATTGTTTAACTGACGAAGGCTACATATAAGGGTTACAGGTTTGAAATCCTGCCACAGTTTCCAGTCTGAACTTCTAACCTGTACTTAGCACGCTGAACCTGTTCGCACAAGCTCGGTTTGAATCTATCGATTCTACAAACAATGTTCTAATCTTTTGATCTCTTCAAATGCCTTAAATATGAACACAACACTGTGTAAGTAGAAAGGTAAATTAGAAACACAAAGGTCAACTTGGTTTGAATCTCATTTGATTGAAGCCAAGGAACCTGGTCAGCGCTTTTCATCTTGTTAAGCTGTCTTACCTGTACCCGCCAGAACACAAATGGAAGAAAAGTGAACCAGTTACCATAATGATCACTTGGAAGTCAATCCAGTCTGATTAAGGCTTCACGGATCTTTCTCAAGCTGTCGATCTACCTGCTTTCAGTTCAATTTCAAACGTAACACAGCACAATTAGTAGAAAAAAAGAACCACTAACAGAGGTCAACTGGGTTTGAATCCCACTTGACTGAAGCGACAGCAATTGTTCTGAGCTTCCGAGCTGCGTTAAATGTCCAACATAAAATAACATAATCAGAGGAGAAGCGACTCAGTACCACTGACAGAGGTCAACTGGGTTTGAATCCCATTACACTGATGCTACAGAAAATGTTTAATTTGAGGCCAAACTCTTTTAATATCTTACACAGAACACTGAACATTATCACAAAACATTGGGTTGGAAACCATTAAGCCAGCTTTCTGTGTTCTTGAGGAAACAGCTTCTTAGAGTTTCTACAAAGTACTATAAACAGTTGTTGAGAATGTAAACTAGCTCGCAACGCTCAGTCGGCTATTGAGCTAACATACACTTCTTTCGAACGACTGCTTAACACTCGTCATCCATTCCTTGTCATCTATTCCGGTGTAATGATCGATTCTGAAAGCCGAAAGTCTGCCCACGGTATACTTACAGTTTTTGTGTACATGCTCCAAAGCCATCTGAGAAGCGGTTAGCCTTCAGTTGATGAAAAGGGTTTCAAGAAGTGGCTGTTGACAAACATACGTCGAACGGAATTGGAACTGAAAGAGTACAGAGTATTATTTGTTAAAACGACGATAAAAAATAACATGTGGCTTACCTCTCGTGTTCGATGCCATGGATTTTGGCATAGCTCAACTTCAACGTGTGTTATGCACAGAAAACTGGCAAAGAGTTGTTCATTCTCCGTCTTAGGATTCAATAATAATAAGTACAGACAGCGACGCGAATGGAAGACCTTCACCACTGGACATCGGGTACGTCTCAACTGTATTCTCCGGACGGAGGAACTCGAGGATCCATCTAATTGCCGTATGTAGACTTGATGCGTCTTGATTTCGCATTCCGAAAAAAAGTTACGCCGGATGAAGAAGAAACACAGGAAAATTCTCTGGACGTCTTCCGAAGCTTCTGATCGGCGCAAGTGGATTTGATGCGTCTTGATTTCGCATTCCAAAAAAATTCACGCCGAATGGAGAAGAAAAAAAAAGAAAATTCTTTGGACGTCTTGCGAAGCTTCTGATCGCTGTAAGTGAACTTGATGCGTCTTTACTTCGCATTCCAAAAAAAGTCCCACCCGATGGACGTCTTCGGAAACTTCAGCTAGTGGAGACGAATCCAAAATACTCTGTCGAAAATGTGTCGAAAATCCAGATGATTTGAATTTTCGGCCTGAAACTAAAACGTTAGTTGCCTAATAAACCACACAAGGACACGAAAAGAAACGCGCATACAGTCTGTTATTTGTTTTTCAGAGTTTTATTTTAAGAAATGGAGTGCCATTTTTTGGCTTTTACATTTATGCGACTTTTATTTAGAAAAGTCGCAAATCGAAGTGCATCAATTGAATGTCGTAGCTGTTGTCGCCGAAAAAGATGTTGACTCTTGTAGAAAAAAAAATCGTCGTTGGTTTCCTGATACCGAATCAAACGCATCTATTGAATGTCGCAGCTGTTGTCGCCGAAAAAAGACGTTGACTCTTTTGAAGAAAAAAATTGTCTTTTGTTTCCTGAAACCGAATCAAACGCATCCATTGAATGTCGTAGCTTTTGTCGCCGAAAAAGATGTTGACTCTTTTGAATAAGAAAATCGTCGTTTGTTCTCTGAAACCGAATCATTTGGTTAGTATTGTTCCTGAAATAAAATAGCTGCGTTAGCGCTGTTTAGTTAAGCAGTCGCAGTTAAAGAATAAAGACACAAGACGCAAAATAAAGACACAAGACACAGTTTTTTGTTTTATTTCCCTACTCGTACAAGCTACATAGTTTCCTTAAACCGAATCATTTGGTTAGTATTGTTTCTGAAATAAAATCGCTGCGTTAGTACTGTTTAGTTAAGTAGTCGCAGTTTAAGAATAAAGACACAAGACGCAAAATAAAGACAAAAGACACAGTTTTTTGTTTTATTTCCCTAGGTGTACTAGTTATATTGTTTCCTGAAACCGAAACATTTGGTTAGTATTGTTCCTGAAATAAAATCGCTCTGTTAGTACCCTTTAGTTAAGTAGTCGCAGTTTAAGAATAAAGACACAAGACACAGTTTTTTAGTTTTATTTCCCTTCGTTTATTAGTTACATAATTTCTTAAAGTAATGTTAATTAAGCCACAGGACCTAAAGTAAACATGCGACCGGGCGCGCTCCTACATGAAAAATTTGGCGTCCAGGAAAACCGAAGAGTGCTCCTGTGTCCGTAAAACGCGACACTCCGAGTAAATGGAACACTCCAGGGCCCTGAACGTTGCGCAGGGATCAGCTGTGGCTTGGTATCGAGACAGTTGATACCAAGATTGCGCGTGTAGCACAGGAACTGTGCCAAAGCCGGAAGCCGAATTGATCGGAATCGTTACGAAAAGCCGAAAAAAAGGCCGAAAGAGAGCGAAGTTCAAATCGAAATCCGGACCGACCTTTTATGGAAGATAACATCATTTCCAACCAATGCTTTCTACGGCGATTCGGGAATACTATTTGGTAACACGGACGATTTTTCTTATATTAGCAGTGATTGGGAACTGCTGTTATCTTCCGGAGTGATACAGCTTCGTGGCGGTATCACGTGGTTCACCCACGTACCTCATGCCAGGGTGCATGATTGGCTGCTTCTCCTCCATGGTTGTGTTGCAATCTCCTGTCGTAGTTGGAGTGAAGGTTGGCGATGTTAGGCTTGAATGAACGACAAGTCTTACCTGGGACGGGTGCCGGCCGGCCAATAGTACCTTTTCACGACAATGTCATTCGAATACAACTACCGGGGTCCAATTTATGTGACTGAATTTTTGAAATTGTCTGAGGTTTTACCCTCTTACGCTGCTCAAATACGAAAAAAGCCCTAAATTCTAATCGACTCACTGAAGTAATTTTCGGGTTAAAGATGGAATTGCAGTGGTCGTATCCAAATTACGCCATCGCGAAAAAGCACTAGTCGTATAATACAGCAGATTTAACATGCGTTGCTGGGAGTTATCTTCCGTGAAAGCGAACAAATGTAATCTTCTTAAAAACCCTAATTAGCGCCAATACCATGAGAATCTTTTCCTTTCCCCTGAATCTAGTTTTACTCGCAGATTTTCGCGCGCCAATTTCAAGCTTGTCCTGCAACGCAAGTTAAAACAGCTGTGATGAAGGTATAATTATTATTCCTATATGCTATCTGCAATATCTACACTCTAGAAACTATTTGCACGAGAAGGTAGTTTGACTACAGTTAGTATAATCACTTCAGGATGGATGCGAGTACGTCTTTTTCATTTCAAGCCAAACAGTCATTGCCAGCTAGGCCAAAGGAAAATTAATGGAGTGCGTTGTAGTCAAATACATTCATAGTGCAAAAGATTTGATATTACCTTCTACAGGTCCAGATCCATGGCACGTCGTCTCCTTCCATCGCCGTTTTGGCAACTACCTCGTGCCTCGTCTACTTTCACTGACTACCTTAGCTACCTAAGCTTACCATTACGCGATTCATCTTTGGTCTTCTTTCTTCGACCGGCCGGCACCAAAGCAGTGCCAATACAATGCCAGTGTAGTACCAGTGCTGGACCAGTTAAGTCTTTGAGGGACGTTTCGTGCTAAACCAGACTCCATAGGTTGTGAAGACTACATACGCCTACGATTTGTAGACGATCTAAGTTCTCTCGCCCACAAGGTGCAATGCAGGCCTTTCTCATTTGTAGAGAAAACTCATCCCACGAGGCAAGATCAACAAAGAAACAGATATACGTGAATTCGCTTATGACGAATTGGCTTTCGTATTCGTCTCATTGTCCACGCTGCCACAGAAAGAAAAGCCTTCTAAATGCCTGTCACTTTATAATCCTGAAACTACTTTACTATCTAAAATGATCTAGATCTTTGCTTCTTTGCTAACTGTTGGGCTGCCTATGGTGCGGCTCCAGGTGCTGTGGTGATTCGCCGTCGTAGATTAGTCTCGAAGACTACGTACGTAAACAATCTAAAGTAAGATCTGTACATTGTCCCATGATGCCCCACTAACTATTATAACCCTATTCAGACCGGAGAAATAGAGTGGGGGGAGGGGAGCACTTCCAGATGGTTAAAAAAAAGGCAAAACAAGGAAAAAGCCGGTCTGAATAGTGTTATGGAATCACAAACTTCCTAAGAACTGCATCTACGCTCGCAAATTTGGCGCAAGGCTACCACCTTTGTTCGCTATGTTTTGCGTGCACTATACTGAATCCGAGATCGGTGATTTTCTTGGCCAATTACGAGGCGCCTAACAAAGACAATAGTCGTCCAAAACTGCGAGCCTGGCGAACTATCTACCTGTAACTAGAGAAACCATTAAACTTGTAAGGAGTGGCCAGATAAGGTCACTCTACAACAGCTGAATGGCCTTGCGTCTCCAGTTGACTAAATTTTACTCTTCAATTAAATAAAGTCTGGTTGAACCTTACGATGAAAAGCCTCTCTTTTCACAGCGCTTGGACTGTCAAGTGAAGCGTGATAGAAAAATGGAATTTCGCGCAACTAAGCGGGAGAACGCCACGGAGACGATGATGACGACGACGACGTGCTGCCGACAACAGTCGACGTTGAAACCGATGAACTCGAGAAAAATGGGCCGATCAAAAAAACATCGAACAAAATAAAATAATTTGACGAAAAAAAGTACGACTGAATGAAATCCGATACCTAGCCGAATAACCCAACCCACAGGGGGCTTCAGGGGAGGAACGCGAACCATACCCAGGGGACCCATTAACTAATTAAACTACAGTTACGTTAAGCCGAATGAGAAGTCCGCGGACTTCTGGCCGAACGTGTGTGCATAAAGTGTGCTTTGTAAGGTTCATCCAGAGCTACTATTTAACCCCCATTCCCAACCCACAAGGAAGAGACTGACCAATGGGCTCCTGCCCATATTGAAGATGTTTTCTTTGCCTTGATTGGTTGAGGCGAGGCTGAAGGTAGTCTGAAATGATTGGACGAATGACTGGCCGATGGTAAACCATGGTTTTGAGACTGGTAACCGGGTTGGTTTTGCAGCTGCAGTTGGGGGTACTTTGGTACTGGATATGACCATTTGTGCGCCATGGGTTTGAAGCTGATCATAAGCGTGAAGACCATTGGGGGTGCTGTAACGCTGGATGCATTGGAGCCACGGGTATTCAAGATATTTCACTATAATGGTGGTTAGGGCGGTGATATATTTTGCTTGGACGTCTGCTCAGGAGAACCGGAAAACTAAAAAAAAAAGAGGAAAACATAATTTCAATATATTCAGTTACCACACGGCATCACCAGACAATAGTTTTAAAATAAGATGTGAGAGTCTGAGTCTGCCCTGCGTTTATTTATTATCCTTAAAACGTTTGGATTAGGCGCAATATTTTTATTACGCGCGACTCGGGCAATTTGCGAAATCTTTGAAAATACGCACGAAAATTAATCCTTAATTCTACTCGGACTCATGCGATTACACATACTAATTTTGTGATACTTACTTCAAGCTCAGTGCAACAACACATACACAAACGGAAGAATATTAGTTTTCGGCGCTAAAATAGCCTTCAAATATTCAAGTAAGCAGTCACGTGAACAGTACGAAAGGGATCGAAACAGGTGATATTTCTCGCAAGTATCGATATGGTGTCGATGATATCGAGTATCTGGTATCGAAACGGGCCCAATCTTAGTTTTAACATCAGTCCACAGCAAACAAGATAATAACTTGAAAAAGGTTTTCGGACTCCTTTCCTAAATTGACGGGAAAGACTTCCGCACAGCCCCATACATTAATTATACGTGCATCACTGTCATACTAAACCCTCTTACACAAAGAATGAGGATGAATAGAGTTTGACTAACAAAATGTATACATGATTAATGTAAAGGGCCGTGAGGAAAACTTGCCCTAAACCGCTACATATTCTTATTTTTCAAATTTTTTAGGACGTAAAGCACTGAAAGTAAACATCCTTTTTAATTTGGGGTGTAGAATTATTACAAGACTTACCTTTAAAATTCTGTGGCTTTAAAAGTAGCGTACTGTTGTGACCTGACAACGTACTTTGTACGGCAGCTTAAACTCTGAAGTTTTTCTGTTGCTCTTGAAATCTCTGCAAAGAATTCAGAAAGCTTTAATTTCAATGTACAACGGTCCACATCCGAATCTTGCAATGAGAAAATGAACTGAACAAACAGATCGGAGAAAATTTTTAATTCATGTAAGCAAATCTGACAAGATTTCTTTGACATGGATGGATGTGTGAAGGAACTGAATAAGCTCAAACGACGCAGAATGTTTAAACGTGAAAACTGCAACTAACCTGCTATAGTCCCCCACACTAGTCTTCAATTATACTGTTGAATTCACGGTGCTCTACTGCTATTTCCGTTGATATTCCGGCTAACGAAGGCGGACATGTTTCTGTTCACCGCAGCCCGAGTTGTGTGGCAAAAAAAGTCAAATTTGAATAAATTAAAACGAACTTCAACGACGAGTTTGGAAAGCGCGCCACTTCATCCCACGTGCTCCATACTCTTCTCTGATTGGCTCATTGCATTGATTACTAGTAGCAACGTACGACATATCGCAACGCACTACAATAGTTTTACACGAACCACACGTGAATTGTTGCTCATTATATCACCTATTCACTGAAATTGGCGCCCTTTTTAGAAAAAAATTGTTAATTTTAATGAAGCTTATTTAGCGGGATCGAATCCTGGAATTAGCGAAGGAGGAATCGATCCGTCGATTCATGGAGGGACAGAGCTTTAAACTACAATTGTTAATGGAGGATCTTCCATTGAAATAAGGCATAAAATCCCATAATTTTACGGTTTCAATTTTTTTGCCTTCATTTCCAAAGAACTTGTGTTTAATGAAGCTTATTCAGCCGTATCGATTCCTTCAATTAGCGAAGAATGAATCGATCCGTCGATCCATAGAGTGACAGAGCTTTAAACTACAATTGTTAATGGAGGATCTTCCATTGAAATAAGGCATAAAATCCCATTATTTTACATTTTAAATTTATTTTGCCTTCATTTCCAAAGAACTTCTGTTTAATGAAGCTTATTCAGCTGAATCGATTCCTGCAAAGAAGGAGGAATCGATCCTTTGATCCATAGAGTGGATGAGAGCTTTGAACTACAGTTGTTAACGCATGTTGTCTGATTATCTTCCTTTGAAATAAGGCATAAAAATTCCATAATTTTACAGTTTCAATTTTTTTGCCTTCATTTCCAAAGAATTTCTGTTTAATGAAACTTATTCAGCCGGATCGATTCCTGCAATTAGCGAAGGAGGAATCGATCCGTTGATCCATAGAGTCGATCAGATCTCAACAGCGATGGTCGAGGAGGCATAGTTCAATGAGAGATGAATGTTCAATAAAAAGTGACTTTGATAAAGCGCACGAAAAGTCAGAAAAATTGTTGTTTGTTTATATTTTCATTCTAAGACTGATTAGTATAAATCTACTAGTGTTCTATCACGAATGCCGTTCTCTGATTGGCTACGCTACTCGGTATCTATTCTGTGATAGATAGTGAGTAGCGGTTTTCTACAAAATGGCGGCCGCTTCCTCGTGTTTTCGAAGTGTCTGCGATGAGGATATAGATAATTTACTTGTTTAGTCTTGAACGACTGGTAGATTTATGCTAAAATAATTAGATTATTCGCTCTCGATTTCTATGCATGGTAGCTGACTCGGGTTGCGCCCTCATCAGCTATCACGCGATAGAAATCTCGAGCTCATAATCTAATTGTTAAACAGAAATAAAGTAATTAAGTAGAGACGGTAAGAAAACTTTAGCTAACAGTCCTATCGTCTATTTATTTTAATAAATAGGAAAGAGTACCACAACTTATTTTAATCAATATGTGAGTTCAGTTCTCACTGAACACTTGTCGATTGAAAACTCATTTACGTAATTATTGAAAACTGGGTTTGACGGCTTCCTAATCACTGTCGAATATTCTTTAACCATCGAAGAAAACTTTGATAGTAATAATAACAACCAATTTCTTCACGTCAAACGTAGAGTTTTTAGAAAAAAAAATACAAATGATCCTTCAATAGCTTTTCATTAAGGACACGTTACAGTTAGTGAACTACCAATTACAAAACACAGTTTGGAAAATATCAATAAAAACCTAATGAATTGTGTCCATGGTTTTTTCCTATCTCAGTAAACATTTTCTGTTATTAAAATGTCCCACTTCGTCTGTGACATGTTCAGATTGGGGTGTCAGTTCTCGCAGTCAAGAAGTCGAGGCAATTTAAGAAGGTTAGCCTAAGCCCCAGGTGGCATGCTCACTTAATACTGAACTCGTTTATTTTTGTCTTAAATCGAGAAGTTTCGAAATTCTTCTAGCTTCCCTCGGATTTAGTATCCTCTTAATCTTCTGTGATTTTCTAAGGATTGCATCCCTTAGGTGGTCGTTACTGTGTCGGCTAAAACAATTGTCGACCATGTGCCGATCTGCGTGAAATGTAAGCGACGGTACGAGTGTACGAGCAAATATCTTTGTAGACTATGTTCTCTTTACAGACAATACGCATCGTTGTTACTGGTCAGAGAATCGATATACGTTAACAACCAACATTCGCTGCTGTGTTGGCAGTCATTAATGCCCCCCCCCCCCCCACTAAAAAGTGATTATATGATAACAGAAAGTTAGGTTTGGTTACTCGTCGTTCGTAAGAGGTTGGGGGGGGGGGGGGGCGTGAGGCTTGAGGCTCATTTACCCCGGTCTTTACTTTCGAAGCTTTTTGGGTGATTGATAAAACCGGGAGACTTTCCTTTGAGAAATAGTTAGCTCCAAAGAGTGGCAATCAGCCACGTTGTATATTTCATAATACGCTCTATATTTGATCTCGGGAAGTAGAAGCTGTCGTTTTCCGACTTCCCACATTCAAGGTACTAACAGGAATTTAATTCGATATAAATGACAACTTCACCTAAAATTAGCTAAAATTGAACCTAAAATTTTAGACCCAATCGATTTGTACAAGACTTTGGTTTACAAAAAGTGCTTGTACATTTTTTTCAATAAAATTTATATATTATTTGGGTTCATATAGTGGTGAGTAGGGCGACACACTTTTTGAGTGGGTGGAATTACATTTAGCGTCAAAAGCGTTGTTTCATTTTACGATCGGCTTCGTACAACGAGACGTATAATAGATTTCATGGTTATCGTTATCGTATGGTTTTTCGATTTTATATTTTACAATTTTGGGTATCGGCGATAGCAAAGTGATAAGAGTACTGCCTCCCACCAATGCGCGTCACATATGAGTTTATTATTATTATTATTATATTCGCCGTGTACTCCGTCCGTGTTTTTTCTCTCATCAAAAAGCAACATTTTCAAATTCTAATTCGACCCAGAATCCGAAGGCCACAGTTTGCCAGTCGTTAAACGCTATTAAGTGTCACTCTCGTTAAACAAAGTCGACTGATTTTGATACGTTTTACACATCTTAGAAATAGTTAACCTAACTGCATCGAAACTACATGTGGAGTGCTTTTTCTATGTTTTTTCCATCATCGCGGATCCAGGAATATAGTCTAATCGCGCTGACACAACAGAGATAATTTTCCGCTTCATTCTAACGAAAAACTGGCGGTAGCAGTTACTCGAGAAAAAAATTTTCACCTCATGATCACAAACTACGCCGCCCCATTTTAAAAAACTTAGCCTCTTCGTTGGTTTTTCCGCTAATTTTAAGATGATTGGAACATGGTTTAGTTACTAAACTTATTGTTGATACTTTTAATTTTCAGTGCTGTGCTTTTTTTCAATTCCAATCCTAGATCGGAACTGACCCGTTTAAAGCAAATGAAAGTAAGTTCTTAATGAATGTTTAACCCTTTAAACCCTAACAACTAGTGATCAGCATCAAATTTCTCCTTGTAATATCACTGCTTATTCAACCCCTGAGGTCATGAGAATTAAGGATATGATTATCCGAGGTGATTTCTTGATATTTTAATAACTTCTCCTAATACTTTTATAAGAAAACTATGGGGACAAGATAGGAGAATTGGTTCTTTGATATTGGGACTTAAAGGTTTAAGTCAGGCTGAGTCAATGCTGATAATAAATTATTGAGGTAGAAATTCTTAACAATAAATTTAAGTTACCACAACTTCCCATCAAGAAATCCTTAATTTATAGTAAGCTGTCATCTGATATATTTGATTCCTTGCGAGAAAAAAATACAACGGCAAGCGAGCACAATAGAATGATAAAGCTTTATTAAAATGCTATGGGCATTGAATATGATATAGATCATTATTTCATCCAATACAGGTTACTTCAGTAGTCAGCGTTCTCTTCTTAGTAGCATGCGCACAAACGGATAATCCACTCGACCTACGCAAGGTTTGTTGAATCCATTATTTATCGATTCGTCTGTTACAGAAAACTGGAAATCCATCAGTATTCAATAGCCTAGCCCTTGTCCAACAACGTGTTTCGGTTGTGGTTTTCATTCGTGTCAGTCTCGTGAAATAAACAATTTAACCCTAGTTCGTCTTTTGTGGCCCACATTGACACTTGGAGGATGAATACTTGTACGACTTGAACGTCCAAAGATGTTTTCTTTTCGGTCCGCAACGAGTCTTGATACGGTTAAGACACTAATTGTGCTGGCTCAATAGCTATTTAATTACATGTAATAACGGCAGAAACCTTGCTTAAATCATCGGCATTTGGGACTTGTTTAGCCATAAATATCATTGTATGAAATTATACCATATTTATTTATAAAATTTTCATCCATAAAATTTTGTAGAACCCTAGGCGGGAGCGAAATCTTATCCTCTCCCCGTAGGGGGCTTTTCAGGAATAATGAAACAAACAGGAAGAAACAAACACAGGATGTCAAATATAACATAACATGGTTAAGAATCCCAGCTGGCAAGAGGCGGACCAACTGGCTATTTACAAGCGCAGCCTGGGAGTTGAGCTCGGGGCTACCATGAAACAACTCCAGAGAGAGGTCAGAGCAGAAATTGAATCCGGGACGTCCGGATTACAAGTCCAACGCCCTACACCACTCGACGACGAATAGGGCACACGCATCTAGTCAGCCAGAATTCTTGTTGGTCAAACTTTCCAATGGAGATATATGCATGGTTTAGTTGCTTATTCAAGCATTTTGTTATTTCAAGCTATTTGTGAAACGCACTAGTGTAGCCAGAGCTTGTCTCATTATTTTCGCCAAATGTCCATCCAGTTTTTCCGGAAGAGATCAGCTTATGGAACGAGGTAGACGATTCTATTTCTCATGTCCAATGTATTTTAAATTATATTCCTCTTGGTCAAGCGTCAAACCAACATGGCTTTTTAAGGATGACGTTTTATTTTCATTGTAAAAAAGATTATAATTGAACTAGAAGAAAGCGAAACTAGTTCGGTTTTTCAGAAGTCTATGTTTTCTCGTGTCGTTTCAGGATTCAAGAGACGTACTAGATGACGACGCAGTTCTTTTTCAAGACAAGGAAGGTTTGTTGTCCTGAATTACCGTTGAGCGTATTTGTCAGTTCGATTAACTGCCCACCTTCGAATAAACGCCCACCTCGAATAAGCGCCCAGCCTTAAAGCCCGAAAAGTTAATAAGCGCGTACCTCACCCCCTCCCAACAAAAAAACAGCGTAAAGTAAAAGGAGCATTAGTTGTGTTCCAAATTTGGTTTTAGATACGGTGGTCAATGAACTTTTATATTCTTTTTGTTAGATTTTGCACTTTGTTTTGTCTTGTTAAAGCGAAATAAACTTGTTATCCCTCGTTTTGTTATTCTCTCAAAATGTCCTCGCTTGCTGAAAATGTTGGGAAAATAGTAAGCACTCACCTCGAAAAAGCGCCCACTCTCATAAGCCCAAAATTAAATAAGCGCCCGGGGCTTTTAATCGAATAAATACGGTAGTTGTTGTTTAGTTTGCTATCGTAATTTTCACCTTCGTCATCACCATAATCATCACCATCATCAACATCAATGTCATCGCCATCACCATCATGATCATCGTCATCTCCTATCTTCCTCCTCCTCCTCCTCCTCCTCCTCCTCCTCCTCCTCCTCCTCCTCCTCATCATCATCATCACCATCATCATCACCATTATCATTGCCATAATCATCACCTTCTCCATCGCCAATATTGTCACTTTCATCGTCATTGTCACCGTCACCAGCATGCATCATAACGATCATTACCATGATTCTTACTGCCAATGTAACCATTATCGTTGCTTCACCATAAAGTACAACCATGAACAGCACCTCCACCGCATTCGTGGTATCACCATCACCGATCAGCATCACTGTAAAAGTCACTCACTCTAGAACGATACCTCCTTTGCTACTGCGCAGACGTTTCTGCGCATCTCTGGATGGTCCGAGAAACATGTCACTACTACCATCAAGAAAATCACCAACGGCACCACGATCATGCATCATCAGTACCACCTATCATCATCATCATCATCATCATCATCATCATCATCATCATTTCTATCACAGCCATCATAATCAGCACCATATAAAAATTATCATTATCATCACTATCACCGTCATTATTATCATTAATATCTTCCCAATCGCTAGGTCATTGCAATCATCATCGTCATCAACATCAATTTAACAATCGCAATGTTTAATACATATACTCGATAAGTCACACTAAGTGAATTAGGTATTACAGTGATAACGACTGGACATAATTCGTTTAACTCTTTAGTGGACGCGGATTATGAACCCCTCGGGTGCTTCAATTTGAGGGCCTTGAAGAAGGAAAAAATCCTTGGAAAAGTTTTCAAAAAGTTGGAAGCCAGGTCATCAGGCACACCTCTAGAAAACTGCGGTCAAAGCGCCCAGGGGAAGAACGTCCAACTTTTTGGAATTTATTATCAAAAGAAAAAAGGCAGAATGTTAATCCTGTGTCGAGAAGGACACGAAGGGCGATGGCATTCGAACGCCAAAGCTTCGAGGAGGTGTAAAAGTCGCATCGGAAGAAGGAATTCGGTCTTTATCTATCGTGTGAACAGAACAGAAGGTAAGATTCTATCAATTGTTGATTAGATACCGTTTTAATTTAATTAGTTTTAATTAGGCACTAATATTGTGGGGTAGCGATTAAAACGTTAAATGCATTTAGACTGACGCATCTCGTAACAGCGGCTTAATTTTTTCATTGACTTGAAGGAAGGTAGCTGATTGTTCAACTGGCAGCCATACATCAATGAAATGATTTCAAATAAAGCGGCGCGCACCACACAGCGGAAGTTCAAAGGAGGCGTAAAATTTTGCGAACCGCCAAAAAGACCTACTGGAAAACATTTGCTTTTTATCTCAAAATTTTGCGTGGGGTTACAATTTGCCTTTTTTCATGCACGCAAAACTCAGTACGCCACTTAAAACAGAGACGTTTCGAGGGAAAGTTATCCTGTAGAATTTTCTACAGGCGAAAAGAGCCTTTCCTCATATAACATAAGTTCTACTCGGGATACCTTTTTTCATGCTACAAAAAAGTTAAGAAAAGCAGGAAGCCTTCGCAATAAACCATAAAAGTGGTAGTAAGTGAGTTAAGTAGGTATCGACTTAGTTTTTCTGAAATGTAGAGGCTTTTTTGTTAAGCTCACTCATTGGCATGGTAAGCGCTATGACATAAAAAATGGACTGAAAGGATTGCCGGGAGATAGAGTTGTAAAGACATCCATAGCTTGCCCACTCGACAAGGAATACATTTTTGTAATTTTCCATCGTCTCACATTCACTTTAACTGCAAGAAAGCTAACCAATCATACTCCCGCTCTCCATAGTTACAGTCTAGGACAAAAGTAAAATTTGACACTTTTAAGTGCCTTCAACGAGGGGAAGAAAAACCGATGAGGATTTTTTTCGATTTGCATTCGAGAACAGATTGACATTTGACCAAAGAAATAAAATTTTTTCCTGTCACATACACTTAACCAATCAACACTTGATCGTGGCCATACTGGTCAGTCATCACCGCCGAATACCAATAATGGGGTGAACTAATAAGACCTTCAACCAGATACACGTACATTATTCTAAAGGCCGGTTTAAAATGGTTTCAACATTTGCCCAACATAATATACCAAAAGTTGAACGGATGTTGGATGAACGGAGTGGTCAAACGGTTTCAACGCCATTCAACATTTTCCAGAACGAAGGAAATGTTGAAGCGTTGTTGGATGAAAGTTTAAGCCAATTTAATTTTGATTCAACACCCTTTCAACAAGCTCTCAACAAAGTTCAATGACCTGTTCAAACGCCCCAGACATGTGGTTCAACAACTGTGTTGAACGCATGTTAAAGCATGAAACCGCTTAAACGGGCCTTACGTATTTTCGCGACTTGCGCAATTTCAAAAAAATCGCGAAATTTAATACACGTGGAAAAAAAAAAGGTGCGCGACATTTAACACCATATATAACAAAACAATAAGAATTTGAATTGTTCTGAGTTAACCGGACCTGGAAGTGAATTGTTCTGAATTAAAACTCTACGGTTGTTTACGACTAGCACTCTTCCTCCGATTCAAAACCAAAACCTCTTTACATTTGAAATACAATGATCAAAGTTTCCACTGATTTGTAGGTTACTTGTAGTTAGATTAAGCCAGACCTTTGTATCTTTCCATTACAGTGAAACCCCGCTTCACGGACACCCACTTACTATGGACACTCGTTATTACAGACAGTGCTCTTGGTCCCGCTCCATACAACTTCCTAGCTTAAAATTAACTCGCTTAATAGGGGCACTCCGTGTTACGGACACATTTTATGGTCCCAACGGTGTCCGTAATAACCGGGTTTGACTGTATTTCCTTATCCGTTGGAAAAGTGCCCTCAGCTCAGGGTTCACGAAAATAAAACACAGACAAAATTACTCGCGAAATTTAGCACACTTTAGTACACGCTCTAATTCTTCTTGCAATCGCAAAAATTGATACTCGTGAAATTCGGTTCCCGAATGTTCGCGAAATTACAGCGGTTTTCAATTTTGTGTCGAAAGTAATTTCGGGATTGCTTTGGTTTTACATTACTACGCTGTGATTGGTTAACAAAACTCGTGCCACTTTCTCAATCAATGAGAAGCAAAACCAAACGCCGCACGCATTTTCCCGCGCTTGGCGCTAGTTACATGTATTTGCTTCGAATTCTGATTGGCTCGTTGTGTCAAGTTGTTTATATCTGTTGCGATTGGTCAGAGTAATTACTTTGGTTATGGTTTTACGACACTCAATTGAAAACGGCTCTACGCTCGCGCGAAAATTAGTAAGAATAAGGTAAAAGATACTGAGCGTTATTCTTCTTTGCTGAACAGGGAGCAACAATCAATGTACCTTTGGCAGCAAGTCATACTCCGATGGCGAGTATGCGGATATGTATCACCCCACGGATAATATTTTGAACGCCTATTGCGAATCTTGTATGTGCTCAAATGGAAAGTTCCGTGACTGCTGGAAGATGTACTGTGATTTGGGTTTAATGGTCATGAAGTGTAAAAAATTTCACCATCCACCAGGAAGATGCTGTCCAGAGTGCAAGGAATATTATCCAATGTCACCTTCCCGTAAGAAAAAAACTTAATTTAGATGAGACATTATTTAATTTAATTGTTATATTGTAGGTGTTGTGATTGTCAGGCGTCGGAATGAGGGAGGCTGATTTGAGGGTAACATCTACCAGTGCTCATAGCACAGCTGATAAGTAGAGGAAAAGTCTGATAGACAAAATAAGTACCACACCTAAAATTTGCACGACTCAAAATAAACCTTTAAGCCCTAACAGTGATCAGCATCAAATTTCTCCTTGTAACATCAATGGTTATTCAACCCCTGAGGTCATGAGAATTAAGGATATCATCGCCCAAGGTGAATTTTATTGATATTTTAATAACTTCTCCCAAGTACTTTTGTAAGGAAAGTGTGGGGACAAGATAGGATAATTTGTTCTTTGATGTATGGGTTAATGTCGCCAGCGAACGTTTCCCTCACACCTTTACAATCATGATTTACCTGTGTCCCATAGAGAAAAATTCTGTGGTTAATGGTATTAGTATAGTTTTGAACTCACTTCAGTACAGTTCCTCGTGGTGCATTTGAACCAGCCTAGCAAATTCGTCTTCAGAAAGTTCAGCTTGCAATTCTGGTTTAGATAAGATGAGTTCAATAGCGTGAATCTTGCTTGATGGATAAGTGGACCATTTCACCTGGAGATAAATTTCGGACAGTACGCTTGTTTCCATGAGGTACGCTGCAGGTAGGAGCTCTCCAAATGCACTTGTAACAAATAATCAGCAAGAACGCGAATCATAAGAAACCTCTGACCTTCTACTCCTCGTTTAAATAAAGACGCTGTTACAGCACTGGCTTGTTTGGTTGGCTTTCCCAGTATTACCATCAAAAGTTTCATGAATTTCTTCGCTTCATCATCATCCTGCCTCGTAGCAAAAAAAAAAAAGGGGGGAGCGCGGGGGTTAATGGGAAGGAAGCGAAACGCGGAGCGCCTGGGAGATCTTGCTTTCAAAATGGCGGATGATAATAGTCATAATATATGCAGATCTCAAAATGCCTTCATTCTCGAAGAAAGACCAGTTCACGTCGCTTTTCTTGACCAAAAACTCCCTTGTCCGCACGTATTTTGTAGAGGAAAGGGTTCGTTTTTTAAAATTGATGGAATCGATCATCACTATCGCACAGTCCATCGGAAGGCGGTAACAGACAACGAGCTTAAGGTCAGGAAAATCCTTCATGGAGAAGAAACCTTAAGATGCCTTAGAAAGTTTACTAATATTCGCTCCGAACAGGTAATAATTTTGTAACGCACTCCCTTCTTCGGGATTTCGGTCATTTGCAGCAGATTCAAATTAACGTTAACAGCGTTTTAACTTTATTATTATTTGCTTTAAAGCAAGTAAAATACAATGTGTAATATAATTACAAAAATATCAGTAGATATAGAAGTAATAAGAGTGTACAATATGGAGGAATCATGATCATCGCTGTCATGTTTTTGCTTTAAATACATTTATTGATTGAATAAACTGACACATGTGTTTGTCAATGCTGTTCCACGTTTTGGTACCTTGAAATGACAAAGAATGTTCCCTAGCCTGGACGATTTTGGGGGATTATGACAATCCATAGAATGATGTGTTTCATATTTTTGTATACTTGTCTCGGCTCTGTTCCTCTGATTTATACTTTAAAGCAAGTTGCAGTGCTGTGGTTTCACTATCTTCTTCTTCTAATGCTCTCATTGTCCGCTAGTGTCACGTAATTTCAGCGTCACGTCAACCGCTGCGTACAAGGGCAAAATTAAGACTAATTTTTTTCAATATGAATTGCACACCTAAAATCTTTCGCCTAGTTTTGTCTTGTGTCCACGATCCGGGCGTTCATGCGTGTTGTCTGGCCAGGGACATTTG
This sequence comes from Pavona decussata, assembly GCF_977016875.1. Taxonomy (NCBI): domain Eukaryota; kingdom Metazoa; phylum Cnidaria; class Anthozoa; order Scleractinia; family Agariciidae; genus Pavona; species Pavona decussata. The sequence goes on from NW_028145462.1 coordinate 1,709,234, forward strand.
CACCACTTGGCGACCGTTTGCTCCCGTTTGGTATAAATATCATGTTACTAAAACTGACACAAAAAGTAAAAGAGAAACTGTAAGGAAGAGATACAGTGTAAGCCAACGTGACGTTACGGCGCGGGGCAATTTTATCTGCCCAAACTACAATATTTTATATACTGGTTCTTTTTCATTGGAAATGATCGCACCTAGCATATGATTATTAATAGCTCTTTTAAAAGCGGACTTATCTTGCTGTTCTAAAAGATCAAAGATGCTGACTGTTTAAGAGGTAAAATAACGCTTCTTTGTTTTAGAGCAGTCATTTTGAACCCTGGCCTGGGTAAGACTAGCCGTACCAGGTGGAATACTACACCCCCTTTTTTATATAACTGACTTCTTATTTGGGGGCTAAAGCTAAATGTTATTTTTTTTGGCAATTTGAATTGAGGGTGAAAAGTTTATAAGATGTTCTTTAGTTACCTGTTATAGTATTTCAATAAATCAATGCGTACATGACCTATCATATACCATACCTATATTGACTGAAGTTTAACATGTATTACTTTTTTCCGTATTTACAGCCAGTCCACCTTGGGAGATCAAAGACCCGTGGAAACATAACAAGTAAGGTAAGAGGCGCAACTTGGGCTGATTTCCGTGAAAGGGTGGAGAGGGTGGAGTGTTCAGGCTTGACGTTAATTTAAAAAAAAGAGCTAAAACCAAACTAATGGTCCACGAGCTTCTATTCGGGGAGTGGTTTATATACTCAGGGAAGGCTGTTGAGTCGGATTTTTAAAGGGGTAATTTTTCTTTTCTTGGGGGGAGGAGATGGTTATTTATTTTCGGAGGGGCTTATGTTTGGAATTTTACGGTGATATGTTCTGAAACGTTTTTTTTATTTCCGATTACAGAGTGATGCGCACATAAGGGGGATAAAAAAGATGCTACCGGGCTCCTGCATATGGTGTCAACATAGTCTTTCTAGGATCGGTTCAAACAAAATTTTCTGGATGTAATGGCATAATATTATAATTATAGCTGATATCTATCAGTATGTATAGCTTACTGGTTTATGTAGCCATCAATCAGGGGAAAATAAAAATATAACCTGCAATGTATTTTGTCGACGAGTGTGATGAATTTGATTGGAGGGCAAAGTGTTACGCAACTACAGTATATCAAGTAATGTATTACAGCTGAATTTGAGGCCGCGACGTTAAAAAGGGAAAAATTAAAAAGCGAAGGTGCGAAAAAAGGCCAGCTAGCATTTTCGGGAAGCCAACAGCTCGTAAATTCGGGGAATAAGATTTTGTTCTCTAAAATTTTCGGCAATTTTAATTTTCAACTAAAGAATCCGAATAGATCAAATCGTGTTAGCTTACTTTAAAAGGCCATGAAATGATGTAGGAATGCACTAAACAACATTTTAACTTCTTTTCTTTAATTTTGTCTTTGGATGCCCCCGATCACACCCACGTAAATAACATCCCTGTATTTAGAAAATCAAAGCATTAGAAGGAAACAAAATAGAACACACCACTTTAAATTCTGCCATTTTTATTGTACAACAGTAGCATGTGACACAGTTAAGTTGCGAAGAAAACTTAAGTACTTGTACAATAGTGCTAAAGTCTTTAAGTTAAGGCACAACTAGTCTGCCAAAGCCTATCAACCAATTCTACAGAGTAAGTTGGCCGTTGCCACCAATAATGGATTTTTTACTTTCTGTAGCATTTTTCAGTCACTTGGAACACCAAGAAACCGTCCTGTATTAGTAGGTTATTGCTTCATTAGTGTGGTTATAAGCTTGTTAGCATCAGGTAGATTTCAAATGTTCCAAGTCCAGCCAAACTGAGTAATTTCTCGCCGCATGTTTAAAAAAATATTACTCAATGTGAAATTTTAAAGAAGAAAAAGAGAACCAAATGATTTATCAATCTTCCTTTGCTTTTAGAAAATGTTGACACATGTTTAAAATAATAATAGGTTTTTTTCTGTCATTCAGTGAAAAATAATTCAATATAAGGCACTAAATTGCAATTATAAATCAATAAAAAACATACACTGCCAACTAAAAGTATAGTTAAAAACGAACATTACAGCTCTAACAAGAACAAACACTAAAAATCTGCGTGTTATGGAACTCTTACAGAAGCAATGAGATTGAAGAGCTTTTTGGCAAACTGCTAGAATCAGTTGTCGCATTAATTTCTACTCGGTATAAATTATGCGTCACATGCAGTTGCGTCAAATATGATTCAGTTTAAATACGAATTTGAACCTGCAGTCTATTCGATTCTGGACCCGTCACTGTTCAAACTCAAGAGATATTACTTTGATGTTTCTGTTGTTATATGTTGGGTTAATTTACCACGATTGATCAATTTCCAGTTTTTGCGGGATTTGAATTACACTCGACACGACAGAGAAGTGACGTAAATATTTGGTCTCGTACTTTTAATATTTGTACGATTCGTGGGCCACTCTGCGTCCGCAACTTTGTTTACAGTACTGATACAGTTCTGTGTCATCCACGGTACATCGGTACATTGATCGGGATTTTATTAATTTACTGCTTTTGTTGTGCATAAGAACTAGAAACAAATTTCAAGCTAATTATTATTACAGCAATGCTAAAAAATACCGTAATACCGTTATTTTATTTTATTTTTTGTCACAAGTGTTGGTGTCGAAAATCTAAATGCTATTTCAGAAAAAAATAATAGGAGAATAATTGTTTTTGTAAAATACTTAAATAGTGGATACTAAGAAAATTAATAGGAGATAACTAAAGGCAACGAACCAACAAACAAACGAGTTGCTTACTAACTCTTTTAAAAAACCTGTATCCTGTGGTGAGTATACTACGTAAACGTATCGCTATAACTTGACCTTTTCTTTTTGTCTTGGGCCGAAATATGTTTCATTGCGTTTGCCAATTCTTCATACGAAATCCGTCACTAAATTAGGTTGCTTACTACAAACAAATTTCCAATTCGATAAATTTAATCGTAGCTGTAAATGATAGCCTTTGAAGTCTTTTAACCCTGTTACTCCCACACTAAAACATGAAATCTTCTGTGGTTCCTCTTTTTCGTTCACGGATGAAATGCGTGACCATTCTAGTTCAATTACCTTGTACAATACTGTTTGTTCTTCAATAATTTTGATTTAGAATTAATTTTTTTGCTGAATTTTGATTTTAAGCTCGACGCGTGGGCAAAAAGGTTAAAAAAAACAAAACAATTATTTTGTGTACCTATATATGCGAGTGACCACATTCTTTCCAGAAGACCACAGCAGTGAAATGCAAACAGACTACAAATCGTTGAAACGTGATTTAAAAGAATGACCATTCTTGCACAATCAGCCAAAACAACCTTTTGGAAACAGTTAAGTGGAAAATATCGATACTCAAACAATTACCAACCCGTCACGGAATTTTTTTTTTTTTTCATTTTAACTCAAGGAGATGTCAAGAGGCCTGTGGAGTACCCGGGTTTATTTCAAATGGTAAAAACCCATGAAGAATGAATCATGAAAGATCAAAGGGATGACTCTCGCTCAGTTTAATTCCGAGGTTTCGACACAGTTGTGAATCAACGAGAGTCTAACACAAAATCCATTAATTGAAAGGCCGTCAGTGCAAAACGTTCCCATCTATTTATAATATATATTAGATACATGACCAGTTCATAACTAGGACATTTTGCACTCAGCTCTCTCAATTGTGAGATTATACTAGCCCCTCCCCCTCAATTTGTTTAATAGAACAAAAATTTGTGCTCGCTCGCTCGCAGGCTAGTCATCCCTCTGCCTTGTGGGTGGGGTGGGACTGGCGACGATGTATGACCTCATGAACCCTAAAACATAGCTAGCCCAAGGATGTCATGAAATAATGAACTCATGTTCATACTATTGTTCATGATTATGACCACATTAGTGGGGAGGTTGGTAGGGGGGGGGGGGGGTTGTTTCTAAAATGTTCTTAATTGTGATGGAGGCGGTGGGGGGAGGGAGGGATGTTGGGAGGGGAAGGTAGGGAAAAGGGCAATGAGAATTTGACATGATTTCTTTGGAAAAGGCCTCGTTGGAAACTCCTTGAGTATTAGGCCAATGTGCTTTTTTCGCATCAATTGTTTTAACAAGAGTCCTCAAGTTGCTCAGGCTGATTCGTGTACGAAGAAGAGAAACTCGAAGCAAACTGTTTTCATACTCGGGCTCTCCGAGAAATGAGGTGATTCGTGAAAGTTCTAGAAAGAGAGTCACTCACAGAACCCTTTGGGGAGAAAAAAGTTTTTAAGTTACTATACATTAGTTTATCTTAAGCTGCAAAACAACCGCTTCGAATTCTTAAAAGGACAAGCAAATCACTGAAAGTTCAAGCGTGAGGCGCAAAGCGCCGAAATTGCATTGTTGCCCGCGAGCCTTTTAACTCACTCCAAACCGTTCGTCCGCAGTGCGTTTCGTACAGGCGAAACTAACAACTCTTTTGCAGCTTAAGCTCATCTTTACTAGTTGGGGTATTTATTCCGACAGCTTGATCCTCTCCTCTCACTTGCTATGAACGGCAAGTTGATCCACAATAATCTGACGTCTTGACTCCGCTGACTTGTCACTTGTACACTTTCGAGCCATGTTCTATCCAAATAGAAAAAAACCAAAACAAGAAACGTTAAGTTAATTTACGATATCTGAATTACTACAACACTTTCGCTTTGGCAATTAAAATAACGTTTCCAGCCTTTACTGACTCTCAGTTAGTGTTACCCCTACCCCTTTTCGCTTGTAGTTGAAGAAAGCTAACAAATAGGTCTCTAAAAGCTTCCTGTTCGTGGCTTCTCTTAGTAAGCTATTTCTGTCTATTAACTTGGGTGGATTCCCTCCTTTCCTTACAATAAAAGGTTTTACTATACGATTATTTACGCTTCTTTCTATTAATCATGCATCATGGAAGCCTGTTGGTCAATGACGTCTTTTTTTGTGTGACACTGGTTGTCTTGACAATCCATCGATTAATTGAAAGGAGAAATTGGATGTTGAACATTCATAGAAATGTAATTGCTTACCTCTGGAATAACACATAACACAGGTTCTGTACTTCAGTTCTCAATGCTTCCAGTGATGGTATGGATTGGATCACTTGTAAGGAAATACATTTTGTGGTGTTGGCTACTTCAATCTGTAAGGAAGTAAAAAAGTAAGGAAATCAGCGAATGTGTTGGGAGATCCACGCTGCTAACCTTATTCTCATATTTCTGAATGAAAAGAGAACAACGAACACAGTGACTACAACAGAGTGAGGTCACCGTTTAACAACTTGTACAAGAAACGCTTGCAATCCCGCGGTTAGTAATAATACAGCTATCCTTGGTGGTTGCAAGAACAATGATTGGTTATATTACTTATAAAAATGTCTAAATCAAAACGAAAAATATGGTATCGCAACGCACCTTCTGGAACCGACACATGCTTTAACTTTTACACGTTGTGGATGGCTGTGATGGTGCACGTGTATCGTGGAGACACTGATACAACAGGCGATGATAGGATCTTCTACAGGGAATTAAACAGAAACAAATCAGCTAATGTTCTTAGAGATCAACACCACTGAAGCCACTTCCCCTTTTCTAACGCATGAAAAAACTGTAAATTTTTACCCAATCAACAACTTTTCGTTGCGTTTTCATGACTGAAGCATATTTTTGAATTTACAATTTAAGTTTGCAGTATTTTTACTCTTCCTTTACGAGAAACAAGATTATGTCAAACGTGATTTCTTTTAAAATTAGTTGGCACGCGTTATCACACTTTGTGGACAGGGTTGCGGCTTGCAATCAGTTACGAAAGCATAAAAAACTTACTAACCTAAGCGTGAAATACTGAGAGTGACAACCGGAGAGATGGCAAAGAGTCGATCACCAGCAGGACAGGTACTATGCTTCTTGAAGTCGGGAACAACATCTGGTTCAGAACCTGAAATGTTCAGAAAAGTAAATAAATTGTGAGTTTTTCGGCCCTTTTTAGTGTTTTCCGAGGTATCTTGCCGCTCTGCGCGAGGGTCAATAACCGCATCATCAGGGCGTGAACTTAAGTTTCTAAATGGCATTACCCCAAGAGCTAGCAGGTCCGTGCTAAAATAGGAACAAGTATTTTTTGTCAAGCACTGAGAAAAACTGAAACTGTACTACAGGAAAACACTCTAGAGTTTTATCGCCATGTACATGTTAAAAATCTGAATACGTTGATCAGCTAGTGTAGAGGAATTGTACTGGCTACACCAAGCAAGCTAATTTAGACTCACTGTGCCAGAAAGCGTCCAGTCGTGTTTTGAACTTCCCATACATTTCCCTGTATTTTTTCCTGCGAACTATTTTTAGTAGCAGTTCACGGCTGGTTCGCTATACAGACAAATGTATGGAAAGTTCAAAACACGACTGGACGCTTTCTGGCACAGCTAAATCCCTCAAATTTTTTTTACATAAAATCGTTTTCCTAGTGCCAAAAGTTTCCAATTCATGAATTTTTCAGATGCGATGTTTTTTGAAAATTATTTGACATCGGATTTCCATACAAACACTGTTATTTCAGACGTGTTTGCCTACTCGTCAAAATGGCGTCGAAAACCGTCAGAACCGTGATAAGACCTATTGGCTGAAAACAGCATCGAGCGCAAATAATTACTTTCCACGCTCAATTTAACGACTTAGCTATCTACTGATTATATTGCATGTGAGGCCAATTCATACTGTTATGAACATAGTCGCAGCTGATGCCGCACGAAATTACTTACCACTTGGAGTAGACAGCAGAAAAACTACATCGCGTTCAGTGGACTGTGGGAACTGGGTACCTTCCTGGGTATTGCTGTCATCCTCTCGCCGGGTGGGTCCTGTGAATAGTAGTCTGCTGGTATGGCGGCCATGCTTCTTCTGAATGCTTCTGAGTCAACATTGATATGATACGGGACGTTGAGACACTGGCAGGCTGTCATGTATAGGATCATAGGACTGGCTCAACATCATGATACCGGGACGGTGGAATTCTTGGAAGCTGCTTCAACTTTCTGATGATGATACTCAGGTACACGACCCCTACAAATTCCTGAAAAAATTTTGACTCAAAATATAAACAATTTAGTATCTGTAAAAAGAAAAATAAACTCAAACCAACTGAAAACTGTACTTCTTCGAGTGCGTCTGATCTAAGCCAACGTTTTAACACTGATACGGGACGCGACGGGACATCAATACACTGGCAGGCAGGCATCAATAGGGGTCTAATAGGAACCTCAGCATCATGGGATGGTATGTTCAGCGCCCTACAGGAGTCTTTCTCCAGCTCTTGGATGAGCGTGCGACAGGACATGGCATCTCTGAACAACCTGATAAAATTGCAACTCAAAATATTCATAGATCAGTAGCCAGCTGGAGACTGAATGAAATGTTAGTGAAATATAGGTGATAGGTTGTGATATAGTAGATTGCGGCAAGAATAGAAATAATCTATCCCCAGGCACCCAGAATTTTTTTTTGCTGGCATTGGTCATTTTAAGAGGTTGAGTTTTAAGTTTGAGTTAAGTTCGAGGTCGCATTCATAATATTATAGAGTTCATGGTTAAGTATCGATTTTAGTGTTTAGAGTTTAAGGTTTATTTTAGTTTGAAAACCTAGCTTAATTTAATAGTATTTTATCCCGAAAGCTTACCTAAATTTAGTGTATTTAAACCTAGACACTGATTTTAAGTATTTAAAGTCTAGCACCGCTCTTACTTAATCCAAGGCTTCGGACACTGTTTAGCAACATATACGAAGCACCGTTATTTATTTAGGTATAATTTCATACACTGCACCTAAAAGTGAAAATTTTCGCTCGAATTCAAACTCAAACTCAAACTCTAACTCAAACTCCCGCATGTAATCAATTGCCGTTAACCAGCTCCCCACACCAATTATTTCTTGTTTTTTGATTTGACAAAGCGTTAAACACCGATCTCAGTGGCCGTATATCCTATCGAGACGAAATTTATTCCAGGCTTGTTCTGACGTGTGATAAAGCATGGCAATAGGCCATTTTACAGTTGTGTACTAAGTGACCTGGCCTTGCATTGGAAGCGAGGCTGGGGGTGACCTTGTTTTGATACAGACCTCACTGCTTTTCATATGTAGATCATGCTGCTCTTATGCTAACTAGGGTGCATTTACATATGAAAAGCAGTGAGGTTTGTATCAAAACAAGGTCACTCGCAGCCTCGCTTCGAACGCAAGGCCAGGTCACAAAGCACACAACTGTAAAATGGCGGATAAACAGTAGAAAATTTCACGGGTTCCACAATTAAAGTACGTTTGACCTGTTATTTTTGCCTCACCTCTTCTGAAAGTCCACTGCTATATGTCTGCGGGCTGACAGTCAGCTAGAATTGTGGCTAAAACACCACGATCCCACAAAACGGCCTCCAGCTGTTCCGAGGACTGGTAGAAATGTGTCTCAGTATCGAAGACGATAACACTGTCTGAAACGTCCTGAAAAATTCTGGTCAAAATTACACTTTGTAAAAAAGCAATTGTAATCAGTGAAACAACTAGAAGCAGATTAAATCAATTCTCTGTTTTACTTATACTGCTTTTGGTGTCCTACTAGAAAAATTAATTGTTTAACTGACGAAGGCTACATATAAGGGTTACAGGTTTGAAATCCTGCCACAGTTTCCAGTCTGAACTTCTAACCTGTACTTAGCACGCTGAACCTGTTCGCACAAGCTCGGTTTGAATCTATCGATTCTACAAACAATGTTCTAATCTTTTGATCTCTTCAAATGCCTTAAATATGAACACAACACTGTGTAAGTAGAAAGGTAAATTAGAAACACAAAGGTCAACTTGGTTTGAATCTCATTTGATTGAAGCCAAGGAACCTGGTCAGCGCTTTTCATCTTGTTAAGCTGTCTTACCTGTACCCGCCAGAACACAAATGGAAGAAAAGTGAACCAGTTACCATAATGATCACTTGGGAGTCAATCCAGTCTGATTGATGCTTCATGGATCTTCTCGAGCTGTCGATCTACCTGCCTTCAGTTCAATGTCAAACGTAACACAGCACAATTAGTAGAAAAAAAGAACCACTAACAGAGGTCAATTGGGTTTGAATCTCACTTGATTGAAGCGACAGCAATTGTTCTGAGCTTCCGAGCTGCGTTAAATGTCCAACATAAAATAACATAATCAGAGGAGAAGCGACTCAGTACCACTGACAGAGGTCAACTGGGTTTGAATCCCATTACACTGATGCTACAGAAAATGTTTAATTTGAGGCCAAACTCTTCTAATATCTTGCACAGAACACTGAACATTATCACAAAACATTGGGTTGGAAACCATTAAGCCAGCTTTCTGTGTTCTTGAGGAAACAGCTTCTTAGAGTTTCTACAAAGTACTATAAACAGTTGTTGAGAATGTAAACTAGTTCGCAACGCTCAGTCGGCTATTGAGCTAACATACACTTCTTTCGAACGACTGCTTAACACTCGTCATCCATTCCCTGTCATCTATTCCGGTGTAATGATCGATTCTGAAAGCCGAAAGTCTGCCCACGGTATACTTACAGTTTTTGTGTACATGCTCCAAAGCCATCTGAGAAGCAGTTAGCCTTCAGTTGATGAAAAGGGTTTCAAGAAGTGGCTGTTGACAAACATACGTCGAACAGAATAGGAACTGAAAGAGTACAGAGTATTATTTGTTAAAACGACGATAAAAAATAAAATGTGGCTTACCTCTCGTGTTCGATGCCATGGATTTTGGCATAGCTCAACTACAGCGTGTGTTATGCACAGCAAACTGGCAAAGAGTTGTTCATTCTCCGTCTTAGGATTCAATAATAATAAGTACAGACAGTGGCGCCAATGGAAGACCTTCACCACTGGACATCGGGTACGTCTCAACTGTATTCTCCGGACAGAGGAACTCGAGGATCCATCTAATTGCCGTATGTAGACTTGATGCGTCTTGATTTCGCATTCCGAAAAAAAGTTACGCCGGATGAAGAAGAAAAACAGGAAAATTCTCTGGACGTCTTCCGAAGCTTCTGATCGCCGCAAGTGGATTTGATGCGTCTTGATTTCGCATTCCAAAAAAAGTCACGCCGAATGGAGAAGAAAAAAAAAGGAAAATTCTTTGGAGGTCTTGCAAAGCTTCTGATCGCTGTAAGTGAACTTGATGCGTCTTTACTTCGCATTCCGAAAAAAGTCACGCCGGATGGACGTCTTCGGAAACTTCAGCTAGTGGAGACGAATCCGAAATACTCTGTCGAAAATGTGTCGAAAATCCAGATGATTTGAATTTTCGGCCTGAAATTAAAACGTTAGTTGCCTAATAAACCACACAAGGACACGAATGAAACGCGCATACAGTCTGCTGTTTGTTTTTCAGAGTTTTATTTCAAGAAATGGAGCGCCATTTTATGGCTTTTACATTTATGCGACTTTTCCTTAAAAAAGTCGCAACTCAAAGTGCATCCATTGAATGTCGTAGCTGTTGTCGACGAAAAAGACGTTGACTCTTTTGAAGAAAAAAAAAATCGTCGTTTGTTTCCTGAAACCGAATCAAACGCATCTATTGAATGTCGCAGCTGTTGTCGCCGAAAAAGACGTTGACTCTTTTGAAGGAAAAAAATCGTCGTTTGTTTCCTGAAACCGAATCAAACGCATCTATTGAATGTCGTAGCCGTTGTCGCCAAAAAAACGTTGACTCCTTTGGAGAAAAAAAATCGTACTTTGTTTCCCGAAACCGAATCATTTGGTTAGTATTGTTCCTGAAATAAAATTGCTCCGTTTTGTAGTTAAGCAGACGAAGTTAAAGAATAAAGACACAAGACGCAAAATAAAGACACAAGACACATTTTTTTGTTTTATTACCCTAGGTACTAGTTACATATTTCCTGAAACCGAAAAATTTGGTTAGTATTGTTCCTGAAATAAAATAGCTGCGTTAGCGCTGTTTAGTTAAGCAGTCGCAGTTAAAGAATAAAGACACAAGACGCAAAATAAAGACACAAGACACAGTTTTTTGTTTTATTTCCCTACTCGTACAAGCTACATAGTTTCCTTAAACCGAATCATTTGGTTAGTATTGTTTCTGAAATAAAATCGCTGCGTTAGTACTGTTTAGTTAAGTAGTCGCAGTTTAAGAATAAAGACACAAGACGCAAAATAAAGACAAAAGACACAGTTTTTTGTTTTATTTCCCTAGGTGTACTAGTTATATTGTTTCCTGAAACCGAAACATTTGGTTAGTATTGTTCCTGAAATAAAATCGCTCTGTTAGTACCCTTTAGTTAAGTAGTCGCAGTTTAAGAATAAAGACACAAGACACAGTTTTTTAGTTTTATTTCCCTTCGTTTATTAGTTACATAATTTCTTAAAGTAATGTTAATTAAGCCACAGGACCTAAAGTAAACATGCGACCGGGCGCGCTCCTACATGAAAAATTTGGCGTCCAGGAAAACCGAAGAGTGCTCCTGTGTCCGTAAAACGCGACACTCCGAGTAAATGGAACACTCCAGGGCCCTGAACGTTGCGCAGGGATCAGCTGTGGCTTGGTATCGAGACAGTTGATACCAAGATTGCGCGTGTAGCACAGGAACTGTGCCAAAGCCGGAAGCCGAATTGATCGGAATCGTTACGAAAAGCCGAAAAAAAGGCCGAAAGAGAGCGAAGTTCAAATCGAAATCCGGACCGACCTTTTATGGAAGATAACATCATTTCCAACCAATGCTTTCTACGGCGATTCGGGAATACTATTTGGTAACACGGACGATTTTTCTTATATTAGCAGTGATTGGGAACTGCTGTTATCTTCCGGAGTGATACAGCTTCGTGGCGGTATCACGTGGTTCACCCACGTACCTCATGCCAGGGTGCATGATTGGCTGCTTCTCGTCCATGGTTGTGTTGCAATCTCCTGTCGTAGTTGGAGTGAAGGTTGGCGATGTTAGGCTTGAATGAACGACAAGTCTTACCTGGGACGGGTGCCGGCCGGCCAATAGTACCTTTTCACGACAATGTCATTCGAATACAACTACCGGGGTCCAATTTATGTGACTGAATTTTTGAAATTGTCTGAGGTTTTACCCTCTTACGCTGCTCAAATACGAAAAAAGCCCTAAATTCTAATCGACTCATTGAAGTAATTTTCGGGTTAAAGATGGAATTGCAGTGGTCGTATCCAAATTACGCCATCGCGAAAAAGCACTAGTCGTATAATACAGCAGATTTAACATGCGTTGCTGGGAGTTATCTTCCGTGAAAGCGAACAAATGTAATCTTCTTAAAAACCCTAATTAGCGCCAATACCATGAGAATCTTTTCCTTTCCCCTGAATCTAGTTTTACTCGCAGATTTTCGCGCGCCAATTTCAAGCTTGTCCTGCAACGCAAGTTAAAACAGCTGTGATGAAGGTATAATTATTATTCCTATATGCTATCTGCAATATCTACACTCTAGAAACTATTTGCACGAGAAGGTAGTTTGACTACAGTTAGTATAATCACTTCAGGATGGATGCGAGTACGTCTTTTTCATTTCAAGCCAAACAGTCATTGCCAGCTAGGCCAAAGGAAAATTAATGGAGTGCGTTGTAGTCAAATACATTCATAGTGCAAAAGATTTGATATTACCTTCTACAGGTCCAGATCCATGGCACGTCGTCTCCTTCCATCGCCGTTTTGGCAACTACCTCGTGCCTCGTCTACTTTCACTGACTACCTTAGCTACCTAAGCTTACCATTACGCGATTCATCTTTGGTCTTCTTTCTTCGACCGGCCGGCACCAAAGCAGTGCCAATACAATGCCAGTGTAGTACCAGTGCTGGACCAGTTAAGTCTTTGAGGGACGTTTCGTGCTAAACCAGACTCCATAGGTTGTGAAGACTACATACGCCTACGATTTGTAGACGATCTAAGTTCTCTCGCCCACAAGGTGCAATGCAGGCCTTTCTCATTTGTAGAGAAAACTCATCCCACGAGGCAAGATCAACAAAGAAACAGATATACGTGAATTCGCTTATGACGAATTGGCTTTCGTATTCGTCTCATTGCCCACGCTGCCACAGAAAGAAAAGCCTTCTAAATGCCTGTCACTTTATAATCCTGAAACTACTTTACTATCTAAAATGATCTAGATCTTTGCTTCTTTGCTAACTGTTGGGCTGCCTATGGTGCGGCTCCAGGTGCTGTGGTGATTCGCCGTCGTAGATTAGTCTCGAAGACTACGTACGTAAACAATCTAAAGTAAGATCTGTACATTGTCCCATGATGCCCCACTAACTATTATAACCCTATTCAGACCGGAGAAATAGAGTGGGGGGAGGGGAGCACTTCCAGATGGTTAAAAAAAAGGCAAAACAAGGAAAAAGCCGGTCTGAATAGTGTTATGGAATCACAAACTTCCTAAGAACTGCATCTACGCTCGCAAATTTGGCGCAAGGCTACCACCTTTGTTCGCTATGTTTTGCGTGCACTATACTGAATCCGAGATCGGTGATTTTCTTGGCCAATTACGAGGCGCCTAACAAAGACAATAGTCGTCCAAAACTGCGAGCCTGGCGAACTATCTACCTGTAACTAGAGAAACCATTAAACTTGTAAGGAGTGGCCAGATAAGGTCACTCTACAACAGCTGAATGGCCTTGCGTCTCCAGTTGACTAAATTTTACTCTTCAATTAAATAAAGTCTGGTTGAACCTTACGATGAAAAGCCTCTCTTTTCACAGCGCTTGGACTGTCAAGTGAAGCGTGATAGAAAAATGGAATTTCGCGCAACTAAGCGGGAGAACGCCACGGAGACGATGATGACGACGACGACGTGCTGCCGACAACAGTCGACGTTGAAACCGATGAACTCGAGAAAAATGTCCCGATCAAAAAAACATCGAACAAAAGAAAATAATTTGACGAAAAAAAGTACGACTGAATGAAATCCGATACCTAGCCGAATAACCCAACCCACAGGGGGCTTCAGGGGAGGAACGCGAACCATACCCAGGGGACCCATTAACTAATTAAACTACAGTTACGTTAAGCCGAATGAGAAGTCCGCGGACTTCTGGCCGAACGTGTGTGTATGAAGTGTGCTTTGTAAGGTTCATCCAGAGCTCCTATTTAACCCCCATTCCCAACCCACAAGGAAAAGACTGACCCATGGGCTCCTGCCCATATTGAAGATGTTTTCTTTGCCTTGATTGGTTGAGGCGAGGCTGAAGGTAGTCTGAAATGATTGGACGAATGACTGGCCGATGGTAAACCATGGTTTTGAGACTGGTAACCGGGTTGGTTTTGCGGCTGAAGTTGGGGGTACTTTGGTACTGGATTTGACCATTTGTGCGCCATGGGTTTGAAGCTGATCATAAGCGTGAAGACCATTGGGGGTGCTGTAACGCTGGATGCATTGGAGCCACAGATATTCAAGATATTTCACTATAATGGTGGTTAGGGCGGTGATATATTTTGCTTGGACGTCTGCTCAGGAGAACCGGAAAACTGAAAAAAAGAGGAAAACATAATTTCAATATATTCAGTTACCACAATGCATCACCAGACAATAGATTTAAAATAAGATGTGAGAGTCTGAGTCTGCCCTGCGTTTATTTATTATCCTTAAAACGTTCGGATTAGGCGCAATATTTTTATTACGCGCGACACGGGCAATTTGCGAAATCTTTTGAAAATACGCACGAAAATTAATCCTTAATTCTACTCGGACTCATGCGATTACACATACTAATTTTGTGATACTTACTTCAAGCTCAGTGCAACAACACATACACAAACGGAAGAATATTAGTTTTCGGCGCTAAAATAGCCTTCAAATATTCAAGTAAGCAGTCACGTGAACAGTACGAAAGGGATCGAAACAGGTGATATTTCTCGCAAGTATCGATATGGTGTCGATGATATCGAGTATCTGGTATCGAAACGGGCCCAATCTTAGTTTTAACATCAGTCCACAGCAAACAAGATAATAACTTGAAAAAGGTTTTCGGACTCCTTTCCTAAATTGACGGGAAAGACTTCCGCACAGCCCCATACATTAATTATACGTGCATCACTGTCATACTAAACCCTCTTACACAAAGAATGAGGATGAATAGAGTTTGACTAACAAAATGTATACATGATTAATGTAAAGGGCCGTGAGGAAAACTTGCCCTAAACCGCTACATATTCTTATTTTTCAAATTTTTTAGGACGTAAAGCAATGAAAGAAAACATCCTTTTTAATTTGGGGTGTAGAATTATTACAAGATTTACCTTTAAATTTCTGTGGCTTTAAAAGTAGCGTACTGTTGTGACCTGACAACGTACTTTGTACGGCAGCTTAAACTCTGAAGTTTTTCTGTTGCTCTTGAAATCTCTGCAAAGAATTCAGAAAGCTTTAATTTCAATGTACAACGGTCCACATCCGAATCTTGCAATGAGAAAATGAACTGAACAAACAGATCGGAGAAAATTTTAAATTCATGTAAGCAAATCTGACAAGATTTCTTTGACATGGATGCATGTGTGAAGGAACTGAATAAGCTCAAACGACGCAAAATGTTTAAACGTGAAAACTGCAACTAACCTGCTATAGTCCCCCACACTAGTCTTCAATTATACTGTTGAATTCACGGTGCTCTACTGCTATTTCCGTTGATATTCCAGCTAACGAAGGCGGACATGTTTCTGTTCACCGCAGCCCGAGTTGTGTGGCAAAAAAAGTCAAATTTGAATAAATTAAAACGAACTTCAACGACGAGTTTGGAAAGCGCGCCACTTCATCCCACGTGCTCCATACTCTTCTCTGATTGGCTCATTGCATTGATTACTAGTAGCAACGCACGACATCGCAACGCACTACAATGGCTTTACACGAACCACACGTGAATTGTTGCTCATTATATCACCTATTCACTGAAATTGGCGCCCTTTTTAGAAAAAAATTGTTAATTTTAATGAAGCTTATTTAGCGGGATCGAATCCTGGAATTAGCGAAGGAGGAATCGATCCGTCGATCCATGGAGGGACAGAGCTTTAAACTACAATTGTTAATGGAGGATCTTCCATTGAAATAAGGCATAAAATCCCATAATTTTACAGTTTCAATTTTTTTGCCTTCATTTCCAAAGAACTTGTGTTTAATGAAGCTTATTCAGCCGTATCGATTCCTTCAATTAGCGAAGAATGAATCGATCCGTCGATCCATAGAGTGACAGAGCTTTAAACTACAATTGTTAATGGAGGATCTTCCATTGAAATAAGGCATAAAATCCCATTATTTTACATTTTAAATTTATTTTGCCTTCATTTCCAAAGAACTTCTGTTTAAATGAAGCTTATTCAGCTGAATCGATTCCTGCAAAGAAGGAGGAATCGATCCTTTGATCCATAGAGTGGATGAGAGCTTTGAACTACAGTTGTAAACGCATGTTGTCTGATTATCTTCCTTTGAAATAAGGCATAAAAATTCCATAATTTTACAGTTTCAATTTTTTTGCCTTCATTTCCAAAGAATTTCTGTTTAATGAAACTTATTCAGCCGGATCGATTCCTGCAATTAGCGAAGGAGGAATCGATCCGTTGATCCATAGAGTCGATCAGATCTCAACAGCGATGGTCGAGGAGGCATAGTTCAATGAGAGGTGAATGTTCAATAAAAAGTGACTTTGATAAAGCGCACGAAAAGTCAGAAAAATTGTTGTTTGTTTATATTTTCATTCTAAGACTGATTAGTATAAATCTACTAGTGTTCTATCACGAATGCCGTTCTCTGATTGGCTACGCTACTCGGTATCTATTCTGTAATAGATAGTGAGTAGCGGTTTTCTACAAAATGGCGGCCGCTTCCTCGTGTTTTCGAAGTGTCTGCGATGAGGATATAGATAATTTACTTGTTTAGTTTTGAACGACTGGTAGATTTATACTAAAATAATTAGATTATTCGCTCTCGATTTCTATGCATGGTAGCTGACTCGGGTTGCGCCCTCATCAGCTATCACGCGATAGAAATCTCGAGCTCATAATCTAATTGTTAAACAGAAATAAAGTAATTAAGTAGAGACGGTAAGAAAACTTTAGCTAACAGTCCTATCGTCTATTTATTTTAATAAATAGGAAAGAGTACCACAACTTATTTTAATCAATATGTGAGTTCAGTTCTCACTGAACACTTGTCGATTGAAAACTCATTTACGTAATTATTGAAAACTGGGTTTGACGGCTTCCTAATCACTGTCGAATATTCTTTAACTGTCGAAGAAAACTTTGATAGTAATAATAACAACCAATTTCTTCACGTCAAACGTAGAGTTTTTAGAAAAAAAAATACAAATGATCCTTCAATAGCTTTTCATTAAGGACACGCTACAGTTAGTGATCTACCAATTACAAAACACAGTTTGGAAAATATCAATAAAAACCTAATGAATTGTGTCCATGGTTTTTTCCTATCTCAGTAAACATTTTCTGTTATTAAAATGTCCCACTTCGTCTGTGACATGTTCAGATTGGGGTGTCAGTTCTCGCAGTCAAGAAGTCGAGGCAATTTAAGAAGGTAAGCCTAAGCCCCAGGTGGCATGCTCACTTAATACTGAACTTGTTTATTTTTGTCTTAAATCGTGAAGTTTCGAAATTCTTCTAGCTTCCCTCGGATTTAGTATCCTCTTAATCTTCTGTGATTTTCTAAGGATTGCATCCCTTAGGTGGTCGTTACTGAGTGTGCCGGCTAAAACAATTGTCGACCATGTGCCGATCTGCGTGAAATGTAAGCGACGGTACGACTGTACGAGCAAATATCTTTGTAGACTATGTTCTCTTTATAGACAATACGCATCGTTGTTACTGGTCAGAGAATCGATATACGTTAACAACCAACATTCGCTGCTGTGTTGGCAGTCATTAATGCCCCCCCCCCCCCCTCCCCCCCACTGAAAAGTGATTATATGATAACAGAAAGTTAGGTTTGGTTACTCGTCGTTCGTGAGAGGTTGGGGGGGGGGGGGGGGTGGGGCGTGAGGCGTGAGGCTCGTTTACCCCCGTCTTTACTTTCGAAGCTTTTTGGGTGATTGATAAAACCGGGAGACTTTCCTTTGAGAAAGAGTTAGCTCCAAAGAGTGGCAATCAGCCACGTTGTATATTTCATAATACGCTCTATATTTGATCTCGGGAAGTAGAAGCTGTCGTTTTCCGACTTCCCACGTTCAAGGTACTGACAGGAATTTAATTCGATATAAATGACAACTTCACCTAAAATTAGCTAAAATTGAATCTAAAATCTTAGACCCAATCGATTTGTACAAGACTTCGGTTTACAAAAAGCGCTTGTACATTTTTTTCGATAAAATTTATGTATTATTTGGGTTCATATAGTGGTGAGTAGGGCGACACACTTTTTGAGTGGGTGGAATTACATTTAGCGTCAAAAGCGTTGTTTCATTTTACGATCGGCTTCGTACAACTAGACGTATAATAGATTTCATGGTTATCGTTATCGTATGGTTTTTCGATTTTATATTTTACAATTTTGGGTATCGGCGATAGCAAAATGATAAGAGTACTGCCTCCCACCAATGCGCGTCACATATGAGTTTATTATTATTATTATTATTATTATTATTATTATTTTTATTATTATTATTATTATTATTATTATTATTATTATTATTATATTCGCCGTGTACTCCGTCCGTGTTTTTTCTCTCCTCAAAAAGCAACATTTTCAAATTCTAATTCGACCCAGAATCCGAAGGCCACAGTTTGCCAGTCGTTAAACGCTATTAAGTGTCACTCTCGTTAAACAAAGTCGACTGATTTTGATACGTTTTACACATCTTAGAGATAGTTAACCTAACTGCATCGAAACTACATGTGGAGTGCTTTTTCTATGTTTTTTCCATCATCGCGGATCCAGGAATATAGTCAAATCGCGCTGACACAACAGAGATAATTTTCCGCTTCATTCTAACGAAAAACTGGCGGTAGCAGTTACTCGAGAAAAAAATTTTCACCTCATGATCACAAACTACGCCGCACAATTTTAAAAAACTTAAGGGCCGTTTACACGACCGAAAAAATTGGAACGGCTCGGATAAAAAGACGGACGGCTCCGACAAAATTTGACCTGTAAACAGTACTTGACCCGTCACGCAGTCTTATCCGTTCCGTTCCTAAAAAGGTCCATAGGCGGCTATGGACCCCTTTCGGAACGGAACCGATAAAAAACGGTTCCGTACCCACATTTTTGTTTTCTTTTCAACGTGTAAACACTCGCCCTTTTTTCGGCACCGTTCTGTTACGTTTTTTCTGAGCCCGTTGTACTCCATGTCAGTTGTTTAGCATACCATTGATCGTTAGAGTAAGGGCTGTATGCAAGATCAAACCAAGCGCTTGTTCTTGGAATTTGCCACAAGCTCCGTGCGACTGTGAAGTGCGATTCAAGGGCTGTTAATAGGAGAACCGTAAGCCTTGTTTTTCTCCTAATTCGGTACATTCTCTCAGAAGCATTTCTTTGAAGAATCACTCGCGCTGTCAAACGTGAATTTCGTGTTCTCTTCTTCAGAAGAAACCAGAAAAGTGCTTGTAAATTTATGATAGTCGGAGATACGCACAGTGTACTGTATGTGTAAGCGCATATGAACAACTAATCGAAGCAGTTTTGTTTAATTATTGCGGGCTCTTCCGTTACCGGTTTCCAAGAAAACAACGTGTAAACGGTCTAGTACCCGTTCCAAGGGGCTCTCAAGTACCGTGCCTTTTTCTGTTAGGTACATTACAGAATTTGTACGTGTAAACGGAAGATTTCGTCTGGAACCGGTACTTGTTTCTAACCGAGCCGTTCCTTCTCTTTTAACGTGTAAACGGGCCTTTAGCCTCTTCGTTGGCTTTTCCGCTAATTTTAAGATGATTGGAACATGGTTTAGTTACTAAACTTATTGTTGATACTTTTAATTTTCAGTGCTGTGCTTTTTTTACAATTCCAATCCTAGATCGGAACTGACCCGTTTAAAGCAAATGAAAGTAAGTTCTTAATGAATGTTTAACCCTTTAAACCCTAACAACTAGTGATCAGCATCAAATTTCTCCTTGTAATATCACTGCTTATTCAACCCCTGAGGTCATGAGAATTAAGGATATGATTATCCGAGGTGATTTCTTGATATTTTAATAACTTCTCCTAATACTTTTATAAGAAAACTATGGGGACAAGATAGGAGAATTGGTTCTTTGATATTAGGACTTAAAGGTTTAAGTCAGGCTGAGTCACTGCTGATAATAAATCATTGAGGTAGAAATTCTTAACAATAAATTTAAGTTACCACAACTTCCCATCAAGAAATCCTTAATTTATAGTAAGCTGCCATCTGATATATTTGATTCCTTGCGAGAAAAAAATTCAACGGTAAGCGAGCACAATAGAATGATAAAGCTTTATCAGAATGCTATGGGCATTGAATATGATATAGATCATTATTTCATCCAATACAGGTTACTTCAGTAGTCAGCGTTCTCTTGTTAGTAGCATGCGCACAAACGGATAATCCACTCGACCTACGCAAGGTTTGTTGAATCCATTATTTATCGATTCGTCTGTTATAGAAAACTGGAAATCCATCAGTATTCAATAGCCTAGCCCTTGTCCAACAACGTGTTTCGATTGTGGTTCTCATTCGTGTCAGTCTCGTGAAATAAACAATTTAACCCTAGTTCGTCTTTTGTGGCCCACATTGACACTTGGAGGATGAATACTTGTACGACTTGAACGTCCAAAGATGTTTTCTTTTCGGTCCACAACGAGTCTTGATACGGTTAAGACACTAATTGTGCTGGCTCAATAGCTATTTAATTACATGTAATAACGGCAGAAACCTTGCTTAAATCATCGGCATTTGGGACTTGTTTAGCCATAAATATCATTGTATGAAATTATACCATAATTATTTATAAAATTTTCATCCATAAAATTTTGTAGAACCCTAGGCGGGAGCGAAATCTTATCCTCTCCCCGTAGGGGGCTTTTCAGGAATAATGAAACAAACAGGAAGAAACAAACACAGGATGTCAAATATAACATAACATGGTTAAGAATCTCAGCTGACAAGAGGCGGACCAACTGGCTATTTACAAGCGCAGCCTGGGAGTTGAGCTCGGGGCTACCATGAAACAACTCCAGAGAGAGGTCAGAGCGGAAATTGAACCCGGGACGTCCGGATTACATTAGTCCAACGCCCTACACCACTCGACGACGAATAGGGCACACGCATCTAGTCAGCCAGAATTCTTGTTGGTCAAACTTTCCAATGGAGACACATGCATGGTTTAATTGCTTATTCAAGCATTTTGTTATTTCAAGCTATTTGTGAAACGCACTAGTCTAGCCAGAGCTTGTCTCATTATTTTCGCCAAATGTCCATCCAGTTTTTCCGGAAGAGATCAGTTTATGGAACGAGGTAGACGATTCTATTTCTCATGTCCAATGTATTTTAAATTATATTTCTCGTGGTCAAGCATCAAACCAACATGGCTTTTTAAGGATGACGTTTTATTTTCATTGTAAAAAAGATTATAATTGAAGTAAAGCGAAACTAGTTCGGTTTTTCAGAAGTCTATGTTTTCTCGTGTCGTTTCAGGATTCAAGAGACGTACTAGATGACGACGCAGTTCTTTTTCAAGACAAGGAAGGTTTGTTGTCCTGAATTACCGTCGTATTTATCAGTTCGATTAACTGCCCACCTTCGAATAAACGCCCACCGCGAATAAGCGCCCACCCTTAAAGCCCGAAAAGTTAATAAGCGCGCACCTCACCCCCTCCCAACAAAAAGACAGCGTAAAGTAAAAGGAGCATTAGTTGTGTTCCAAATTTGGTTTTAGATACGGTAGTCAATGAACTTTTATATTCTTTTTGTTTAGTTTTTGCACTTTGTTTTGTCTTGTTAAAGCGAAATAAACTTGTTATCCCTCGTTTTGTTATTCTCTCAAAATGTCCTCGCTTGCTGAAAATGTTGGGAAAATAGTAAGCCTTCACCTCGAAAAAGCGCCCACTCTCATAAGCCCAAAATTAAATAAGCGCCCGGGGCTTTTAATCGAATAAATACGGTAGTTGTTGTTTAGTTAACCATCGTAATTTTCACCTTCGTCATCACCATAATCATCACCATCATCAACATCAATGCTATCGCCATCACCATCATGATCACCGTCATCTCCTATCTTCCTCCTCCGCCTCCTCCTCCTCCTCCTCCTCCTCCTCATCATCATCATCATCACCATCATCACCATCATCATTGCCATAATCATCACCTTCTCTATCGCCAATATTGTCACTTTCATCGTCATTGTCACCGTCACCAGCATGCATCATAACGATCATTACCATGATTCTTACTGCCAATGTAACCATTATCGTTGCTTCACCATAAAGTACAACCATGAACAGCACCTCCACCGCATTCGTGGTATCACCATCACCGATCAGCATCACTGTAAAAATCACTTTCACTCTAGAACGATACGTCCTTTACTACTGCGCATACGTTTCTGCGCATCTCTGGATGGTCCGAGAAACATGTCACTACTACCATCAAGAAAATCACCAACGGCACCACGATCATGCATCATCAGTACCACCTATCATCATCATCATCATCATCATCATCATCATCATCATCATCATCATCATCATCATCATCATCATTTCTATCACAGCCATCATAATCAGCACCATCAATATAAAAAATCATCATCATTATCATTATCATCACTATCATTATTATTATCATCCCAATCGCTAGGTCATTGCAATCATCATCGTCATCAACATCAATTTAACAATCACAATTTTTAATACATATACTCGGTAAGTCACACTAAGTGAATTAGGTATTACAGTGATAACGATTGGACATAATTTGTTTAACTCTTTAGTGGACGCGGATTATGAACCCCTTGGGTGCTTCAATTTGAGGGCCTTGAAGAAGGAAAAAATCCTTGGAAAAGTTTTCAAAAAGTTGGAAGCCAGTTCACCAGGCACACCTCTAGAAAACTGCGGTCAAAGCGCCCAGGGAAACAACGTCCAACTTTTTGGAATTTATTATCAAAAGAAAAAAGGCAGAATGCTAATCCTGTGTCGAGAAGGACACGAAGGGCGATGGCATTCGAATGCCAAAGCTTCGAGGAGGTGTAAAAGTCGCATCGGAAGAAGGAATTCGGTCTTTATCTATCGAGTGAACAGAACAGAAGGTAAGATTCTATCAATTGTTGATTAGATACCGTTTTAATTTAATTAGTTTTAATTAGGCACTAATATTGTGGGGTAGCGATTAAAACGTTAAATGCATTTAGACTGACACATCTCGTAACAGCGGCTTAATTTTTTCATTGACTTGAAGGAAGGTAGCTGATTGTTCAACTGGCAGCCATACATCAATTAAATGATTTCAAATAAAGCGGCGCGCACCACACAGCGGAAGTTCAAATGAGGCGTAAAATTGTGTGAACCGGTATTAAGACCTACTGGAAAACATTTGCTTTTTATCTCAAAATTTTACGTGGGGTTACAACTTGCCTTTTTTCATGCACGCAAAACTCAGTACGCCACTTAAAACAGAGACGTTTCGAGGGAAAGTTATCTTGTAGAATTTTCTACAGGAGAAAAGAGCCTTTCCTCATATAACATAAGTTCTACTCGGGATACCTTTTTTTCATGCTACAAAAAAGTTAAGAAAAGCAGGAAGCCTTCGAAATAAACCATAAAAGTGGTAGTAAGTGAGTTAAGTAGGTATCGACTTAGTTTTTCTGAAATGTAGAGGCTTTTTTGTTAAGCTCACTCATTGGCATGGTAAGCGCTATGACATAAAAAATGGACTGAAAGGATTGCCGGGAGATAGAGTTGTAAAGACATCCATAGCTTGCCCACTCGACAAGAAATACATTTTTGTAATTTTCCATCGTCTGACATTCACTTTAACTGCAAGAAAGCTAACCAATCATACTCCCGCTCTCCATAGTTACAGTCTAGGACAAAAGTAAAATTTGACACTTTTATGTGCCTTCAACGAGGGGAAGAAAAACCGATGAGGATTTTTTTCGATTTGCATTCGAGAACAGATTGACATTTGACCAAAGAAATAAAATTTTTTGCTGTCACATACACTTAACCAATCAACACTTGATCGTGGCCATACTGGTCAGTCATCACCGCCGAATACCAATAATGGGGTGAACTAATAAGACCTTCAACCAGATACACGTACATTATTCTAAAGGCCGGTTTAAAATGGTTTCAACATTTGCCCAACATAATATACCAAAAGTTGAACGGATGTTGGATGAACGGAGTGGTCAAACGGTTTCAACGCCATTCAACATTTTCAAGAACGAAGGAAATGTTGAAGCGTTGTTGGATGAAAGTTTAAGCCAATTTAATTTTGATTCAAGACCCTTTCAACAAGCTTTCAACAAAGTTGAATGACCTGTTCAAACGCCCCAGACATGTGGTTCAACAACTGTGTTGAACGCATGTTAAAGCATGAAACCGCTTAAACGGACCTTACGTATTTTCGCGACTTGCGCAATTTCAAAAAAAATCGCGAAATTTAATACACGTGGAAAAAAGAAAGGTGCGCGACATTTAACACCATATATAACAAAACAATAACAATTTGAATTGTTCTGAGTTAACCGGACCTTGAA
Organism: Pavona decussata; assembly: GCF_977016875.1. Classification (NCBI taxonomy): domain Eukaryota; kingdom Metazoa; phylum Cnidaria; class Anthozoa; order Scleractinia; family Agariciidae; genus Pavona; species Pavona decussata. The sequence continues at coordinate 1,733,934 of NW_028145462.1, forward strand.
GTGAATTGTTCTGAATTAAAACTCTACGGTTGTTTACGACTAGCACTCTTCCTCCGATTCAAAACCAAAACCTCTTTACATTTGAAATACAATGATCAAAGTTTCCACTGATTTGTAGGTTACTTGTAGTTAGATTAAGCCAGACCTTTGTATCTTTCCATTATAGTGAAACCCCGCTTCACGGACACCCACTTAATATGGACACTCGTTATTAGAGACAGTTTTCTTGGTCCCGCTCCATACAACTTCCTACCCGTGTAGCATGAAAATTTTGCGGGAGTTTTATTTTGCGGATTGGCGATTTTTTGTGGTTTGCGGGGACAAATTTTTGCGGTTCGAGATGACTGAAATTTCTGCTCGGAACTAATTTTTGCGATGCTCTGGTTCAAGCTGCAGAACAATTAAGTGGAAGAAACCTGAATATTTTCAACTTTTATTGTACGGTCAATTGAGTCACAGTTCACTCTAGTTACATATTAGAGACATATCACTGAAATACCTTACTGCGCAAAGGGACTGAACAACAAAAAAACAAAAAGCCTACCCCTACCATGCACAGCCAAACACTGTTTCGTTAAAATGGTTTGCCACGACGCTATTGCCGTATATTATTTTATACGAAAGCAGTATGAATGTTTGAATTACCGTAGCTGAAACCTTTCTATGCATACAGAGGGGCTTTCGAGTGAAAGATGTGCTTTGAGACCTAACTGGGAGCGGCCTGCTAAAATGCAAAACTATGCCCTATTGTAACGCAATGAGACAGACTCAGTCAATAATAATAACACTCTTGTTCAGCTGAACTTCTGCACTTCTGTGCAGCCCGTCGCAGAAGCGCCAATAGAACATGGTTGGCCTGATGCACGATTCAAGTCTGTGCGTTCCTTCAGATGACCCATTCGTGCCAATCTAATGTACTGAATTGCTTTACTATTGACAGCTCTAAGTGCTTTATCCGATGGAAAATCATGTTAATGTTCTTGCTTAAGTCCAATGTATATCGCTCCAGTGGCAGAAGTCTACTAAAGAGGAGTTTTAAATTTGACTGAAGGGAGTTAATTTTTGCGGCGTTTTATTTTGCGGGTGTTTTTTTCTGCGGGAACTAATTTTTGCGGATCGAGGTCAATCCGCAAAATCCGCAAAAATTAGAACCCGCAAAATTTTCATGCTACACGGTAGCTTAAAATTAACTCGCTTAATAGGGACACTCCGTGATACGGACACTTTTTATGGTCCCAACGGTGTCCGTAATAACCGTGTTTCACTGTATTTCCTTATCCGTTGGAAAAGTGCCCTCAGCTCAGGGTTCACGAAAATAAAACACAGACAAAATTACTCGCGAAATTTAGCACACTTTAGTACACGCTCTAATTCTTCTTGCAATCGCAAAAATTGATACTCGTGAAATTCGGTTCCCGAATGTTCGCGAAATTACAGCGGTTTTCAATTTTGTGTCGAAAGTAATTTCGGCATTGCTTTGGTTTTACATTACTACGCTGTGATTGGTCAACAAAACTCGTGCCACTTTCTCAATCAATGAGAAGCAAAACCAAACGCCGCACGCATTTTCCCGCGCTTGGCGCCAGTTACATGTATTTGCTTCGAATTCTGATTGGCTCGTTGTGTCAAGTTGTTTATATCTGTTGCGATTGGTCAGAGTAATTACTTTGGTTATGGTTTTACGACACTCAATTGAAAACGGCTCTACGTTCGCGCGAAAATTAGTAAGAATAAGGTAAAAGATACTGAGCGTTATTCTTCTTTGCTGAACAGGGAGCAACAATCAATGTACCTTTGGCAAGAAGTCATACTCCGATGGCGAGTATGCGGATATGTATCACCCCACGGATAATATTTTGAACGCCTATTGCGAATCTTGTATGTGCTCAAATGGAAAGTTCCGTGACTGCTGGAAGATGTACTGTGATTTGGGTTTAATGGTCATGAAGTGTAAAAAATTTCACCATCCACCAGGAAGATGCTGTCCAGAGTGCAAGGAATATTATCCAATGTCACCTTCCCGTAAGAAAAAAACCTAATTTAGTTGAGACATTATTTAATTTAATTGTTATATTGTAAGTGTTGTGATTGTCAGGCGTCGGAATGAGGGAGGCTGATTTGAGGGTAACATCTACCAGTGCTCATAGCACAACTGATAAGTAGAGGAAAAATAGAAAGCGATCTCACTTTTTAAAGACTGATAGACAAAATAAGTACCACACCTAAAATTTGTACGACTCAAAATAAACCTTTAAGCCCTAACAGTGATCAGCATCAAATTTCTCCTTGTAACATCAATGCTTATTCAACCCCTGAGGTCATGAGAATTAAGGATAACATCACCCAAGGTGAATTTTATTGATATTTTAACAACTTCTCCCCAGTACTTTTATAACAAAAATATGGAGACAAGATAGGAGAATTTGTTCTTTGACGTTAGGGGTTAAGGGTTGGTCAAAGAACGTTTCCTTCACACCTTTATGATCCCGATTTACCTGTGTTTCATGTGTCCCATTGAATAAAATTTGTGGTTAATATGGTATTAGTATATTTTTGAACTCACTTCAGTTCAGTCCCTCGCGGTGCATTTCAACCAGTCTAGCAAATTCGTCTTCAGAAAGTTCAGCTTGCAATTCTGGTTTAGATAAGATGAGTTCAATAGCGTGAATGTTGCTTGGTGGATAAGTTGACCATTCCACCTGGAGATAAATTTCGGACAGTACGCTTGTGTCCATGAGGTACGCTGCAGCTTGGAATGCAAGGTAGGAGCTCTCCAAATGCACTTGTAACAAATAATCAGCAAGAATGCGAATCATAAGAAACCTCTGGCCTTCTACTCCTCGTTTGACTAAAGACGCTGTTACAGCACTGGCTTGTTTGGTTGGCTTTCCCAGTATTACCATCAAAAGCTTCATGAATTTCTTCGCTTCATCATCATCCTGCCTCGTCCCCAGGCGCCGAGCAAAAAAAAAAAAATAAAAAAGGGGGAGCGCGGGGGTTAATGGGAAGGAAGCGAAACGCGGAGCCGGCCTGGGAGATCTTGCTTTCAAAATGGCGGATGATAATAGTCATAATATATGCAGATCTCAAAATGCCTTCATTCTCGAAGAAAGACCAGTTCACGTCGCTTTTCTTGACCAAAAACTCCCTTGTCCGCACGTATTTTGTAGAGGAAAGGGTTCGTTTTTTAAAATTGATGGAATCGATCATCACTATCGCACAGTCCATCGGAAGGCGGTAACAGACGACGAGCTTAATGAGGCGAGAAAGGTCATGAAAATCGTTCATGGAGAAGAAACCTTAAGATGCCTTAGAAAGTTTACTAATATTCGCTCCGAGCAGGTAATAATTTTGTAACGCACTCCCTTCTTCGGGATTTCGGTCATTTGCAGCAGATTCAAATTAACGTGAACAACGTTTTAACTTTATTATTATTTGCTTTAAAGCAAGTAAAATACAATGTGTAATATAATTACAAAAATATCAGTAGATATAGAAGTAATAAGAGTGTACAATATGGAGGAATCATGATCATCGCTGTCATGTTTTTGCTTTAAATACATTTAT